>NW_026645771.1:0-300591 GCF_949987535.1 Balaenoptera acutorostrata | reverse complement strand
TTCAAATCCTCTTCGTTGCCTTCCCTCAATATATTTGTGGACGAGAGTTATCATTTATAACTCTGCAGGTTTGTGAATTGCAGTGCCCCTGAGCTCCATTTTACAACTCGCTTTTTTGGGAGCTGGCCGCAAAAGTGCAGGATTGCTTCAGGCCCTCTTCTGGTTCTGGGGTGCAGGCTGAGCTTGTGGTTAATTCTTCTTCCTGATGGGAAAATAGAGTGACCTGTGCCTGTCCCAACACCTAGAGCTAGTCTCTCATTGGTTCGCCCTCTTCCCGTTCATCCTCAGGACAAATTGCAACCTGTACGGAACAGGAGGTTAAAGGTGCTGATTCTCCAAGGAGGGAGATGGCTAGTAAAGCGGCTGGAATGGCGAACCCGAGCACAAGGAGATGAGAAATGAGGTGCGTTTTAGAAACCTTTCCCGATCACACGGTGTACCATCTTCTGGGCTTCTCATGCATGTTTTCGATGTAGGAAGATGCCCTTGAACCTGGAGATTTGGGACCCATGGGATGGGTACCATGCAGTATTACTTTAAAGGGTCTGCGTTGGCTCACCCAACCTCACCGAACCTCTCAGCCCCAAGAGTGTCCACCCTTATGTCTCAATCAGCTGTGGGTCTAGATATGGTCAATCCAGGTTGCATCACAGCCCCTGAATGAAATGTGTTAGAATTTCTCTCTCTTTCACTGTCTTTGTTTCACGGGTTTTGAAAAGTAATTTATTTTTATAATGGGGTTTAGCTGCTTTTCACGGCTGTGTTTATGCCGCTTTACACCCCCTTGACTCACTTACAGAGAGATATCAATACATAGGTTTGAAGATTCTTACTAGTCAGATATAATCTTGTGTGGTGAATAGGGGGTGTTGAGTCCAGTTCACTGAGCAAGGAGTAGTTCTTGTCTACTACATATTGGTTTTATGGAACGGTATCTGAGCTAATTTGAAACCCTTGTTTTATGCATCACCCCAGCTCACCTTTCCCGTTCAGCAGCCATAGTGTGTTTTCTAAACGTGTGACTCTGTTCTGTTTTGTAACTGAGTTCAAGTGTAGCGGTTTTTACATTCCCTCTAGAAGTGATATCTTATGATAAGTGTCTTTTTCTGTGTGACTTATTTCACTTAGAATCGTCGTACCTAAATCCACTCATCGTGCTGCTACTAGCCTTATGACGTTGATTTCATGGCTGAGTGATATTCCATTGTACATGAGGACCCCAACTTCTTTATCCATTTTTCTCTTTCCTAGGATATTTAAGGTGTAATGAAGTGGGGGTTCTTGTCCACAGAGCAGCCCTAAACTTTGGGGTGCCTGTGTCTTGCTGATTTTTAGTTTTCCCAATTTATACGCCCATGAGTGGAAGTGCCCTATGCTCTCCAAGCTGTGTTTTTTAGATGTTTCAGGACCCACCGTACACTTCTCCAGAGTGGCTGTTGGCAATTTACATCCCGCCCATCAGCGTAGCAAGGCTCCCATTTCTCATTGGCCGGTCCTTCATTTCTGGTTTGGACACTTTTTTCCGCATGGCCCTTTTGCCCACTGGGAAGCGAGACTTCTTTGGAGCGCTGATTTGCCTTTCCAGGTTGCCTGGTTGGCCCAAAAGGGCGTATGCGTGTTTTCCTGAATATATTCAGGAAAACACGCATATGCCCTTTTTGGCCAAGGGCATCATTGTCCACGTTTTGCCGCTTTTCATGTGCTTTCAAGGCGATTCGAATCTACCTCCTGAAATCTGTTTCCTGCAATTCTGCCTTGCTTTCAAAGCCTCTTCGTTGCCTTCCCTCAATATATTTGTGGACGAGAGTTATCATTTATAACTCTGCAGGTTTGTGAATTGCAGTGCCCCTGAGCTCCATTTTTCCAGTCGGTTTTTTGGGAGCTGGCCGCAAAAGTGCAGGATGGCTTCAGGCCCTCTTCTGGTTCTGGGGGGCAGGCTGAGCTTGTGGTTAATTCTTCTTCCTGATGGGAAAATAGAGTGACCTGTGCTTGTCCCAACCCCTAGAGCTAGTCGCTCATTGGTTCCCCCTCTTCCCGTTCATCCTCAGGACAAATTGCAACCTGTACGGAACAGGAGGTTAAAGGTGCTGATTCTCCGAGGAGGGAGATGGCTAGTAAAGAGGCTGGAATGGCGAACCCGAGCACAGGAGATGAGAAATGAGGTGCGTTTTAGAAACCTTTCCCGATCACACGGTGTACCATCTTCTGAGCTTCTCTTGCATGTTTTCGATGTAGGAAGATGCCCTTGAACCTGGAGATTTGGGACCCATGGGATGGTACCATGCAGTATTATTTTAAAGGATCTGCGTTGGCTCACCCAACCTCATCAAACCTCTCAGCCCCAAGAGTGTCCACCCTTATGTCTCAATCAGCTGTGGGTCTAGATATGGTCAATCCAGGTTGCATCACAGCCCCTGAACGAATTTTGTAAGAATTTCTCTCTCTTTCACTGTCTTTGTTTCACGGGTTTTGAAAAGTAATTTATTTTTATAATGGGGTTTAGCTGCTTTTCACGGCTGTGTTTATGCCGCTTTACACCCCCTTGACTCACTTACAGAGAGATATCAATACATAGGTTTGAAGATTCTTACTAGTCAGATATATTCTTGTGCGGTGAATAGGGGGTGTTGAGTCCAGTTCACTGAAAAAGGAATAGGTCTTGTCTCTTACATATTGGGTTTATTGAACGGTATCTGAGCTAATTTGAAACCCTTGTTTTATGCATCACCCCACCTCACCTTTCCCGTTCAGCAGCCATAGTGTGTTTCCTAAACGTGGGACTCTGTTCTGTTTTGCAATTCAGTTCAAGTGTAGCGGTTTTTACATTCCCTCTCTAAGTGATATCTTATGATAAGTGTCTTTTTCTGTGTGACTTATTTCACTTAGAATCGTCGTACCTAAATCCACTCATCGTGCTGCTACTAGCCTTATGACGTTGATTTCATGGCTGAGTGATATTCCATTGTACATGAGGACCACAACTTCTTTATCCATTTTTCTCTTTCCTAGGATATTTAAGGTGTAATGAAGTGGGGGTTCTTGTCCACAGAGCAGCCCTAAACTTTGGGGTGCCTGTGTCTTGCTGATTTTTAGTTTTCCCAATTTATACGGCCATGAGTGGAAGTGCCCTATGCTCTCCAAGCTGTGTTTTTTAGATGTTTCAGAATACACCGTACACTTCTCCGGAGTGGCTGTTGGCAATTTACATCCCACCCATCAGCGTAGCAAGGCTCCCATTTCTCCATGGCCGGTCCTGCATTTCTGGTTTGGACACTTTTTTCCGCATGGCCCTTTTGCCCGCTGGGAAGCGAGACTTCTTTGGAGCGCTGATTGGCCTTTCCAGGTTGCTTGGTTGGCCAAAAAGGGCGTATGCGTTTTTTCCTGAATATATTCAGGAAAAAACGCATACGCCCTTTTTGGCCAGGGGCATCATTGTCCACGTTTTGCCGCTTTTCATGTGCTTTCAAGGCGATTCGAATCTACCTCCTGAAATCTGTTTCCTGCAATTCTGCCTTGCTTTCAAAGCCTCTTCGTTGCCTTCCCTTAGTATATTTGTGGACGAGAGGTATCATTTAAAACTGTGCAGGTTTGTGAATTGCAGTGCCCCTGAGCTCCATTTTTCAACTCGCTTTTTTGGGAGCTGGCCGCAAAAGCGCAGGATTGCTTCAGGCCCTCTTCTGGTTCTGGGGGGCAGGCTGAGCTTGTGCTTAATTCTTCTTCCTGATGGGAAAATAGAGTGACCTGTGCCTGTCCCAACACCTAGAGCTAGTCTCTCATTGGTTCCCCCTCTTCCCCTTCATCCTCAGGACAAATTGCAACCTGTACGGAACAGGAGGTTAAAGGTGCTGATTCTCCAAGGAGGGAGATGGCTAGTAAATCGGCTGGAATGGCGAACCCGAGCAAAGGAGATGAGAAATGAGGTGCGTTTTAGAAACCTTTCCCGATCACACGGTGTACCATCTTCTGGGTTTCTCATGCCTGTTTTCGACGTAGGAAGATGCCCTTGAACCTGGAGATTTGGGACCCATGGGATGGGTACCATGCAGTATTACTTGAAAGGGTCTGCGTTGGCTCACCCAACCTCACCGAACCTCTCAGCCCCAAGAGTGTCCACCCTTATGTCTCAATCAGCTGTGGGTCTAGATATGGTCAATCCAGGTTGCATCACAGCCCCTGAACGAATTTTGTAAGATTTTCTCTCTCTTTCTCTGTCTTTGTTTCACGGGTTTTGAAAAGTAATTTATTTTTATAATGGGGTTTAGCTGCTTTTCACGGCTGTGTTTATGCCGCTTTACACCCCCTTGACTCACTTACAGAGAGATATCAATACATAGGTTTGAAGATTCTTACTAGTCAGATATATTCTTGTGCGGTGAATAGGGGGTGTTGAGTCCAGTTCACTGAAAAAGGAATAGGTCTTGTCTCTTACATATTGGGTTTATGGAACGGTATCTGAGCTAATTTGAAACCCTTGTTTTATGCATCACCCCACCTCACCTTTCCCGTTCAGCAGCCATAGTGTGTTTCCTAAACGTGGGACTCTGTTCTGTTTTGCAATTCAGTTCAAGTGTAGCGGTTTTTACATTCCCTCTCGAAGTGATATCTTATGATAAGTGTCTTTTTCTGTGTGACTTATTTCACTTAGAATCGTCGTACCTAAATCCACTCATCGTGCTGCTACTAGCCTTATGACGTTGATTTCATGGCTGAGTGATATTCCATTGTACATGAGGACCACAACTTCTTTATCCATTTTTCTCTTTCCTAGGATATTTAAGGTGTAATGAAGTGGGGGTTCTTGTCCACAGAGCAGCCCTAAACTTTGGGGTGCCTGTGTCTTGCTGATTTTTGGTTTTCCCAATTTATACGGCCATGAGTGGAAGTGCCCTATGCTCTCCAAGCTGTGTTTTTTAGATGTTTCAGAACACACCGTACACTTCTCCAGAGTGGCTGTTGGCAATTTACATCCCACCCATCAGCATAGCAAGGCTCCCATTTCTCCATGGCCGGTCCTGCATTTCTGGTTTGGACACTTTTTTCCCCATGCCCCTTTTGCCCGCTGGGAAGCGAGGCTTCTTTGGAGCGCTGATTGGCCTTTCCAGGTTGCTTGGTTGGCCAAAAAGGGCGTATGCGTTTTTTCCTGAATATATTCAGGAAAAAACGCATACGCCCTTTTTGGCCAGGGGCATCATTGTCCACGTTTTGCCGCTTTTCATGTGCTTTCAAGGCGATTCGAATCTACCTCCTGAAATCTGTTTCCTGCAATTCTGCCTTGCTTTCAAAGCCTCTTCGTTGCCTTCCCTTAATATATTTGTGGACGAGAGGTATCATTTAAAACTCTGCAGGTTTGTGAATTGCAGTGCCCCTGAGCTCCATTTTTCAACTCGCTTTTTTGGGAGCTGGCCACCAAAGCGCAGGATTGCTTCAGGCCCTCTTCTGGTTCTGGGGGGCAGGCTGAGCTTGTGCTTAATTCTTCTTCCTGATGGGAAAATAGAGTGACCTGTGCCTGTCCCAACACCTAGAGCTAGTCTCTCATTGGTTCCCCCTCTTCCCGTTCATCCTCAGGACAAATTGCAACCTGTACGGAACAGGAGGTTAAAGGTGCTGATTCTCCAAGGAGGGAGATGGCTAGTAAATCGGCTGGAATGGCGAACCCGAGCAAAGGAGATGAGAAATGAGGTGCGTTTTAGAAACCTTTCCCGATCACACGGTGTACCATCTTCTGGGTTTCTCATGCCTGTTTTCGACGTAGGAAGATGCCCTTGAACCTGGAGATTTGGGACCCATGGGATGGGTACCATGCAGTATTACTTGAAAGGGTCTGCGTTGGCTCACCCAACCTCACCGAACCTCTCAGCCCCAAGAGTGTCCACCCTTATGTCTCAATCAGCTGTGGGTCTAGATATGGTCAATCCAGGTTGCATCACAGCCCCTGAACGAATTTTGTAAGAATTTCTCTCTCTTTCACTGTCTTTGTTTCACGGGTTTTGAAAAGTAATTTATTTTTATAATGGGGTTTAGCTGCTTTTCACGGCTGTGTTTATGCCGCTTTACACCCCCTTGACTCACTTACAGAGAGATATCAATACATAGGTTTGAAGATTCTTACTAGTCAGATATATTCTTGTGCGGTGAATAGGGGGTGTTGAGTCCAGTTCACTGAAAAAGGAATAGGTCTTGTCTCTTACATATTGGGTTTATGGAACGGTATCTGAGCTAATTTGAAACCCTTGTTTTATGCATCACCCCACCTCACCTTTCCCGTTCAGCAGCCATAGTGTGTTTCCTAAACGTGGGACTCTGTTCTGTTTTGCAATTCAGTTTAAGTGTAGCAGTTTTTACATTCCCTCTCGAAGTGATATCTTATGATAAGTGTCTTTTTCTGTGTGACTTATTTCACTTAGAATCGTCGTACCTAAATCCACTCATCGTGCTGCTACTAGCCTTATGACGTTGATTTCATGGCTGAGTGATATTCCATTGTACATGAGGACCACAACTTCTTTATCCATTTTTCTCTTTCCTAGGATATTTAAGGTGTAATGAAGTGGGGGTTCTTGTCCACAGAGCAGCCCTAAACTTTGGGGTGCCTGTGTCTTGCTGATTTTTGGTTTTCCCAATTTATACGGCCATGAGTGGAAGTGCCCTATGCTCTCTAAGCTGTGTTTTTTAGATGTTTCAGAACACACCGTACACTTCTCCAGAGTGGCTGTTGGCAATTTACATCCCACCCATCAGCGTAGCAAGGCTCCCATTTCTCCATGGCCGGTCCTGCATTTCTGGTTTGGACACTTTTTTCCGCATGGCCCTTTTGCCCGCTGGGAAGCGAGACTTCTTTGGAGCGCTGATTGGCCTTTCCAGGTTGCTTGGTTGGCCAAAAAGGGTGTATGCGTGTTTTCCTGAATATATTCAGGAAAAAACGCATACGCCCTTTTTGGCCAAGGGCATCATTGTCCACGTTTTGCCGCTTTTCATGTGCTTTCAAGGCGATTCGAATCTACCTCCTGAAATCTGTTTCCTGCAATTCTGCCTTGCTTTCAAAGCCTCTTCGTTGCCTTCCCTTAATATATTTGTGGACGAGAGGTATCATTTAAAACTCTGCAGGTTTGTGAATTGCAGTGCTCCTGAGCTCCATTTTTCAACTCGCTTTTTTGGGAGCTGGCCGCAAAAGCGCAGGATTGCTTCAGGCCCTCTTCTGGTTCTGGGGGGCAGGCTGAGCTTGTGCTTAATTCTTCTTCCTGATGGGAAAATAGAGTGACCTGTGCCTGTCCCAACACCTAGAGCTAGTCTCTCATTGGTTCCCCCTCTTCCCGTTCATCCTCAGGACAAATTGCCACCTGTACGGAACAGGAGGTTAAAGGTGCTGATTCTCCAAGGAGGGAGATGGCTAGTAAATCGGCTGGAATGGCGAACCCGAGCAAAGGAGATGAGAAATGAGGTACGTTTTAGAAACCTTTCCCGATCACACGGTGTACCATCTTCTGGGTTTCTCATGCCTGTTTTCGACGTAGGAAGATGCCCTTGAACCTGGAGATTTGGGACCCATGGGATGGGTACCATGCAGTATTACTTGAAAGGGTCTGCGTTGGCTCACCCAACCTCACCGAACCTCTCAGCCCCAAGAGTGTCCACCCTTATGTCTCAATCAGCTGTGGGTCTAGATATGGTCAATCCAGGTTGCATCACAGCCCCTGAACGAATTTTGTAAGAATTTCTCTCTCTTTCACTGTCTTTGTTTCACTGGTTTTGAAAAGTAATTTATTTTTATAATGGGGTTTAGCTGCTTTTCACGGCTGTGTTTATGCCGCTTTACACCCCCTTGACTCACTTACAGAGAGATATCAATACATAGGTTTGAAGATTCTTACTAGTCAGATATATTCTTGTGCGGTGAATAGGGGGTGTTGAGTCCAGTTCACTGAAAAAGGAATAGGTCTTGTCTCTTACATATTGGGTTTATGGAACGGTATCGGAGCTAATTTGAAACCCTTGTTTTATGCATCACCCCACCTCACCTTTCCCGTTCAGCAGCCATAGTGTGTTTCCTAAACGTGGGACTCTGTTCTGTTTTGTAATTCAGTTCAAGTGTAGCGGTTTTTACATTCCCTCTCTAAGTGATATATTATGATAAGTGTCTTTTTCTGTGTGACTTATTTCACTTAGAATCGTCGTACCTAAATCCACTCATCGTGCTGCTACTAGCCTTATGACGTTGATTTCATGGCTGAGTGATATTCCATTGTACATGAGGACCACAACTTCTTTATCAATTTTTCTCTTTCCTAGGATATTTAAGGTGTAATGAAGTGGGGGTTCTTGTCCACAGAGCAGCCCTAAACTTTGGGGTGCCTGTGTCTTGCTGATTTTTAGTTTTCCCAATTTATACGCCCATGAGTGGAAGTGCCCTATGCTCTCCAAGCTGTGTTTTTTAGATGTTTCAGAACACACCGTACACTTCTCCAGAGTGGCTGTTGGCAATTTACATCCCACCCATCAGCGTAGCAAGGCTCCCATTTCTCCATGGCCGGTCCTGCATTTCTGGTTTGGACACTTTTTTCCGCATGGCCCTTTTGCCCGCTGCGAAGAGAGACTTCTTTGGAGCGCTGATTGGCCTTTCCAGGTTGCTTGGTTGGCCAAAAAGGGCGTATGCGTTTTTTCCTGAATATATTCAGGAAAAAACGCATACGCCCTTTTTGGCCAGGGGCATCATTGTCCACGTTTTGCCGCTTTTCATGTGCTTTCAAGGCGATTCGAATCTACCTCCTGAAATCTGTTTCCTGCAATTCTGCCTTGCTTTCAAAGCCTCTTCGTTGCCTTCCCTTAATATATTTGTGGACGAGAGGTATCATTTAAAACTCTGCAGGTTTGTGAATTGCAGTGCCCCTGAGCTCCATTTTTCAACTCGCTTTTTTGGGAGCTGGCCACCAAAGCGCAGGATTGCTTCAGGCCCTCTTCTGGTTCTGGGGGGCAGGCTGAGCTTGTGCTTAATTCTTCTTCCTGATGGGAAAATAGAGTGACCTGTGCCTGTCCCAACACCTAGAGCTAGTCTCTCATTGGTTCCCCCTCTTCCCGTTCATCCTCAGGACAAATTGCAACCTGTACGGAACAGGAGGTTAAAGGTGCTGATTCTCCAAGGAGGGAGATGGCTAGTAAATCGGCTGGAATGGCGAACCCGAGCAAAGGAGATGAGAAATGAGGTGCGTTTTAGAAACCTTTCCCGATCACACGGTGTACCATCTTCTGGGTTTCTCATGCCTGTTTTCGACGTAGGAAGATGCCCTTGAACCTGGAGATTTGGGACCCATGGGATGGGTACCATGCAGTATTACTTGAAAGGGTCTGCGTTGGCTCACCCAACCTCACCGAACCTCTCAGCCCCAAGAGTGTCCACCCTTATGTCTCAATCAGCTGTGGGTCTAGATATGGTCAATCCAGGTTGCATCACAGCCCCTGAACGAATTTTGTAAGAATTTCTCTCTCTTTCACTGTCTTTGTTTCACGGGTTTTGAAAAGTAATTTATTTTTATAATGGGGTTTAGCTGCTTTTCACGGCTGTGTTTATGCCGCTTTACACCCCCTTGACTCACTTACAGAGAGATATCAATACATAGGTTTGAAGATTCTTACTAGTCAGATATATTCTTGTGCGGTGAATAGGGGGTGTTGAGTCCAGTTCACTGAAAAAGGAATAGGTCTTGTCTCTTACATATTGGGTTTATGGAACGGTATCTGAGCTAATTTGAAACCCTTGTTTTATGCATCACCCCACCTCACCTTTCCCGTTCAGCAGCCATAGTGTGTTTCCTAAACGTGGGACTCTGTTCTGTTTTGCAATTCAGTTTAAGTGTAGCAGTTTTTACATTCCCTCTCGAAGTGATATCTTATGATAAGTGTCTTTTTCTGTGTGACTTATTTCACTTAGAATCGTCGTACCTAAATCCACTCATCGTGCTGCTACTAGCCTTATGACGTTGATTTCATGGCTGAGTGATATTCCATTGTACATGAGGACCACAACTTCTTTATCCATTTTTCTCTTTCCTAGGATATTTAAGGTGTAATGAAGTGGGGGTTCTTGTCCACAGAGCAGCCCTAAACTTTGGGGTGCCTGTGTCTTGCTGATTTTTGGTTTTCCCAATTTATACGGCCATGAGTGGAAGTGCCCTATGCTCTCTAAGCTGTGTTTTTTAGATGTTTCAGAACACACCGTACACTTCTCCAGAGTGGCTGTTGGCAATTTACATCCCACCCATCAGCGTAGCAAGGCTCCCATTTCTCCATGGCCGGTCCTGCATTTCTGGTTTGGACACTTTTTTCCGCATGGCCCTTTTGCCCGCTGGGAAGCGAGACTTCTTTGGAGCGCTGATTGGCCTTTCCAGGTTGCTTGGTTGGCCAAAAAGGGCGTATGCGTGTTTTCCTGAATATATTCAGGAAAAAACGCATACGCCCTTTTTGGCCAAGGGCATCATTGTCCACGTTTTGCCGCTTTTCATGTGCTTTCAAGGCGATTCGAATCTACCTCCTGAAATCTGTTTCCTGCAATTCTGCCTTGCTTTCAAAGCCTCTTCGTTGCCTTCCCTTAATATATTTGTGGACGAGAGGTATCATTTAAAACTCTGCAGGTTTGTGAATTGCAGTGCTCCTGAGCTCCATTTTTCAACTCGCTTTTTTGGGAGCTGGCCGCAAAAGCGCAGGATTGCTTCAGGCCCTCTTCTGGTTCTGGGGGGCAGGCTGAGCTTGTGCTTAATTCTTCTTCCTGATGGGAAAATAGAGTGACCTGTGCCTGTCCCAACACCTAGAGCTAGTCTCTCATTGGTTCCCCCTCTTCCCCTTCATCCTCAGGACAAATTGCCACCTGTACGGAACAGGAGGTTAAAGGTGCTGATTCTCCAAGGAGGGAGATGGCTAGTAAATCGGCTGGAATGGCGAACCCGAGCAAAGGAGATGAGAAATGAGGTACGTTTTAGAAACCTTTCCCGATCACACGGTGTACCATCTTCTGGGTTTCTCATGCCTGTTTTCGACGTAGGAAGATGCCCTTGAACCTGGAGATTTGGGACCCATGGGATGGGTACCATGCAGTATTACTTGAAAGGGTCTGCGTTGGCTCACCCAACCTCACCGAACCTCTCAGCCCCAAGAGTGTCCACCCTTATGTCTCAATCAGCTGTGGGTCTAGATATGGTCAATCCAGGTTGCATCACAGCCCCTGAACGAATTTTGTAAGAATTTCTCTCTCTTTCACTGTCTTTGTTTCACGGGTTTTGAAAAGTAATTTATTTTTATATTGGGGTTTAGCTGCTTTTCACGGCTGTGTTTATGCCGCTTTACACCCCCTTGACTCACTTACGGAGAGATATCAATACATAGGTTTGAAGATTCTTACTAGTCAGATATATTCTTGTGCGGTGAATAGGGGGTGTTGAGTCCAGTTCACTGAAAAAGGAATAGGTCTTGTCTCTTACATATTGGGTTTATGGAACGGTATCTGAGCTAATTTGAAACCCTTGTTTTATGCATCACCCCACCTCACCTTTCCCGTTCAGCAGCCATAGTGTGTTTCCTAAACGTGGGACTCTGTTCTGTTTTGCAATTCAGTTCAAGTGTAGCGGTTTTTACATTCCCTCTCGAAGTGATATCTTATGATAAGTGTCTTTTTCTGTGTGACTTATTTCACTTAGAATCGTCGTACCTAAATCCACTCATCGTGCTGCTACTAGCCTTATGACGTTGATTTCATGGCTGAGTGATATTCCATTGTACATGAGGACCACAACTTCTTTATCCATTTTTCTCTTTCCTAGGATATTTAAGGTGTAATGAAGTGGGGGTTCTTGTCCACAGAGCAGCCCTAAACTTTGGGGTGCCTGTGTCTTGCTGATTTTTGGTTTTCCCAATTTATACGGCCATGAGTGGAAGTGCCCTATGCTCTCCAAGCTGTGTTTTTTAGATGTTTCAGAACACACCGTACACTTCTCCAGAGTGGCTGTTGGCAATTTACATCCCACCCATCAGCATAGCAAGGCTCCCATTTCTCCATGGCCGGTCCTGCATTTCTGGTTTGGACACTTTTTTCCCCATGCCCCTTTTGCCCGCTGGGAAGCGAGGCTTCTTTGGAGCGCTGATTGGCCTTTCCAGGTTGCTTGGTTGGCCAAAAAGGGCGTATGCGTTTTTTCCTGAATATATTCAGGAAAAAACGCATACGCCCTTTTTGGCCAGGGGCATCATTGTCCACGTTTTGCCGCTTTTCATGTGCTTTCAAGGCGATTCGAATCTACCTCCTGAAATCTGTTTCCTGCAATTCTGCCTTGCTTTCAAAGCCTCTTCGTTGCCTTCCCTTAATATATTTGTGGACGAGAGGTATCATTTAAAACTCTGCAGGTTTGTGAATTGCAGTGCCCCTGAGCTCCATTTTTCAACTCGCTTTTTTGGGAGCTGGCCACCAAAGCGCAGGATTGCTTTAGGCCCTCTTCTGGTTCTGGGGGGCAGGCTGAGCTTGTGCTTAATTCTTCTTCCTGATGGGAAAATAGAGTGACCTGTGCCTGTCCCAACACCTAGAGCTAGTCTCTCATTGGTTCCCCCTCTTCCCGTTCATCCTCAGGACAAATTGCAACCTGTACGGAACAGGAGGTTAAAGGTGCTGATTCTCCAAGGAGGGAGATGGCTAGTAAATCGGCTGGAATGGCGAACCCGAGCAAAGGAGATGAGAAATGAGGTGCGTTTTAGAAACCTTTCCCGATCACACGGTGTACCATCTTCTGGGTTTCTCATGCCTGTTTTCGACGTAGGAAGATGCCCTTGAACCTGGAGATTTGGGACCCATGGGATGGGTACCATGCAGTATTACTTGAAAGGGTCTGCGTTGGCTCACCCAACCTCACCGAACCTCTCAGCCCCAAGAGTGTCCACCCTTATGTCTCAATCAGCTGTGGGTCTAGATATGGTCAATCCAGGTTGCATCACAGCCCCTGAACGAATTTTGTAAGAATTTCTCTCTCTTTCACTGTCTTTGTTTCACGGGTTTTGAAAAGTAATTTATTTTTATAATGGGGTTTCGCTGCTTTTCACGGCTGTGTTTATGCCGCTTTACACCCCCTTGACTCACTTACAGAGAGATATCAATACATAGGTTTGAAGATTCTTACTAGTCAGATATATTCTTGTGCGGTGAATAGGGGGTGTTGAGTCCAGTTCACTGAAAAAGGAATAGGTCTTGTCTCTTACATATTGGGTTTATGGAACGGTATCTGAGCTAATTTGAAACCCTTGTTTTATGCATCACCCCACCTCACCTTTCCCGTTCAGCAGCCATAGTGTGTTTCCTAAACGTGGGACTCTGTTCTGTTTTGCAATTCAGTTTAAGTGTAGCAGTTTTTACATTCCCTCTCGAAGTGATATCTTATGATAAGTGTCTTTTTCTGTGTGACTTATTTCACTTAGAATCGTCGTACCTAAATCCACTCATCGTGCTGCTACTAGCCTTATGACGTTGATTTCATGGCTGAGTGATATTCCATTGTACATGAGGACCACAACTTCTTTATCCATTTTTCTCTTTCCTAGGATATTTAAGGTGTAATGAAGTGGGGGTTCTTGTCCACAGAGCAGCCCTAAACTTTGGGGTGCCTGTGTCTTGCTGATTTTTGGTTTTCCCAATTTATACGGCCATGAGTGGAAGTGCCCTATGCTCTCTAAGCTGTGTTTTTTAGATGTTTCAGAACACACCGTACACTTCTCCAGAGTGGCTGTTGGCAATTTACATCCCACCCATCAGCGTAGCAAGGCTCCCATTTCTCCATGGCCGGTCCTGCATTTCTGGTTTGGACACTTTTTTCCGCATGGCCCTTTTGCCCGCTGGGAAGCGAGACTTCTTTGGAGCGCTGATTGGCCTTTCCAGGTTGCTTGGTTGGCCAAAAAGGGCGTATGCGTGTTTTCCTGAATATATTCAGGAAAAAACGCATACGCCCTTTTTGGCCAAGGGCATCATTGTCCACGTTTTGCCGCTTTTCATGTGCTTTCAAGGCGATTCGAATCTACCTCCTGAAATCTGTTTCCTGCAATTCTGCCTTGCTTTCAAAGCCTCTTCGTTGCCTTCCCTTAATATATTTGTGGACGAGAGGTATCATTTAAAACTCTGCAGGTTTGTGAATTGCAGTGCTCCTGAGCTCCATTTTTCAACTCGCTTTTTTGGGAGCTGGCCGCAAAAGCGCAGGATTGCTTCAGGCCCTCTTCTGGTTCTGGGGGGCAGGCTGAGCTTGTGCTTAATTCTTCTTCCTGATGGGAAAATAGAGTGACCTGTGCCTGTCCCAACACCTAGAGCTAGTCTCTCATTGGTTCCCCCTCTTCCCGTTCATCCTCAGGACAAATTGCCACCTGTACGGAACAGGAGGTTAAAGGTGCTGATTCTCCAAGGAGGGAGATGGCTAGTAAATCGGCTGGAATGGCGAACCCGAGCAAAGGAGATGAGAAATGAGGTACGTTTTAGAAACCTTTCCCGATCACACGGTGTACCATCTTCTGGGTTTCTCATGCCTGTTTTCGACGTAGGAAGATGCCCTTGAACCTGGAGATTTGGGACCCATGGGATGGGTACCATGCAGTATTACTTGAAAGGGTCTGCGTTGGCTCACCCAACCTCACCGAACCTCTCAGCCCCAAGAGTGTCCACCCTTATGTCTCAATCAGCTGTGGGTCTAGATATGGTCAATCCAGGTTGCATCACAGCCCCTGAACGAATTTTGTAAGAATTTCTCTCTCTTTCACTGTCTTTGTTTCACGGGTTTTGAAAAGTAATTTATTTTTATAATGGGGTTTAGCTGCTTTTCACGGCTGTGTTTATGCCGCTTTACACCCCCTTGACTCACTTACAGAGAGATATCAATACATAGGTTTGAAGATTCTTACTAGTCAGATATATTCTTGTGCGGTGAATAGGGGGTGTTGAGTCCAGTTCACTGAAAAAGGAATAGGTCTTGTCTCTTACATATTGGGTTTATGGAACGGTATCTGAGCTAATTTGAAACCCTTGTTTTATGCATCACCCCACCTCACCTTTCCCGTTCAGCAGCCATAGTGTGTTTCCTAAACGTGGGACTCTGTTCTGTTTTGCAATTCAGTTTAAGTGTAGCAGTTTTTACATTCCCTCTCGAAGTGATATCTTATGATAAGTGTCTTTTTCTGTGTGACTTATTTCACTTAGAATCGTCGTACCTAAATCCACTCATCGTGCTGCTACTAGCCTTATGACGTTGATTTCATGGCTGAGTGATATTCCATTGTACATGAGGACCACAACTTCTTTATCCATTTTTCTCTTTCCTAGGATATTTAAGGTGTAATGAAGTGGGGGTTCTTGTCCACAGAGCAGCCCTAAACTTTGGGGTGCCTGTGTCTTGCTGATTTTTGGTTTTCCCAATTTATACGGCCATGAGTGGAAGTGCCCTATGCTCTCTAAGCTGTGTTTTTTAGATGTTTCAGAACACACCGTACACTTCTCCAGAGTGGCTGTTGGCAATTTACATCCCACCCATCAGCGTAGCAAGGCTCCCATTTCTCCATGGCCGGTCCTGCATTTCTGGTTTGGACACTTTTTTCCGCATGGCCCTTTTGCCCGCTGGGAAGCGAGACTTCTTTGGAGCGCTGATTGGCCTTTCCAGGTTGCTTGGTTGGCCAAAAAGGGCGTATGCGTGTTTTCCTGAATATATTCAGGAAAAAACGCATACGCCCTTTTTGGCCAAGGGCATCATTGTCCACGTTTTGCCGCTTTTCATGTGCTTTCAAGGCGATTCGAATCTACCTCCTGAAATCTGTTTCCTGCAATTCTGCCTTGCTTTCAAAGCCTCTTCGTTGCCTTCCCTTAATATATTTGTGGACGAGAGGTATCATTTAAAACTCTGCAGGTTTGTGAATTGCAGTGCCCCTGAGCTCCATTTTTCAACTCGCTTTTTTGGGAGCTGGCCGCAAAAGCGCAGGATTGCTTCAGGCCCTCTTCTGGTTCTGGGGGGCAGGCTGAGCTTGTGCTTAATTCTTCTTCCTGATGGGAAAATAGAGTGACCTGTGCCTGTCCCAACACCTAGAGCTAGTCTCTCATTGGTTCCCCCTCTTCCCCTTCATCCTCAGGACAAATTGCCACCTGTACGGAACAGGAGGTTAAAGGTGCTGATTCTCCAAGGAGGGAGATGGCTAGTAAATCGGCTGGAATGGCGAACCCGAGCAAAGGAGATGAGAAATGAGGTACGTTTTAGAAACCTTTCCCGATCACACGGTGTACCATCTTCTGGGTTTCTCATGCCTGTTTTCGACGTAGGAAGATGCCCTTGAACCTGGAGATTTGGGACCCATGGGATGGGTACCATGCAGTATTACTTGAAAGGGTCTGCGTTGGCTCACCCAACCTCACCGAACCTCTCAGCCCCAAGAGTGTCCACCCTTATGTCTCAATCAGCTGTGGGTCTAGATATGGTCAATCCAGGTTGCATCACAGCCCCTGAACGAATTTTGTAAGAATTTCTCTCTCTTTCACTGTCTTTGTTTCACTGGTTTTGAAAAGTAATTTATTTTTATAATGGGGTTTAGCTGCTTTTCACGGCTGTGTTTATGCCGCTTTACACCCCCTTGACTCACTTACAGAGAGATATCAATACATAGGTTTGAAGATTCTTACTAGTCAGATATATTCTTGTGCGGTGAATAGGGGGTGTTGAGTCCAGTTCACTGAAAAAGGAATAGGTCTTGTCTCTTACATATTGGGTTTACGGAACGGTATCGGAGCTAATTTGAAACCCTTGTTTTATGCATCACCCCACCTCACCTTTCCCGTTCAGCAGCCATAGTGTGTTTCCTAAACGCGGGACTCTGTTCTGTTTTGCAATTCAGTTCAAGTGTAGCGGTTTTTACATTCCCTCTAGAAGTGATATCTTATGATAAGTGTCTTTTTCTGTGTGACTTATTTCACTTAGAATCGTCGTACCTAAATCCACTCATCATGCTGCTACTAGCCTTATGACGTTGATTTCATGGCTGAGTGATATTCCATTGTACATGAGGACCACAACTTCTTTATCAATTTTTCTCTTTCCTAGGATATTTAAGGTGTAATGAAGTGGGGGTTCTTGTCCACAGAGCAGCCCTAAACTTTGGGGTGCCTGTGTCTTGCTGATTTTTAGTTTTCCCAATTTATACGCCCATGAGTGGAAGTGCCCTATGCTCTCCAAGCTGTGTTTTTTAGATGTTTCAGAACACACCGTACACTTCTCCAGAGTGGCTGTTGGCAATTTACATCCCACCCATCAGCGTAGCAAGGCTCCCATTTCTCCATGGCCGGTCCTGCATTTCTGGTTTGGACACTTTTTTCCGCATGGCCCTTTTGCCCGCTGGGAAGCGAGACTTCTTTGGAGCGCTAATTGGCCTTTCCAGGTTGCTTGGTTGGCCAAAAGGGGCGTATGCGTTTTTTCCTGAATATATTCAGGAAAAAACGCATACGCCCTTTTTGGCCAAGGGCATCATTGTCCACGTTTTGCCGCTTTTCATGTGCTTTCAAGGCGATTCGAATCTACCTCCTGAAATCTGTTTCCTGCAATTCTGCCTTGCTTTCAAAGCCTCTTCGTTGCCTTCCCTTAATATATTTGTGGACGAGAGGTATCATTTAAAACTCTGCAGGTTTGTGAATTGCAGTGCCCCTGAGCTCCATTTTTCAACTCGCTTTTTTGGGAGCTGGCCGCCAAAGCGCAGGATTGCTTCAGGCCCTCTTCTGGTTCTGGGGGGCAGGCTGAGCTTGTGCTTAATTCTTCTTTCTGATGGGAAAATAGAGTGACCTGTGCCTGTCCCAACACCTAGAGCTAGTCTCTCATTGGTTCCCCCTCTTCCCCTTCATCCTCAGGACAAATTGCAACCTGTACGGAACAGGAGGTTAAAGGTGCTGATTCTCCAAGGAGGGAGATGGCTGGTAAATCGGCTGGAAGGGCGAACCCGAGCAAAGGAGATGAGAAATGAGGTGCGTTTTAGAAACCTTTCCCGATCACACGGTGTACCATCTTCTGGGTTTCTCATGCCTGTTTTTGACGTAGGAAGATGCCCTTGAACCTGGAGATTTGGGACCCATGGGATGGGTACCATGCAGTATTACTTGAAAGGGTCTGCGTTGGCTCACCCAACCTCACCGAACCTCTCAGCCCCAAGAGTGTCCACCCTTATGTCTCAATCAGCTGTGGGTCTAGATATGGTCAATCCAGGTTGCATCACAGCCCCTGAACGAATTTTGTAAGAATTTCTCTCTCTTTCACTGTCTTTGTTTCACGGGTTTTGAAAAGTAATTTATTTTTATAATGGGGTTTAGCTGCTTTTCACGGCTGTGTTTATGCCGCTTTACACCCCCTTGACTCACTTACAGAGAGATATCAATACATAGGTTTGAAGATTCTTACTAGTCAGATATATTCTTGTGCGGTGAATAGGGGGTGTTGAGTCCAGTTCACTGAAAAAGGAATAGGTCTTGTCTCTTACATATTGGGTTTATGGAACGGTATCTGAGCTAATTTGAAACCCTTGTTTTATGCATCACCCCACCTCACCTTTCCCGTTCAGCAGCCATAGTGTGTTTCCTAAACGTGGGACTCTGTTCTGTTTTGCAATTCAGTTCAAGTGTAGCGGTTTTTACATTCCCTCTAGAAGTGATATCTTATGATAAGTGTCTTTTTCTGTGTGACTTATTTCACTTAGAATCGTCGTACCTAAATCCACTCATCGTGCTGCTACTAGCCTTATGACGTTGATTTCATGGCTGAGTGATATTCCATTGTACATGAGGACCACAACTTCTTTATCCATTTTTCTCTTTCCTAGGATATTTAAGGTGTAATGAAGTGGGGGTTCTTGTCCACAGAGCAGCCCTAAACTTTGGGGTGCCTGTGTCTTGCTGATTTTTAGTTTTCCCAATTTATACGGCCATGAGTGGAAGTGCCCTATGCTCTCCAAGCTGTGTTTTTTAGATGTTTCAGAACACACCGTACACTTCTCCAGAGTGGCTGTTGGCAATTTACATCCCACCCATCAGCGTAGCAAGGCTCCCATTTCTCCATGGCCGGTCCTGCATTTCTGGTTTGGACACTTTTTTCCGCATGGCCCTTTTGCCCGCTGGGAAGCGAGACTTCTTTGGAGCGCTCATTGGCCTTTCCAGGTTGCTTGGTTGGCCAAAAAGGGCGTATGCGTTTTTTCCTGAATATATTCAGGAAAAAACGCATACGCCCTTTTTGGCCAAGGGCATCATTGTCCACGTTTTGCCGCTTTTCATGTGCTTTCAAGGCGATTCGAATCTACCTCCTGAAATCTGTTTCCTGCAATTCTGCCTTGCTTTCAAAGCCTCTTCGTTGCCTTCCCTTAATATATTTGTGGACGAGAGGTATCATTTAAAACTCTGCAGGTTTGTGAATTGCAGTGCCCCTGAGCTCCATTTTTCAACTCGCTTTTTTGGGAGCTGGCCGCAAAAGCGCAGGATTGCTTCAGGCCCTCTTCTGGTTCTGGGGGGCAGGCTGAGCTTGTGCTTAATTCTTCTTCCTGATGGGAAAATAGAGTGACCTGTGCCTGTCCCAACACCTAGAGCTAGTCTCTCATTGGTTCCCCCTCTTCCCGTTCATCCTCAGGACAAATTGCAACCTGTACGGAACAGGAGGTTAAAGGTGCTGATTCTCCAAGGAGGGAGATGGCTAGTAAATCGGCTGGAATGGCGAACCCGAGCAAAGGAGATGAGAAATGAGGTGCGTTTTAGAAACCTTTCCCGATCACACGGTGTACCATCTTCTGGGTTTCTCATGCCTGTTTTCGACGTAGGAAGATGCCCTTGAACCTGGAGATTTGGGACCCATGGGATGGGTACCATGCAGTATTACTTGAAAGGGTCTGCGTTGGCTCACCCAACCTCACCGAACCTCTCAGCCCCAAGAGTGTCCACCCTTATGTCTCAATCAGCTGTGGGTCTAGATATGGTCAATCCAGGTTGCATCACAGCCCCTGAACGAATTTTGTAAGAATTTCTCTCTCTTTCACTGTCTTTGTTTCACGGGTTTTGAAAAGTAATTTATTTTTATAATGGGGTTTAGCTGCTTTTCACGGCTGTGTTTATGCCGCTTTACACCCCCTTGACTCACTTACAGAGAGATATCAATACATAGGTTTGAAGATTCTTACTAGTCAGATATATTCTTGTGCGGTGAATAGGGGGTGTTGAGTCCAGTTCACTGAAAAAGGAATAGGTCTTGTCTCTTACATATTGGGTTTATGGAACGGTATCTGAGCTAATTTGAAACCCTTGTTTTATGCATCACCCCACCTCACCTTTCCCGTTCAGCAGCCATAGTGTGTTTCCTAAACGTGGGACTCTGTTCTGTTTTGCAATTCAGTTCAAGTGTAGCGGTTTTTACATTCCCTCTAGAAGTGATATCTTATGATAAGTGTCTTTTTCTGTGTGACTTATTTCACTTAGAATCGTCGTACCTAAATCCACTCATCGTGCTGCTACTAGCCTTATGACGTTGATTTCATGGCTGAGTGATATTCCATTGTACATGAGGACCACAACTTCTTTATCCATTTTTCTCTTTCCTAGGATATTTAAGGTGTAATGAAGTGGGGGTTCTTGTCCACAGAGCAGCCCTAAACTTTGGGGTGCCTGTGTCTTGCTGATTTTTAGTTTTCCCAATTTATACGGCCATGAGTGGAAGTGCCCTATGCTCTCCAAGCTGTGTTTTTTAGATGTTTCAGAACACACCGTACACTTCTCCAGAGTGGCTGTTGGCAATTTACATCCCACCCATCAGCGTAGCAAGGCTCCCATTTCTCCATGGCCGGTCCTGC
Organism: Balaenoptera acutorostrata; assembly: GCF_949987535.1. Lineage (NCBI taxonomy): Eukaryota > Metazoa > Chordata > Mammalia > Artiodactyla > Balaenopteridae > Balaenoptera > Balaenoptera acutorostrata. Next base: position 279,744 of record NW_026645771.1, on the reverse strand, counting down.
ATTTCTGGTTTGGACACTTTTTTCCGCATGGCCCTTTTGCCCGCTGGGAAGCGAGACTTCTTTGGAGCGCTGATTGGCCTTTCCAGGTTGCTTGGTTGGCCAAAAAGGGCGTATGCGTTTTTTCCTGAATATATTCAGGAAAAAACGCATACGCCCTTTTTGGCCAAGGGCATCATTGTCCACGTTTTGCCGCTTTTCATGTGCTTTCAAGGCGATTCGAATCTACCTCCTGAAATCTGTTTCCTGCAATTCTGCCTTGCTTTCAAAGCCTCTTCGTTGCCTTCCCTTAATATATTTGTGGACGAGAGGTATCATTTAAAACTCTGCAGGTTTGTGAATTGCAGTGCCCCTGAGCTCCATTTTTCAACTCGCTTTTTTGGGAGCTGGCCGCAAAAGCGCAGGATTGCTTCAGGCCCTCTTCTGGTTCTGGGGGGCAGGCTGAGCTTGTGCTTAATTCTTCTTCCTGATGGGAAAATAGAGTGACCTGTGCCTGTCCCAACACCTAGAGCTAGTCTCTCATTGGTTCCCCCTCTTCCCGTTCATCCTCAGGACAAATTGCAACCTGTACGGAACAGGAGGTTAAAGGTGCTGATTCTCCAAGGAGGGAGATGGCTAGTAAATCGGCTGGAATGGCGAACCCGAGCAAAGGAGATGAGAAATGAGGTGCGTTTTAGAAACCTTTCCCGATCACACGGTGTACCATCTTCTGGGTTTCTCATGCCTGTTTTCGACGTAGGAAGATGCCCTTGAACCTGGAGATTTGGGACCCATGGGATGGGTACCATGCAGTATTACTTGAAAGGGTCTGCGTTGGCTCACCCAACCTCACCGAACCTCTCAGCCCCAAGAGTGTCCACCCTTATGTCTCAATCAGCTGTGGGTCTAGATATGGTCAATCCAGGTTGCATCACAGCCCCTGAACGAATTTTGTAAGAATTTCTCTCTCTTTCACTGTCTTTGTTTCACGGGTTTTGAAAAGTAATTTATTTTTATAATGGGGTTTAGCTGCTTTTCACGGCTGTGTTTATGCCGCTTTACACCCCCTTGACTCACTTACAGAGAGATATCAATACATAGGTTTGAAGATTCTTACTAGTCAGATATATTCTTGTGCGGTGAATAGGGGGTGTTGAGTCCAGTTCACTGAAAAAGGAATAGGTCTTGTCTCTTACATATTGGGTTTATGGAACGGTATCTGAGCTAATTTGAAACCCTTGTTTTATGCATCACCCCACCTCACCTTTCCCGTTCAGCAGCCATAGTGTGTTTCCTAAACGTGGGACTCTGTTCTGTTTTGCAATTCAGTTCAAGTGTAGCGGTTTTTACATTCCCTCTAGAAGTGATATCTTATGATAAGTGTCTTTTTCTGTGTGACTTATTTCACTTAGAATCGTCGTACCTAAATCCACTCATCGTGCTGCTACTAGCCTTATGACGTTGATTTCATGGCTGAGTGATATTCCATTGTACATGAGGACCACAACTTCTTTATCCGTTTTTCTCTTTCCTAGGATATTTAAGGTGTAATGAAGTGGGGGTTCTTGTCCACAGAGCAGCCCTAAACTTTGGGGTGCCTGTGTCTTGCTGATTTTTAGTTTTCCCAATTTATACGGCCATGAGTGGAAGTGCCCTATGCTCTCCAAGCTGTGTTTTTTAGATGTTTCAGAACACACCGTACACTTCTCCAGAGTGGCTGTTGGCAATTTACATCCCACCCATCAGCGTAGCAAGGCTCCCATTTCTCCATGGCCGGTCCTGCATTTCTGGTTTGGACACTTTTTTCCGCATGGCCCTTTTGCCTGCTGGGAAGCGAGACTTCTTTGGAGCGCTGATTGGCCTTTCCAGGTTGCTTGGTTGGCCAAAAAGGGCGTATGCGTTTTTTCCTGAATATATTCAGGAAAAAACGCATACGCCCTTTTTGGCCAAGGGCATCATTGTCCACGTTTTGCCGCTTTTCATGTGCTTTCAAGGCGATTCGAATCTACCTCCTGAAATCTGTTTCCTGCAATTCTGCCTTGCTTTCAAAGCCTCTTCGTTGCCTTCCCTTAATATATTTGTGGACGAGAGGTATCATTTAAAACTCTGCAGGTTTGTGAATTGCAGTGCCCCTGAGCTCCATTTTTCAACTCGCTTTTTTGGGAGCTGGCCGCAAAAGCGCAGGATTGCTTCAGGCCCTCTTCTGGTTCTGGGGGGCAGGCTGAGCTTGTGCTTAATTCTTCTTCCTGATGGGAAAATAGAGTGACCTGTGCCTGTCCCAACACCTAGAGCTAGTCTCTCATTGGTTCCCCCTCTTCCCGTTCATCCTCAGGACAAATTGCAACCTGTACGGAACAGGAGGTTAAAGGTGCTGATTCTCCAAGGAGGGAGATGGCTAGTAAATCGGCTGGAATGGCGAACCCGAGCAAAGGAGATGAGAAATGAGGTGCGTTTTAGAAACCTTTCCCGATCACACGGTGTACCATCTTCTGGGTTTCTCATGCCTGTTTTCGACGTAGGAAGATGCCCTTGAACCTGGAGATTTGGGACCCATGGGATGGGTACCATGCAGTATTACTTGAAAGGGTCTGCGTTGGCTCACCCAACCTCACCGAACCTCTCAGCCCCAAGAGTGTCCACCCTTATGTCTCAATCAGCTGTGGGTCTAGATATGGTCAATCCAGGTTGCATCACAGCCCCTGAACGAATTTTGTAAGAATTTCTCTCTCTTTCACTGTCTTTGTTTCACGGGTTTTGAAAAGTAATTTATTTTTATAATGGGGTTTAGCTGCTTTTCACGGCTGTGTTTATGCCGCTTTACACCCCCTTGACTCACTTACAGAGAGATATCAATACATAGGTTTGAAGATTCTTACTAGTCAGATATATTCTTGTGCGGTGAATAGGGGGTGTTGAGTCCAGTTCACTGAAAAAGGAATAGGTCTTGTCTCTTACATATTGGGTATATGGAACGGTATCGGAGCTAATTTGAAACCCTTGTTTTATGCATCACCCCACCTCACCTTTCCCGTTCAGCAGCCATAGTGTGTTTCCTAAACGTGGGACTCTGTTCTGTTTTGCAATTCAGTTCAAGTGTAGCAGTTTTTACATTCCCTCTCGAAGTGATATCTTATGATAAGTGTCTTTTTCTGTGTGACTTATTTCACTTAGAATCGTCGTACCTAAATCCACTCATTGTGCTGCTACTAGCCTTATGACGTTGATTTCATGGCTGAGTGATATTCCATTGTACATGAGGACCACAACTTCTTTATCCATTTTTCTCTTTCCTAGGATATTTAAGGTGTAATGAAGTGGGGGTTCTTGTCCACAGAGCAGCCCTAAACTTTGGGGTGCCTGTGTCTTGCTGATTTTTGGTTTTCCCAATTTATACGGCCATGAGTGGAAGTGCCCTATGCTCTCCAAGCTGTGTTTTTTAGATGTTTCAGAACACACCGTACACTTCTCCAGAGTGGCTGTTGGCAATTTACATCCCACCCATCAGCGTAGCAAGGCTCCCATTTCTCCATGGCCGGTCCTGCATTTCTGGTTTGGACACTTTTTTCCGCATGGCCCTTTTGCCTGCTGGGAAGCGAGACTTCTTTGGAGCGCTGATTGGCCTTTCCAGGTTGCTTGGTTGGCCAAAAAGGGCGTATGCGTTTTTTCCTGAATATATTCAGGAAAAAACGCATACGCCCTTTTTGGCCAAGGGCATCATTGTCCACGTTTTGCCGCTTTTCATGTGCTTTCAAGGCGATTCGAATCTACCTCCTGAAATCTGTTTCCTGCAATTCTGCCTTGCTTTCAAAGCCTCTTCGTTGCCTTCCCTTAATATATTTGTGGACGAGAGGTATCATTTAAAACTCTGCAGGTTTGTGAATTGCAGTGCCCCTGAGCTCCATTTTTCAACTCGCTTTTTTGGGAGCTGGCCGCAAAAGCGCAGGATTGCTTCAGGCCCTCTTCTGGTTCTGGGGGGCAGGCTGAGCTTGTGCTTAATTCTTCTTCCTGATGGGAAAATAGAGTGACCTGTGCCTGTCCCAACACCTAGAGCTAGTCTCTCATTGGTTCCCCCTCTTCCCGTTCATCCTCAGGACAAATTGCAACCTGTACGGAACAGGAGGTTAAAGGTGCTGATTCTCCAAGGAGGGAGATGGCTAGTAAATCGGCTGGAATGGCGAACCCGAGCAAAGGAGATGAGAAATGAGGTGCGTTTTAGAAACCTTTCCCGATCACACCGTGTACCATCTTCTGGGTTTCTCATGCCTGTTTTCGACGTAGGAAGATGCCCTTGAACCTGGAGATTTGGGACCCATGGGATGGGTACTATGCAGTATTACTTGAAAGGGTCTGCGTTGGCTCACCCAACCTCACCGAACCTCTCAGCCCCAAGAGTGTCCACCCTTATGTCTCAATCAGCTGTGGGTCTAGATGTGGTCAATCCAGGTTGCATCACAGCCCCTGAACGAATTTTGTAAGAATTTCTCTCTCTTTCACTGTCTTTGTTTCACGGGTTTTGAAAAGTAATTTATTTTTATAATGGGGTTTAGCTGCTTTTCATGGCTGTGTTTATGCCGCTTTACACCCCCTTGACTCACTTACAGAGAGATATCAATACATAGGTTTGAAGATTCTTACTAGTCAGATATATTCTTGTGCGGTGAATAGGGGGTGTTGAGTCCAGTTCACTGAAAAAGGAATAGGTCTTGTCTCTTACATATTGGGTATATGGAACGGTATCGGAGCTAATTTGAAACCCTTGTTTTATGCATCACCCCACCTCACCTTTCCCGTTCAGCAGCCATAGTGTGTTTCCTAAACGTGGGACTCTGTTCTGTTTTGCAATTCAGTTCAAGTGTAGCAGTTTTTACATTCCCTCTCGAAGTGATATCTTATGATAAGTGTCTTTTTCTGTGTGACTTATTTCACTTAGAATCGTCGTACCTAAATCCACTCATTGTGCTGCTACTAGCCTTATGACGTTGATTTCATGGCTGAGTGATATTCCATTGTACATGAGGACCACAACTTCTTTATCCATTTTTCTCTTTCCTAGGATATTTAAGGTGTAATGAAGTGGGGGTTCTTGTCCACAGAGCAGCCCTAAACTTTGGGGTGCCTGTGTCTTGCTGATTTTTGGTTTTCCCAATTTATACGGCCATGAGTGGAAGTGCCCTATGCTCTCCAAGCTGTGTTTTTTAGATGTTTCAGAACACACCGTACACTTCTCCAGAGTGGCTGTTGGCAATTTACATCCCACCCATCAGCGTAGCAAGGCTCCCATTTCTCCATGGCCGGTCCTGCATTTCTGGTTTGGACACTTTTTTCCGCATGGCCCTTTTGCCTGCTGGGAAGCGAGACTTCTTTGGAGCGCTGATTGGCCTTTCCAGGTTGCTTGGTTGGCCAAAAAGGGCGTATGCGTTTTTTCCTGAATATATTCAGGAAAAAACGCATACGCCCTTTTTGGCCAAGGGCATCATTGTCCACGTTTTGCCGCTTTTCATGTGCTTTCAAGGCGATTCGAATCTACCTCCTGAAATCTGTTTCCTGCAATTCTGCCTTGCTTTCAAAGCCTCTTCGTTGCCTTCCCTTAATATATTTGTGGACGAGAGGTATCATTTAAAACTCTGCAGGTTTGTGAATTGCAGTGCCCCTGAGCTCCATTTTTCAACTCGCTTTTTTGGGAGCTGGCCGCAAAAGCGCAGGATTGCTTCAGGCCCTCTTCTGGTTCTGGGGGGCAGGCTGAGCTTGTGCTTAATTCTTCTTCCTGATGGGAAAATAGAGTGACCTGTGCCTGTCCCAACACCTAGAGCTAGTCTCTCATTGGTTCCCCCTCTTCCCGTTCATCCTCAGGACAAATTGCAACCTGTACGGAACAGGAGGTTAAAGGTGCTGATTCTCCAAGGAGGGAGATGGCTAGTAAATCGGCTGGAATGGCGAACCCGAGCAAAGGAGATGAGAAATGAGGTGCGTTTTAGAAACCTTTCCCGATCACACCGTGTACCATCTTCTGGGTTTCTCATGCCTGTTTTCGACGTAGGAAGATGCCCTTGAACCTGGAGATTTGGGACCCATGGGATGGGTACCATGCAGTATTACTTGAAAGGGTCTGCGTTGGCTCACCCAACCTCACCGAACCTCTCAGCCCCAAGAGTGTCCACCCTTATGTCTCAATCAGCTGTGGGTCTAGATGTGGTCAATCCAGGTTGCATCACAGCCCCTGAACGAATTTTGTAAGAATTTCTCTCTCTTTCACTGTCTTTGTTTCACGGGTTTTGAAAAGTAATTTATTTTTATAATGGGGTTTAGCTGCTTTTCATGGCTGTGTTTATGCCGCTTTACACCCCCTTGACTCACTTACAGAGAGATATCAATACATAGGTTTTAAGATTCTTACTAGTCAGATATATTCTTGTGCGGTGAATAGGGGGTGTTGAGTCCAGTTCACTGAAAAAGGAATAGGTCTTGTCTCTTACATATTGGGTTTATGGAACGGTATCTGAGCTAATTTGAAAACCTTGTTTTATGCATCACCCCACCTCACCTTTCCCGTTCAGCAGCCATAGTGTGTTTCTTAAACGTGGGACTCTGTTCTGTTTTGCAATTCAGTTCAAGTGTAGCGGTTTTTACATTCCCTCTAGAAGTGATATATTATGATAAGTGTCTTTTTCTGTGTGACTTATTTCACTTAGAATCGTCGTACCTAAATCCACTCATCGTGCTGCTACTAGCCTTATGACGTTGATTTCATGGCTGAGTGATATTCCATTGTACATGAGGACCACAACTTCTTTATCCATTTTTCTCTTTCCTAGGATATTTAAGGTGTAATGAAGTGGGGGTTCTTGTCCACAGAGCAGCCCTAAACTTTGGGGTGCCTGTGTCTTGCTGATTTTTAGTTTTCCCAATTTATACGGCCATGAGTGGAAGTGCCCTATGCTCTCCAAGCTGTGTTTTTTAGATGTTTCAGAACACACCGTACACTTCTCCAGAGTGGCTGTTGGCAATTTACATCCCACCCATCAGCGTAGCAAGGCTCCCATTTCTCCATGGCCGGTCCTGCATTTCTGGTTTGGACACTTTTTTCCGCATGGCCCTTTTGCCCGCTGGAAAGCGAGACTTCTTTGGAGCGCTGATTGGCCTTTCCAGGTTGCTTGGTTGGCCAAAAAGGGCGTATGCGTTTTTTCCTGAATATATTCAGGAAAAAACGCATACGCCCTTTTTGGCCAAGGGCATCATTGTCCACGTTTTGCCGCTTTTCATGTGCTTTCAAGGCGATTCGAATCTACCTCCTGAAATCTGTTTCCTGCAATTCTGCCTTGCTTTCAAAGCCTCTTCGTTGCCTTCCCTTAATATATTTGTGGACGAGAGGTATCATTTAAAACTCTGCAGGTTTGTGAATTGCAGTGCCCCTGAGCTCCATTTTTCAACTCGCTTTTTTGGGAGCTGGCCGCAAAAGCGCAGGATTGCTTCAGGCCCTCTTCTGGTTCTGGGGGGCAGGCTGAGCTTGTGCTTAATTCTTCTTCCTGATGGGAAAATAGAGTGACCTGTGCCTGTCCCAACACCTAGAGCTAGTCTCTCATTGGTTCCCCCTCTTCCCGTTCATCCTCAGGACAAATTGCAACCTGTACGGAACAGGAGGTTAAAGGTGCTGATTCTCCAAGGAGGGAGATGGCTAGTAAATCGGCTGGAATGGCGAACCCGAGCAAAGGAGATGAGAAATGAGGTACGTTTTAGAAACCTTTCCTGATCACACGGTGTACCATCTTCTGGGTTTCTCATGCCTGTTTTCGACGTAGGAAGATGCCCTTGAACCTGGAGATTTGGGACCCATGGGATGGGTACCATGCAGTATTACTTGAAAGGGTCTGCGTTGGCTCACCCAACCTCACCGAACCTCTCAGCCCCAAGAGTGTCCACCCTTATGTCTCAATCAGCTGTGGGTCTAGATATGGTCAATCCAGGTTGCATCACAGCCCCTGAACGAATTTTGTAAGAATTTCTCTCTCTTTCACTGTCTTTGTTTCACGGGTTTTGAAAAGTAATTTATTTTTATAATGGGGTTTAGCTGCTTTTCACGGCTGTGTTTATGCCGCTTTACACCCCCTTGACTCACTTACAGAGAGATATCAATACATAGGTTTGAAGATTCTTACTAGTCAGATATATTCTTGTGCGGTGAATAGGGGGTGTTGAGTCCAGTTCACTGAAAAAGGAATAGGTCTTGTCTCTTACATATTGGGTTTACGGAACGGTATCGGAGCTAATTTGAAACCCTTGTTTTATGCATCACCCCACCTCACCTTTCCCGTTCAGCAGCCATAGTGTGTTTCCTAAACGCGGGACTCTGTTCTGTTTTGCAATTCAGTTCAAGTGTAGCGGTTTTTACATTCCCTCTAGAAGTGATATCTTATGATAAGTGTCTTTTTCTGTGTGACTTATTTCACTTAGAATCGTCGTACCTAAATCCACTCATCATGCTGCTACTAGCCTTATGACGTTGATTTCATGGCTGAGTGATATTCCATTGTACATGAGGACCACAACTTCTTTATCAATTTTTCTCTTTCCTAGGATATTTAAGGTGTAATGAAGTGGGGGTTCTTGTCCACAGAGCAGCCCTAAACTTTGGGGTGCCTGTGTCTTGCTGATTTTTAGTTTTCCCAATTTATACGCCCATGAGTGGAAGTGCCCTATGCTCTCCAAGCTGTGTTTTTTAGATGTTTCAGAACACACCGTACACTTCTCCAGAGTGGCTGTTGGCAATTTACATCCCACCCATCAGCGTAGCAAGGCTCCCATTTCTCCATGGCCGGTCCTGCATTTCTGGTTTGGACACTTTTTTCCGCATGGCCCTTTTGCCCGCTGGGAAGCGAGACTTCTTTGGAGCGCTAATTGGCCTTTCCAGGTTGCTTGGTTGGCCAAAAGGGGCGTATGCGTTTTTTCCTGAATATATTCAGGAAAAAACGCATACGCCCTTTTTGGCCAAGGGCATCATTGTCCACGTTTTGCCGCTTTTCATGTGCTTTCAAGGCGATTCGAATCTACCTCCTGAAATCTGTTTCCTGCAATTCTGCCTTGCTTTCACAGCCTCTTCGTTGCCTTCCCTTAATATATTTGTGGACGAGAGGTATCATTTAAAACTCTGCAGGTTTGTGAATTGCAGTGCCCCTGAGCTCCATTTTTCAACTCGCTTTTTTGGGAGCTGGCCGCCAAAGCGCAGGATTGCTTCAGGCCCTCTTCTGGTTCTGGGGGGCAGGCTGAGCTTGTGCTTAATTCTTCTTTCTGATGGGAAAATAGAGTGACCTGTGCCTGTCCCAACACCTAGAGCTAGTCTCTCATTGGTTCCCCCTCTTCCCCTTCATCCTCAGGACAAATTGCAACCTGTACGGAACAGGAGGTTAAAGGTGCTGATTCTCCAAGGAGGGAGATGGCTGGTAAATCGGCTGGAAGGGCGAACCCGAGCAAAGGAGATGAGAAATGAGGTGCGTTTTAGAAACCTTTCCCGATCACACGGTGTACCATCTTCTGGGTTTCTCATGCCTGTTTTTGACGTAGGAAGATGCCCTTGAACCTGGAGATTTGGGACCCATGGGATGGGTACCATGCAGTATTACTTGAAAGGGTCTGCGTTGGCTCACCCAACCTCACCGAACCTCTCAGCCCCAAGAGTGTCCACCCTTATGTCTCAATCAGCTGTGGGTCTAGATATGGTCAATCCAGGTTGCATCACAGCCCCTGAACGAATTTTGTAAGAATTTCTCTCTCTTTCACTGTCTTTGTTTCACGGGTTTTGAAAAGTAATTTATTTTTATAATGGGGTTTAGCTGCTTTTCACGGCTGTGTTTATGCCGCTTTACACCCCCTTGACTCACTTACAGAGAGATATCAATACATAGGTTTGAAGATTCTTACTAGTCAGATATATTCTTGTGCGGTGAATAGGGGGTGTTGAGTCCAGTTCACTGAAAAAGGAATAGGTCTTGTCTCTTACATATTGGGTTTATGGAACGGTATCTGAGCTAATTTGAAACCCTTGTTTTATGCATCACCCCACCTCACCTTTCCCGTTCAGCAGCCATAGTGTGTTTCCTAAACGTGGGACTCTGTTCTGTTTTGCAATTCAGTTCAAGTGTAGCGGTTTTTACATTCCCTCTAGAAGTGATATCTTATGATAAGTGTCTTTTTCTGTGTGACTTATTTCACTTAGAATCGTCGTACCTAAATCCACTCATCGTGCTGCTACTAGCCTTATGACGTTGATTTCATGGCTGAGTGATATTCCATTGTACATGAGGACCACAACTTCTTTATCCATTTTTCTCTTTCCTAGGATATTTAAGGTGTAATGAAGTGGGGGTTCTTGTCCACAGAGCAGCCCTAAACTTTGGGGTGCCTGTGTCTTGCTGATTTTTAGTTTTCCCAATTTATACGGCCATGAGTGGAAGTGCCCTATGCTCTCCAAGCTGTGTTTTTTAGATGTTTCAGAACACACCGTACACTTCTCCAGAGTGGCTGTTGGCAATTTACATCCCACCCATCAGCGTAGCAAGGCTCCCATTTCTCCATGGCCGGTCCTGCATTTCTGGTTTGGACACTTTTTTCCGCATGGCCCTTTTGCCCGCTGGGAAGCGAGACTTCTTTGGAGCGCTCATTGGCCTTTCCAGGTTGCTTGGTTGGCCAAAAAGGGCGTATGCGTTTTTTCCTGAATATATTCAGGAAAAAACGCATACGCCCTTTTTGGCCAAGGGCATCATTGTCCACGTTTTGCCGCTTTTCATGTGCTTTCAAGGCGATTCGAATCTACCTCCTGAAATCTGTTTCCTGCAATTCTGCCTTGCTTTCAAAGCCTCTTCGTTGCCTTCCCTTAATATATTTGTGGACGAGAGGTATCATTTAAAACTCTGCAGGTTTGTGAATTGCAGTGCCCCTGAGCTCCATTTTTCAACTCGCTTTTTTGGGAGCTGGCCGCAAAAGCGCAGGATTGCTTCAGGCCCTCTTCTGGTTCTGGGGGGCAGGCTGAGCTTGTGCTTAATTCTTCTTCCTGATGGGAAAATAGAGTGACCTGTGCCTGTCCCAACACCTAGAGCTAGTCTCTCATTGGTTCCCCCTCTTCCCGTTCATCCTCAGGACAAATTGCAACCTGTACGGAACAGGAGGTTAAAGGTGCTGATTCTCCAAGGAGGGAGATGGCTAGTAAATCGGCTGGAATGGCGAACCCGAGCAAAGGAGATGAGAAATGAGGTGCGTTTTAGAAACCTTTCCCGATCACACGGTGTACCATCTTCTGGGTTTCTCATGCCTGTTTTCGACGTAGGAAGATGCCCTTGAACCTGGAGATTTGGGACCCATGGGATGGGTACCATGCAGTATTACTTGAAAGGGTCTGCGTTGGCTCACCCAACCTCACCGAACCTCTCAGCCCCAAGAGTGTCCACCCTTATGTCTCAATCAGCTGTGGGTCTAGATATGGTCAATCCAGGTTGCATCACAGCCCCTGAACGAATTTTGTAAGAATTTCTCTCTCTTTCACTGTCTTTGTTTCACGGGTTTTGAAAAGTAATTTATTTTTATAATGGGGTTTAGCTGCTTTTCACGGCTGTGTTTATGCCGCTTTACACCCCCTTGACTCACTTACAGAGAGATATCAATACATAGGTTTGAAGATTCTTACTAGTCAGATATATTCTTGTGCGGTGAATAGGGGGTGTTGAGTCCAGTTCACTGAAAAAGGAATAGGTCTTGTCTCTTACATATTGGGTATATGGAACGGTATCGGAGCTAATTTGAAACCCTTGTTTTATGCATCACCCCACCTCACCTTTCCCGTTCAGCAGCCATAGTGTGTTTCCTAAACGTGGGACTCTGTTCTGTTTTGCAATTCAGTTCAAGTGTAGCAGTTTTTACATTCCCTCTCGAAGTGATATCTTATGATAAGTGTCTTTTTCTGTGTGACTTATTTCACTTAGAATCGTCGTACCTAAATCCACTCATTGTGCTGCTACTAGCCTTATGACGTTGATTTCATGGCTGAGTGATATTCCATTGTACATGAGGACCACAACTTCTTTATCCATTTTTCTCTTTCCTAGGATATTTAAGGTGTAATGAAGTGGGGGTTCTTGTCCACAGAGCAGCCCTAAACTTTGGGGTGCCTGTGTCTTGCTGATTTTTGGTTTTCCCAATTTATACGGCCATGAGTGGAAGTGCCCTATGCTCTCCAAGCTGTGTTTTTTAGATGTTTCAGAACACACCGTACACTTCTCCAGAGTGGCTGTTGGCAATTTACATCCCACCCATCAGCGTAGCAAGGCTCCCATTTCTCCATGGCCGGTCCTGCATTTCTGGTTTGGACACTTTTTTCCGCATGGCCCTTTTGCCCGCTGGGAAGCGAGACTTCTTTGGAGCGCTGATTGGCCTTTCCAGGTTGCTTGGTTGGCCAAAAAGGGCGTATGCGTTTTTTCCTGAATATATTCAGGAAAAAACGCATACGCCCTTTTTGGCCAAGGGCATCATTGTCCACGTTTTGCCGCTTTTCATGTGCTTTCAAGGCGATTCGAATCTACCTCCTGAAATCTGTTTCCTGCAATTCTGCCTTGCTTTCAAAGCCTCTTCGTTGCCTTCCCTTAATATATTTGTGGACGAGAGGTATCATTTAAAACTCTGCAGGTTTGTGAATTGCAGTGCCCCTGAGCTCCATTTTTCAACTCGCTTTTTTGGGAGCTGGCCGCAAAAGCGCAGGATTGCTTCAGGCCCTCTTCTGGTTCTGGGGGGCAGGCTGAGCTTGTGCTTAATTCTTCTTCCTGATGGGAAAATAGAGTGACCTGTGCCTGTCCCAACACCTAGAGCTAGTCTCTCATTGGTTCCCCCTCTTCCCGTTCATCCTCAGGACAAATTGCAACCTGTACGGAACAGGAGGTTAAAGGTGCTGATTCTCCAAGGAGGGAGATGGCTGGTAAATCGGCTGGAAGGGCGAACCCGAGCAAAGGAGATGAGAAATGAGGTGCGTTTTAGAAACCTTTCCCGATCACACGGTGTACCATCTTCTGGGTTTCTCATGCCTGTTTTCGACGTAGGAAGATGCCCTTGAACCTGGAGATTTGGGACCCATGGGATGGGTACCATGCAGTATTACTTGAAAGGGTCTGCGTTGGCTCACCCAACCTCACCGAACCTCTCAGCCCCAAGAGTGTCCACCCTTATGTCTCAATCAGCTGTGGGTCTAGATATGGTCAATCCAGGTTGCATCACAGCCCCTGAACGAATTTTGTAAGAATTTCTCTCTCTTTCACTGTCTTTGTTTCACGGGTTTTGAAAAGTAATTTATTTTTATAATGGGGTTTAGCTGCTTTTCACGGCTGTGTTTATGCCGCTTTACACCCCCTTGACTCACTTACAGAGAGATATCAATACATAGGTTTGAAGATTCTTACTAGTCAGATATATTCTTGTGCGGTGAATAGGGGGTGTTGAGTCCAGTTCACTGAAAAAGGAATAGGTCTTGTCTCTTACATATTGGGTTTATGGAACGGTATCTGAGCTAATTTGAAACCCTTGTTTTATGCATCACCCCACCTCACCTTTCCCGTTCAGCAGCCATAGTGTGTTTCCTAAACGTGGGACTCTGTTCTGTTTTGCAATTCAGTTCAAGTGTAGCGGTTTTTACATTCCCTCTAGAAGTGATATCTTATGATAAGTGTCTTTTTCTGTGTGACTTATTTCACTTAGAATCGTCGTACCTAAATCCACTCATCGTGCTGCTACTAGCCTTATGACGTTGATTTCATGGCTGAGTGATATTCCATTGTACATGAGGACCACAACTTCTTTATCCATTTTTCTCTTTCCTAGGATATTTAAGGTGTAATGAAGTGGGGGTTCTTGTCCACAGAGCAGCCCTAAACTTTGGGGTGCCTGTGTCTTGCTGATTTTTAGTTTTCCCAATTTATACGGCCATGAGTGGAAGTGCCCTATGCTCTCCAAGCTGTGTTTTTTAGATGTTTCAGAACACACCGTACACTTCTCCAGAGTGGCTGTTGGCAATTTACATCCCACCCATCAGCGTAGCAAGGCTCCCATTTCTCCATGGCCGGTCCTGCATTTCTGGTTTGGACACTTTTTTCCGCATGGCCCTTTTGCCTGCTGGGAAGCGAGACTTCTTTGGAGCGCTGATTGGCCTTTCCAGGTTGCTTGGTTGGCCAAAAAGGGCGTATGCGTTTTTTCCTGAATATATTCAGGAAAAAACGCATACGCCCTTTTTGGCCAAGGGCATCATTGTCCACGTTTTGCCGCTTTTCATGTGCTTTCAAGGCGATTCGAATCTACCTCCTGAAATCTGTTTCCTGCAATTCTGCCTTGCTTTCAAAGCCTCTTCGTTGCCTTCCCTTAATATATTTGTGGACGAGAGGTATCATTTAAAACTCTGCAGGTTTGTGAATTGCAGTGCCCCTGAGCTCCATTTTTCAACTCGCTTTTTTGGGAGCTGGCCGCAAAAGCGCAGGATTGCTTGAGGCCCTCTTCTGGTTCTGGGGGGCAGGCTGAGCTTGTGCTTAATTCTTCTTCCTGATGGGAAAATAGAGTGACCTGTGCCTGTCCCAACACCTAGAGCTAGTCTCTCATTGGTTCCCCCTCTTCCCGTTCATCCTCAGGACAAATTGCAACCTGTACGGAACAGGAGGTTAAAGGTGCTGATTCTCCAAGGAGGGAGATGGCTAGTAAATCGGCTGGAATGGCGAACCCGAGCAAAGGAGATGAGAAATGAGGTGCGTTTTAGAAACCTTTCCCGATCACACGGTGTACCATCTTCTGGGTTTCTCATGCCTGTTTTCGACGTAGGAAGATGCCCTTGAACCTGGAGATTTGGGACCCATGGGATGGGTACCATGCAGTATTACTTGAAAGGGTCTGCGTTGGCTCACCCAACCTCACCGAACCTCTCAGCCCCAAGAGTGTCCACCCTTATGTCTCAATCAGCTGTGGGTCTAGATATGGTCAATCCAGGTTGCATCACAGCCCCTGAACGAATTTTGTAAGAATTTCTCTCTCTTTCACTGTCTTTGTTTCACGGGTTTTGAAATGTAATTTATTTTTATAATGGGGTTTAGCTGCTTTTCACGGCTGTGTTTATGCCGCTTTACACCCCCTTGACTCACTTACAGAGAGATATCAATACATAGGTTTGAAGATTCTTACTAGTCAGATATATTCTTGTGCGGTGAATAGGGGGTGTTGAGTCCAGTTCACTGAAAAAGGAATAGGTCTTGTCTCTTACATATTGGGTATATGGAACGGTATCGGAGCTAATTTGAAACCCTTGTTTTATGCATCACCCCACCTCACCTTTCCCGTTCAGCAGCCATAGTGTGTTTCCTAAACGTGGGACTCTGTTCTGTTTTGCAATTCAGTTCAAGTGTAGCGGTTTTTACATTCCCTCTCGAAGTGATATCTTATGATAAGTGTCTTTTTCTGTGTGACTTATTTCACTTAGAATCGTCGTACCTAAATCCACTCATTGTGCTGCTACTAGCCTTATGACGTTGATTTCATGGCTGAGTGATATTCCATTGTACATGAGGACCACAACTTCTTTATCCATTTTTCTCTTTCCTAGGATATTTAAGGTGTAATGAAGTGGGGGTTCTTGTCCACAGAGCAGCCCTAAACTTTGGGGTGCCTGTGTCTTGCTGATTTTTGGTTTTCCCAATTTATACGGCCATGAGTGGAAGTGCCCTATGCTCTCCAAGCTGTGTTTTTTAGATGTTTCAGAACACACCGTACACTTCTCCAGAGTGGCTGTTGGCAATTTACATCCCACCCATCAGCGTAGCAAGGCTCCCATTTCTCCATGGCCGGTCCTGCATTTCTGGTTTGGACACTTTTTTCCGCATGGCCCTTTTGCCCGCTGGGAAGCGAGACTTCTTTGGAGCGCTGATTGGCCTTTCCAGGTTGCTTGGTTGGCCAAAAAGGGCGTATGCGTTTTTTCCTGAATATATTCAGGAAAAAACGCATACGCCCTTTTTGGCCAAGGGCATCATTGTCCACGTTTTGCCGCTTTTCATGTGCTTTCAAGGCGATTCGAATCTACCTCCTGAAATCTGTTTCCTGCAATTCTGCCTTGCTTTCAAAGCCTCTTCGTTGCCTTCCCTTAATATATTTGTGGACGAGAGGTATCATTTAAAACTCTGCAGGTTTGTGAATTGCAGTGCCCCTGAGCTCCATTTTTCAACTCGCTTTTTTGGGAGCTGGCCGCAAAAGCGCAGGATTGCTTCAGGCCCTCTTCTGGTTCTGGGGGGCAGGCTGAGCTTGTGCTTAATTCTTCTTCCTGATGGGAAAATAGAGTGACCTGTGCCTGTCCCAACACCTAGAGCTAGTCTCTCATTGGTTCCCCCTCTTCCCGTTCATCCTCAGGACAAATTGCAACCTGTACGGAACAGGAGGTTAAAGGTGCTGATTCTCCAAGGAGGGAGATGGCTGGTAAATCGGCTGGAAGGGCGAACCCGAGCAAAGGAGATGAGAAATGAGGTGCGTTTTAGAAACCTTTCCCGATCACACGGTGTACCATCTTCTGGGTTTCTCATGCCTGTTTTCGACGTAGGAAGATGCCCTTGAACCTGGAGATTTGGGACCCATGGGATGGGTACCATGCAGTATTACTTGAAAGGGTCTGCGTTGGCTCACCCAACCTCACCGAACCTCTCAGCCCCAAGAGTGTCCACCCTTATGTCTCAATCAGCTGTGGGTCTAGATATGGTCAATCCAGGTTGCATCACAGCCCCTGAACGAATTTTGTAAGAATTTCTCTCTCTTTCACTGTCTTTGTTTCACGGGTTTTGAAAAGTAATTTATTTTTATAATGGGGTTTAGCTGCTTTTCACGGCTGTGTTTATGCCGCTTTACACCCCCTTGACTCACTTACAGAGAGATATCAATACATAGGTTTGAAGATTCTTACTAGTCAGATATATTCTTGTGCGGTGAATAGGGGGTGTTGAGTCCAGTTCACTGAAAAAGGAATAGGTCTTGTCTCTTACATATTGGGTATATGGAACGGTATCGGAGCTAATTTGAAACCCTTGTTTTATGCATCACCCCACCTCACCTTTCCCGTTCAGCAGCCATAGTGTGTTTCCTAAACGTGGGACTCTGTTCTGTTTTGCAATTCAGTTCAAGTGTAGCGGTTTTTACATTCCCTCTCGAAGTGATATCTTATGATAAGTGTCTTTTTCTGTGTGACTTATTTCACTTAGAATCGTCGTACCTAAATCCACTCATTGTGCTGCTACTAGCCTTATGACGTTGATTTCATGGCTGAGTGATATTCCATTGTACATGAGGACCACAACTTCTTTATCCATTTTTCTCTTTCCTAGGATATTTAAGGTGTAATGAAGTGGGGGTTCTTGTCCACAGAGCAGCCCTAAACTTTGGGGTGCCTGTGTCTTGCTGATTTTTGGTTTTCCCAATTTATACGGCCATGAGTGGAAGTGCCCTATGCTCTCCAAGCTGTGTTTTTTAGATGTTTCAGAACACACCGTACACTTCTCCAGAGTGGCTGTTGGCAATTTACATCCCACCCATCAGCGTAGCAAGGCTCCCATTTCTCCATGGCCGGTCCTGCATTTCTGGTTTGGACACTTTTTTCCGCATGGCCCTTTTGCCCGCTGGGAAGCGAGACTTCTTTGGAGCGCTGATTGGCCTTTCCAGGTTGCTTGGTTGGCCAAAAAGGGCGTATGCGTTTTTTCCTGAATATATTCAGGAAAAAACGCATACGCCCTTTTTGGCCAAGGGCATCATTGTCCACGTTTTGCCGCTTTTCATGTGCTTTCAAGGCGATTCGAATCTACCTCCTGAAATCTGTTTCCTGCAATTCTGCCTTGCTTTCAAAGCCTCTTCGTTGCCTTCCCTTAATATATTTGTGGACGAGAGGTATCATTTAAAACTCTGCAGGTTTGTGAATTGCAGTGCCCCTGAGCTCCATTTTTCAACTCGCTTTTTTGGGAGCTGGCCGCAAAAGCGCAGGATTGCTTCAGGCCCTCTTCTGGTTCTGGGGGGCAGGCTGAGCTTGTGCTTAATTCTTCTTCCTGATGGGAAAATAGAGTGACCTGTGCCTGTCCCAACACCTAGAGCTAGTCTCTCATTGGTTCCCCCTCTTCCCGTTCATCCTCAGGACAAATTGCAACCTGTACGGAACAGGAGGTTAAAGGTGCTGATTCTCCAAGGAGGGAGATGGCTGGTAAATCGGCTGGAAGGGCGAACCCGAGCAAAGGAGATGAGAAATGAGGTGCGTTTTAGAAACCTTTCCCGATCACACGGTGTACCATCTTCTGGGTTTCTCATGCCTGTTTTCGACGTAGGAAGATGCCCTTGAACCTGGAGATTTGGGACCCATGGGATGGGTACCATGCAGTATTACTTGAAAGGGTCTGCGTTGGCTCACCCAACCTCACCGAACCTCTCAGCCCCAAGAGTGTCCACCCTTATGTCTCAATCAGCTGTGGGTCTAGATATGGTCAATCCAGGTTGCATCACAGCCCCTGAACGAATTTTGTAAGAATTTCTCTCTCTTTCACTGTCTTTGTTTCACGGGTTTTGAAAAGTAATTTATTTTTATAATGGGGTTTAGCTGCTTTTCACGGCTGTGTTTATGCCGCTTTACACCCCCTTGACTCACTTACAGAGAGATATCAATACATAGGTTTGAAGATTCTTACTAGTCAGATATATTCTTGTGCGGTGAATAGGGGGTGTTGAGTCCAGTTCACTGAAAAAGGAATAGGTCTTGTCTCTTACATATTGGGTATATGGAACGGTATCAGAGCTAATTTGAAACCCTTGTTTTATGCATCACCCCACCTCACCTTTCCCGTTCAGCAGCCATAGTGTGTTTCCTAAACGTGGGACTCTGTTCTGTTTTGCAATTCAGTTCAAGTGTAGCAGTTTTTACATTCACTCTCGAAGTGATATCTTATGATAAGTGTCTTTTTCTGTGTGACTTATTTCACTTAGAATCGTCGTACCTAAATCCACTCATTGTGCTGCTACTAGCCTTATGACGTTGATTTCATGGCTGAGTGATATTCCATTGTACATGAGGACCACAACTTCTTTATCCATTTTTCTCTTTCCTAGGATATTTAAGGTGTAATGAAGTGGGGGTTCTTGTCCACAGAGCAGCCCTAAACTTTGGGGTGCCTGTGTCTTGCTGATTTTTGGTTTTCCCAATTTATACGGCCATGAGTGGAAGTGCCCTATGCTCTCCAAGCTGTGTTTTTTAGATGTTTCAGAACACACCGTACACTTCTCCAGAGTGGCTGTTGGCAATTTACATCCCACCCATCAGCGTAGCAAGGCTCCCATTTCTCCATGGCCGGTCCTGCATTTCTGGTTTGGACACTTTTTTCCGCATGGCCCTTTTGCCCGCTGGGAAGCGAGACTTCTTTGGAGCGCTGATTGGCCTTTCCAGGTTGCTTGGTTGGCCAAAAAGGGCGTATGCGTTTTTTCCTGAATATATTCAGGAAAAAACGCATACGCCCTTTTTGGCCAAGGGCATCATTGTCCACGTTTTGCCGCTTTTCATGTGCTTTCAAGGCGATTCGAATCTACCTCCTGAAATCTGTTTCCTGCAATTCTGCCTTGCTTTCAAAGCCTCTTCGTTGCCTTCCCTTAATATATTTGTGGACGAGAGGTATCATTTAAAACTCTGCAGGTTTGTGAATTGCAGTGCCCCTGAGCTCCATTTTTCAACTCGCTTTTTTGGGAGCTGGCCGCAAAAGCGCAGGATTGCTTCAGGCCCTCTTCTGGTTCTGGGGGGCAGGCTGAGCTTGTGCTTAATTCTTCTTCCTGATGGGAAAATAGAGTGACCTGTGCCTGTCCCAACACCTAGAGCTAGTCTCTCATTGGTTCCCCCTCTTCCCGTTCATCCTCAGGACAAATTGCAACCTGTACGGAACAGGAGGTTAAAGGTGCTGATTCTCCAAGGAGGGAGATGGCTGGTAAATCGGCTGGAAGGGCGAACCCGAGCAAAGGAGATGAGAAATGAGGTGCGTTTTAGAAACCTTTCCCGATCACACGGTGTACCATCTTCTGGGTTTCTCATGCCTGTTTTTGACGTAGGAAGATGCCCTTGAACCTGGAGATTTGGGACCCATGGGATGGGTACCATGCAGTATTACTTGAAAGGGTCTGCGTTGGCTCACCCAACCTCACCGAACCTCTCAGCCCCAAGAGTGTCCACCCTTATGTCTCAATCAGCTGTGGGTCTAGATATGGTCAATCCAGGTTGCATCACAGCCCCTGAACGAATTTTGTAAGAATTTCTCTCTCTTTCACTGTCTTTGTTTCACGGGTTTTGAAAAGTAATTTATTTTTATAATGGGGTTTAGCTGCTTTTCACGGCTGTGTTTATGCCGCTTTACACCCCCTTGACTCACTTACAGAGAGATATCAATACATAGGTTTGAAGATTCTTACTAGTCAGATATATTCTTGTGCGGTGAATAGGGGGTGTTGAGTCCAGTTCACTGAAAAAGGAATAGGTCTTGTCTCTTACATATTGGGTTTATGGAACGGTATCTGAGCTAATTTGAAACCCTTGTTTTATGCATCACCCCACCTCACCTTTCCCGTTCAGCAGCCATAGTGTGTTTCCTAAACGTGGGACTCTGTTCTGTTTTGCAATTCAGTTCAAGTGTAGCGGTTTTTACATTCCCTCTAGAAGTGATATCTTATGATAAGTGTCTTTTTCTGTGTGACTTATTTCACTTAGAATCGTCGTACCTAAATCCACTCATCGTGCTGCTACTAGCCTTATGACGTTGATTTCATGGCTGAGTGATATTCCATTGTACATGAGGACCACAACTTCTTTATCCATTTTTCTCTTTCCTAGGATATTTAAGGTGTAATGAAGTGGGGGTTCTTGTCCACAGAGCAGCCCTAAACTTTGGGGTGCCTGTGTCTTGCTGATTTTTAGTTTTCCCAATTTATACGGCCATGAGTGGAAGTGCCCTATGCTCTCCAAGCTGTGTTTTTTAGATGTTTCAGAACACACCGTACACTTCTCCAGAGTGGCTGTTGGCAATTTACATCCCACCCATCAGCATAGCAAGGCTCCCATTTCTCCATGGCCGGTCCTGCATTTCTGGTTTGGACACTTTTTTCCGCATGGCCCTTTTGCCTGCTGGGAAGCGAGACTTCTTTGGAGCGCTGATTGGCCTTTCCAGGTTGCTTGGTTGGCCAAAAAGGGCGTATGCGTTTTTTCCTGAATATATTCAGGAAAAAACGCATACGCCCTTTTTGGCCAAGAGCATCATTGTCCACGTTTTGCCGCTTTTCATGTGCTTTCAAGGCGATTCGAATCTACCTCCTGAAATCTGTTTCCTGCAATTCTGCCTTGCTTTCAAAGCCTCTTCGTTGCCTTCCCTTAATATATTTGTGGACGAGAGGTATCATTTAAAACTCTGCAGGTTTGTGAATTGCAGTGCCCCTGAGCTCCATTTTTCAACTCGCTTTTTTGGGAGCTGGCCGCAAAAGCGCAGGATTGCTTCAGGCCCTCTTCTGGTTCTGGGGGGCAGGCTGAGCTTGTGCTTAATTCTTCTTCCTGATGGGAAAATAGAGTGACCTGTGCCTGTCCCAACACCTAGAGCTAGTCTCTCATTGGTTCCCCCTCTTCCCGTTCATCCTCAGGACAAATTGCAACCTGTACGGAACAGGAGGTTAAAGGTGCTGATTCTCCAAGGAGGGAGATGGCTAGTAAATCGGCTGGAATGGCGAACCCGAGCAAAGGAGATGAGAAATGAGGTGCGTTTTAGAAACCTTTCCCGATCACACGGTGTACCATCTTCTGGGTTTCTCATGCCTGTTTTCGACGTAGGAAGATGCCCTTGAACCTGGAGATTTGGGACCCATGGGATGGGTACCATGCAGTATTACTTGAAAGGGTCTGCGTTGGCTCACCCAACCTCACCGAACCTCTCAGCCCCAAGAGTGTCCACCCTTATGTCTCAATCAGCTGTGGGTCTAGATATGGTCAATCCAGGTTGCATCACAGCCCCTGAACGAATTTTGTAAGAATTTCTCTCTCTTTCACTGTCTTTGTTTCACGGGTTTTGAAAAGTAATTTATTTTTATAATGGGGTTTAGCTGCTTTTCACGGCTGTGTTTATGCCGCTTTACACCCCCTTGACTTACTTACAGAGAGATATCAATACATAGGTTTGAAGATTCTTACTAGTCAGATATATTCTTGTGCGGTGAATAGGGGGTGTTGAGTCCAGTTCACTGAAAAAGGAATAGGTCTTGTCTCTTACATATTGGGTATATGGAACGGTATCGGAGCTAATTTGAAACCCTTGTTTTATGCATCACCCCACCTCACCTTTCCCGTTCAGCAGCCATAGTGTGTTTCCTAAACGTGGGACTCTGTTCTGTTTTGCAATTCAGTTCAAGTGTAGCAGTTTTTACATTCCCTCTCGAAGTGATATCTTATGATAAGTGTCTTTTTCTGTGTGACTTATTTCACTTAGAATCGTCGTACCTAAATCCACTCATTGTGCTGCTACTAGCCTTATGACGTTGATTTCATGGCTGAGTGATATTCCATTGTACATGAGGACCACAACTTCTTTATCCATTTTTCTCTTTCCTAGGATATTTAAGGTGTAATGAAGTGGGGGTTCTTGTCCACAGAGCAGCCCTAAACTTTGGGGTGCCTGTGTCTTGCTGATTTTTGGTTTTCCCAATTTATACGGCCATGAGTGGAAGTGCCCTATGCTCTCCAAGCTGTGTTTTTTAGATGTTTCAGAACACACCGTACACTTCTCCAGAGTGGCTGTTGGCAATTTACATCCCACCCATCAGCGTAGCAAGGCTCCCATTTCTCCATGGCCGGTCCTGCATTTCTGGTTTGGACACTTTTTTCCGCATGGCCCTTTTGCCCGCTGGGAAGCGAGACTTCTTTGGAGCGCTGATTGGCCTTTCCAGGTTGCTTGGTTGGCCAAAAAGGGCGTATGCGTTTTTTCCTGAATATATTCAGGAAAAAACGCATACGCCCTTTTTGGCCAAGGGCATCATTGTCCACGTTTTGCCGCTTTTCATGTGCTTTCAAGGCGATTCGAATCTACCTCCTGAAATCTGTTTCCTGCAATTCTGCCTTGCTTTCAAAGCCTCTTCGTTGCCTTCCCTTAATATATTTGTGGACGAGAGGTATCATTTAAAACTCTGCAGGTTTGTGAATTGCAGTGCCCCTGAGCTCCATTTTTCAACTCGCTTTTTTGGGAGCTGGCCGCAAAAGCGCAGGATTGCTTCAGGCCCTCTTCTGGTTCTGGGGGGCAGGCTGAGCTTGTGCTTAATTCTTCTTCCTGATGGGAAAATAGAGTGACCTGTGCCTGTCCCAACACCTAGAGCTAGTCTCTCATTGGTTCCCCCTCTTCCCGTTCATCCTCAGGACAAATTGCAACCTGTACGGAACAGGAGGTTAAAGGTGCTGATTCTCCAAGGAGGGAGATGGCTAGTAAATCGGCTGGAATGGCGAACCCGAGCAAAGGAGATGAGAAATGAGGTACGTTTTAGAAACCTTTCCCGATCACACGGTGTACCATCTTCTGGGTTTCTCATGCCTGTTTTCGACGTAGGAAGATGCCCTTGAACCTGGAGATTTGGGACCCATGGGATGGGTACCATGCAGTATTACTTGAAAGGGTCTGCGTTGGCTCACCCAACCTCACCGAACCTCTCAGCCCCAAGAGTGTCCACCCTTATGTCTCAATCAGCTGTGGGTCTAGATATGGTCAATCCAGGTTGCATCACAGCCCCTGAACGAATTTTGTAAGAATTTCTCTCTCTTTCACTGTCTTTGTTTCACGGGTTTTGAAAAGTAATTTATTTTTATAATGGGGTTTAGCTGCTTTTCACGGCTGTGTTTATGCCGCTTTACACCCCCTTGACTCACTTACAGAGAGATATCAATACATAGGTTTGAAGATTCTTACTAGTCAGATATATTCTTGTGCGGTGAATAGGGGGTGTTGAGTCCAGTTCACTGAAAAAGGAATAGGTCTTGTCTCTTACATATTGGGTTTATGGAACGGTATCTGAGCTAATTTGAAACCCTTGTTTTATGCATCACCCCACCTCACCTTTCCCGTTCAGCAGCCATAGTGTGTTTCCTAAACGTGGGACTCTGTTCTGTTTTGTAATTCAGTTCAAGTGTAGCGGTTTTTACATTCCCTCTCTAAGTGATATCTTATGATAAGTGTCTTTTTCTGTGTGACTTATTTCACTTAGAATCGTCGTACCTAAATCCACTCATCGTGCTGCTACTAGCCTTATGACGTTGATTTCATGGCTGAGTGATATTCCATTGTACATGAGGACCACAACTTCTTTATCCATTTTTCTCTTTCCTAGGATATTTAAGGTGTAATGAAGTGGGGGTTCTTGTCCACAGAGCAGCCCTAAACTTTGGGGTGCCTGTGTCTTGCTGATTTTTAGTTTTCCCAATTTATACGCCCATGAGTGGAAGTGCCCTATGCTCTCCAAGCTGTGTTTTTTAGATGTTTCAGAACACACCGTACACTTCTCCAGAGTGGCTGTTGGCAATTTACATCCCACCCATCAGCGTAGCAAGGCTCCCATTTCTCCATGGCCGGTCCTGCATTTCTGGTTTGGACACTTTTTTCCGCATGGCCCTTTTGCCCGCTGCGAAGCGAGACTTCTTTGGAGCGCTGATTGGCCTTTCCAGTTTGCTTGGTTGGCCAAAAAGGGCGTATGCGTTTTTTCCTGAATATATTCAGGAAAAAACGCAAAAGCCCTTTTTGGCCAAGGGCATCATTGTCCACGTTTTGCCGCTTTTCATGTGCTTTCAAGGCGATTCGAATCTACCTCCTGAAATCTGTTTCCTGCAATTCTGCCTTGCTTTCAAAGCCTCTTCGTTGCCTTCCCTTAATATATTTGTGGACGAGAGGTATCATTTAAAACTCTGCAGGTTTGTGAATTGCAGTGCCCCTGAGCTCCATTTTTCAACTCGCTTTTTTGGGAGCTGGCCGCAAAAGCGCAGGATTGCTTCAGGCCCTCTTCTGGTTCTGGGGGGCAGGCTGAGCTTGTGCTTAATTCTTCTTCCTGATGGGAAAATAGAGTGACCTGTGCCTGTCCCAACACCTAGAGCTAGTCTCTCATTGGTTCCCCCTCTTCCCGTTCATCCTCAGGACAAATTGCAACCTGTACGGAACAGGAGGTTAAAGGTGCTGATTCTCCAAGGAGGGAGATGGCTAGTAAATCGGCTGGAATGGCGAACCCGAGCAAAGGAGATGAGAAATGAGGTACGTTTTAGAAACCTTTCCCGATCACACGGTGTACCATCTTCTGGGTTTCTCATGCCTGTTTTCGACGTAGGAAGATGCCCTTGAACCTGGAGATTTGGGACCCATGGGATGGGTACCATGCAGTATTACTTGAAAGGGTCTGCGTTGGCTCACCCAACCTCACCGAACCTCTCAGCCCCAAGAGTGTCCACCCTTATGTCTCAATCAGCTGTGGGTCTAGATATGGTCAATCCAGGTTGCATCACAGCCCCTGAACGAATTTTGTAAGAATTTCTCTCTCTTTCACTGTCTTTGTTTCACGGGTTTTGAAAAGTAATTTATTTTTATAATGGGGTTTAGCTGCTTTTCACGGCTGTGTTTATGCCGCTTTACACCCCCTTGACTCACTTACAGAGAGATATCAATACATAGGTTTGAAGATTCTTACTAGTCAGATATATTCTTGTGCGGTGAATAGGGGGTGTTGAGTCCAGTTCACTGAAAAAGGAATAGGTCTTGTCTCTTACATATTGGGTTTACGGAACGGTATCGGAGCTAATTTGAAACCCTTGTTTTATGCATCACCCCACCTCACCTTTCCCGTTCAGCAGCCATAGTGTGTTTCCTAAACGCGGGACTCTGTTCTGTTTTGCAATTCAGTTCAAGTGTAGCGGTTTTTACATTCCCTCTAGAAGTGATATCTTATGATAAGTGTCTTTTTCTGTGTGACTTATTTCACTTAGAATCGTCGTACCTAAATCCACTCATCATGCTGCTACTAGCCTTATGACGTTGATTTCATGGCTGAGTGATATTCCATTGTACATGAGGACCACAACTTCTTTATCAATTTTTCTCTTTCCTAGGATATTTAAGGTGTAATGAAGTGGGGGTTCTTGTCCACAGAGCAGCCCTAAACTTTGGGGTGCCTGTGTCTTGCTGATTTTTAGTTTTCCCAATTTATACGCCCATGAGTGGAAGTGCCCTATGCTCTCCAAGCTGTGTTTTTTAGATGTTTCAGAACACACCGTACACTTCTCCAGAGTGGCTGTTGGCAATTTACATCCCACCCATCAGCGTAGCAAGGCTCCCATTTCTCCATGGCCGGTCCTGCATTTCTGGTTTGGACACTTTTTTCCGCATGGCCCTTTTGCCCGCTGGGAAGCGAGACTTCTTTGGAGCGCTAATTGGCCTTTCCAGGTTGCTTGGTTGGCCAAAAGGGGCGTATGCGTTTTTTCCTGAATATATTCAGGAAAAAACGCATACGCCCTTTTTGGCCAAGGGCATCATTGTCCACGTTTTGCCGCTTTTCATGTGCTTTCAAGGCGATTCGAATCTACCTCCTGAAATCTGTTTCCTGCAATTCTGCCTTGCTTTCAAAGCCTCTTCGTTGCCTTCCCTTAATATATTTGTGGACGAGAGGTATCATTTAAAACTCTGCAGGTTTGTGAATTGCAGTGCCCCTGAGCTCCATTTTTCAACTCGCTTTTTTGGGAGCTGGCCGCCAAAGCGCAGGATTGCTTCAGGCCCTCTTCTGGTTCTGGGGGGCAGGCTGAGCTTGTGCTTAATTCTTCTTTCTGATGGGAAAATAGAGTGACCTGTGCCTGTCCCAACACCTAGAGCTAGTCTCTCATTGGTTCCCCCTCTTCCCCTTCATCCTCAGGACAAATTGCAACCTGTACGGAACAGGAGGTTAAAGGTGCTGATTCTCCAAGGAGGGAGATGGCTGGTAAATCGGCTGGAAGGGCGAACCCGAGCAAAGGAGATGAGAAATGAGGTGCGTTTTAGAAACCTTTCCCGATCACACGGTGTACCATCTTCTGGGTTTCTCATGCCTGTTTTTGACGTAGGAAGATGCCCTTGAACCTGGAGATTTGGGACCCATGGGATGGGTACCATGCAGTATTACTTGAAAGGGTCTGCGTTGGCTCACCCAACCTCACCGAACCTCTCAGCCCCAAGAGTGTCCACCCTTATGTCTCAATCAGCTGTGGGTCTAGATATGGTCAATCCAGGTTGCATCACAGCCCCTGAACGAATTTTGTAAGAATTTCTCTCTCTTTCACTGTCTTTGTTTCACGGGTTTTGAAAAGTAATTTATTTTTATAATGGGGTTTAGCTGCTTTTCACGGCTGTGTTTATGCCGCTTTACACCCCCTTGACTCACTTACAGAGAGATATCAATACATAGGTTTGAAGATTCTTACTAGTCAGATATATTCTTGTGCGGTGAATAGGGGGTGTTGAGTCCAGTTCACTGAAAAAGGAATAGGTCTTGTCTCTTACATATTGGGTTTATGGAACGGTATCTGAGCTAATTTGAAACCCTTGTTTTATGCATCACCCCACCTCACCTTTCCCGTTCAGCAGCCATAGTGTGTTTCCTAAACGTGGGACTCTGTTCTGTTTTGCAATTCAGTTCAAGTGTAGCGGTTTTTACATTCCCTCTAGAAGTGATATCTTATGATAAGTGTCTTTTTCTGTGTGACTTATTTCACTTAGAATCGTCGTACCTAAATCCACTCATCGTGCTGCTACTAGCCTTATGACGTTGATTTCATGGCTGAGTGATATTCCATTGTACATGAGGACCACAACTTCTTTATCCATTTTTCTCTTTCCTAGGATATTTAAGGTGTAATGAAGTGGGGGTTCTTGTCCACAGAGCAGCCCTAAACTTTGGGGTGCCTGTGTCTTGCTGATTTTTAGTTTTCCCAATTTATACGGCCATGAGTGGAAGTGCCCTATGCTCTCCAAGCTGTGTTTTTTAGATGTTTCAGAACACACCGTACACTTCTCCAGAGTGGCTGTTGGCAATTTACATCCCACCCATCAGCGTAGCAAGGCTCCCATTTCTCCATGGCCGGTCCTGCATTTCTGGTTTGGACACTTTTTTCCGCATGGCCCTTTTGCCCGCTGGGAAGCGAGACTTCTTTGGAGCGCTCATTGGCCTTTCCAGGTTGCTTGGTTGGCCAAAAAGGGCGTATGCGTTTTTTCCTGAATATATTCAGGAAAAAACGCATACGCCCTTTTTGGCCAAGGGCATCATTGTCCACGTTTTGCCGCTTTTCATGTGCTTTCAAGGCGATTCGAATCTACCTCCTGAAATCTGTTTCCTGCAATTCTGCCTTGCTTTCAAAGCCTCTTCGTTGCCTTCCCTTAATATATTTGTGGACGAGAGGTATCATTTAAAACTCTGCAGGTTTGTGAATTGCAGTGCCCCTGAGCTCCATTTTTCAACTCGCTTTTTTGGGAGCTGGCCGCAAAAGCGCAGGATTGCTTCAGGCCCTCTTCTGGTTCTGGGGGGCAGGCTGAGCTTGTGCTTAATTCTTCTTCCTGATGGGAAAATAGAGTGACCTGTGCCTGTCCCAACACCTAGAGCTAGTCTCTCATTGGTTCCCCCTCTTCCCGTTCATCCTCAGGACAAATTGCAACCTGTACGGAACAGGAGGTTAAAGGTGCTGATTCTCCAAGGAGGGAGATGGCTAGTAAATCGGCTGGAATGGCGAACCCGAGCAAAGGAGATGAGAAATGAGGTGCGTTTTAGAAACCTTTCCCGATCACACGGTGTACCATCTTCTGGGTTTCTCATGCCTGTTTTCGACGTAGGAAGATGCCCTTGAACCTGGAGATTTGGGACCCATGGGATGGGTACCATGCAGTATTACTTGAAAGGGTCTGCGTTGGCTCACCCAACCTCACCGAACCTCTCAGCCCCAAGAGTGTCCACCCTTATGTCTCAATCAGCTGTGGGTCTAGATATGGTCAATCCAGGTTGCATCACAGCCCCTGAACGAATTTTGTAAGAATTTCTCTCTCTTTCACTGTCTTTGTTTCACGGGTTTTGAAAAGTAATTTATTTTTATAATGGGGTTTAGCTGCTTTTCACGGCTGTGTTTATGCCGCTTTACACCCCCTTGACTCACTTACAGAGAGATATCAATACATAGGTTTGAAGATTCTTACTAGTCAGATATATTCTTGTGCGGTGAATAGGGGGTGTTGAGTCCAGTTCACTGAAAAAGGAATAGGTCTTGTCTCTTACATATTGGGTATATGGAACGGTATCGGAGCTAATTTGAAACCCTTGTTTTATGCATCACCCCACCTCACCTTTCCCGTTCAGCAGCCATAGTGTGTTTCCTAAACGTGGGACTCTGTTCTGTTTTGCAATTCAGTTCAAGTGTAGCAGTTTTTACATTCCCTCTCGAAGTGATATCTTATGATAAGTGTCTTTTTCTGTGTGACTTATTTCACTTAGAATCGTCGTACCTAAATCCACTCATTGTGCTGCTACTAGCCTTATGACGTTGATTTCATGGCTGAGTGATATTCCATTGTACATGAGGACCACAACTTCTTTATCCATTTTTCTCTTTCCTAGGATATTTAAGGTGTAATGAAGTGGGGGTTCTTGTCCACAGAGCAGCCCTAAACTTTGGGGTGCCTGTGTCTTGCTGATTTTTGGTTTTCCCAATTTATACGGCCATGAGTGGAAGTGCCCTATGCTCTCCAAGCTGTGTTTTTTAGATGTTTCAGAACACACCGTACACTTCTCCAGAGTGGCTGTTGGCAATTTACATCCCACCCATCAGCGTAGCAAGGCTCCCATTTCTCCATGGCCGGTCCTGCATTTCTGGTTTGGACACTTTTTTCCGCATGGCCCTTTTGCCCGCTGGGAAGCGAGACTTCTTTGGAGCGCTGATTGGCATTTCCAGGTTGCTTGGTTGGCCAAAAAGGGCGTATGCGTTTTTTCCTGAATATATTCAGGAAAAAACGCATACGCCCTTTTTGGCCAAGGGCATCATTGTCCACGTTTTGCCGCTTTTCATGTGCTTTCAAGGCGATTCGAATCTACCTCCTGAAATCTGTTTCCTGCAATTCTGCCTTGCTTTCAAAGCCTCTTCGTTGCCTTCCCTTAATATATTTGTGGACGAGAGGTATCATTTAAAACTCTGCAGGTTTGTGAATTGCAGTGCCCCTGAGCTCCATTTTTCAACTCGCTTTTTTGGGAGCTGGCCGCAAAAGCGCAGGATTGCTTCAGGCCCTCTTCTGGTTCTGGGGGGCAGGCTGAGCTTGTGCTTAATTCTTCTTCCTGATGGGAAAATAGAGTGACCTGTGCCTGTCCCAACACCTAGAGCTAGTCTCTCATTGGTTCCCCCTCTTCCCGTTCATCCTCAGGACAAATTGCAACCTGTACGGAACAGGAGGTTAAAGGTGCTGATTCTCCAAGGAGGGAGATGGCTGGTAAATCGGCTGGAAGGGCGAACCCGAGCAAAGGAGATGAGAAATGAGGTGCGTTTTAGAAACCTTTCCCGATCACACGGTGTACCATCTTCTGGGTTTCTCATGCCTGTTTTCGACGTAGGAAGATGCCCTTGAACCTGGAGATTTGGGACCCATGGGATGGGTACCATGCAGTATTACTTGAAAGGGTCTGCGTTGGCTCACCCAACCTCACCGAACCTCTCAGCCCCAAGAGTGTCCACCCTTATGTCTCAATCAGCTGTGGGTCTAGATATGGTCAATCCAGGTTGCATCACAGCCCCTGAACGAATTTTGTAAGAATTTCTCTCTCTTTCACTGTCTTTGTTTCACGGGTTTTGAAAAGTAATTTATTTTTATAATGGGGTTTAGCTGCTTTTCACGGCTGTGTTTATGCCGCTTTACACCCCCTTGACTCACTTACAGAGAGATATCAATACATAGGTTTGAAGATTCTTACTAGTCAGATATATTCTTGTGCGGTGAATAGGGGGTGTTGAGTCCAGTTCACTGAAAAAGGAATAGGTCTTGTCTCTTACATATTGGGTTTATGGAACGGTATCTGAGCTAATTTGAAACCCTTGTTTTATGCATCACCCCACCTCACCTTTCCCGTTCAGCAGCCATAGTGTGTTTCCTAAACGTGGGACTCTGTTCTGTTTTGCAATTCAGTTCAAGTGTAGCGGTTTTTACATTCCCTCTAGAAGTGATATCTTATGATAAGTGTCTTTTTCTGTGTGACTTATTTCACTTAGAATCGTCGTACCTAAATCCACTCATCGTGCTGCTACTAGCCTTATGACGTTGATTTCATGGCTGAGTGATATTCCATTGTACATGAGGACCACAACTTCTTTATCCATTTTTCTCTTTCCTAGGATATTTAAGGTGTAATGAAGTGGGGGTTCTTGTCCACAGAGCAGCCCTAAACTTTGGGGTGCCTGTGTCTTGCTGATTTTTAGTTTTCCCAATTTATACGGCCATGAGTGGAAGTGCCCTATGCTCTCCAAGCTGTGTTTTTTAGATGTTTCAGAACACACCGTACACTTCTCCAGAGTGGCTGTTGGCAATTTACATCCCACCCATCAGCGTAGCAAGGCTCCCATTTCTCCATGGCCGGTCCTGCATTTCTGGTTTGGACACTTTTTTCCGCATGGCCCTTTTGCCTGCTGGGAAGCGAGACTTCTTTGGAGCGCTGATTGGCCTTTCCAGGTTGCTTGGTTGGCCAAAAAGGGCGTATGCGTTTTTTCCTGAATATATTCAGGAAAAAACGCATACGCCCTTTTTGGCCAAGGGCATCATTGTCCACGTTTTGCCGCTTTTCATGTGCTTTCAAGGCGATTCGAATCTACCTCCTGAAATCTGTTTCCTGCAATTCTGCCTTGCTTTCAAAGCCTCTTCGTTGCCTTCCCTTAATATATTTGTGGACGAGAGGTATCATTTAAAACTCTGCAGGTTTGTGAATTGCAGTGCCCCTGAGCTCCATTTTTCAACTCGCTTTTTTGGGAGCTGGCCGCAAAAGCGCAGGATTGCTTCAGGCCCTCTTCTGGTTCTGGGGGGCAGGCTGAGCTTGTGCTTAATTCTTCTTCCTGATGGGAAAATAGAGTGACCTGTGCCTGTCCCAACACCTAGAGCTAGTCTCTCATTGGTTCCCCCTCTTCCCGTTCATCCTCAGGACAAATTGCAACCTGTACGGAACAGGAGGTTAAAGGTGCTGATTCTCCAAGGAGGGAGATGGCTAGTAAATCGGCTGGAATGGCGAACCCGAGCAAAGGAGATGAGAAATGAGGTGCGTTTTAGAAACCTTTCCCGATCACACGGTGTACCATCTTCTGGGTTTCTCATGCCTGTTTTCGACGTAGGAAGATGCCCTTGAACCTGGAGATTTGGGACCCATGGGATGGGTACCATGCAGTATTACTTGAAAGGGTCTGCGTTGGCTCACCCAACCTCACCGAACCTCTCAGCCCCAAGAGTGTCCACCCTTATGTCTCAATCAGCTGTGGGTCTAGATATGGTCAATCCAGGTTGCATCACAGCCCCTGAACGAATTTTGTAAGAATTTCTCTCTCTTTCACTGTCTTTGTTTCACGGGTTTTGAAAAGTAATTTATTTTTATAATGGGGTTTAGCTGCTTTTCACGGCTGTGTTTATGCCGCTTTACACCCCCTTGACTCACTTACAGAGAGATATCAATACATAGGTTTGAAGATTCTTACTAGTCAGATATATTCTTGTGCGGTGAATAGGGGGTGTTGAGTCCAGTTCACTGAAAAAGGAATAGGTCTTGTCTCTTACATATTGGGTATATGGAACGGTATCGGAGCTAATTTGAAACCCTTGTTTTATGCATCACCCCACCTCACCTTTCCCGTTCAGCAGCCATAGTGTGTTTCCTAAACGTGGGACTCTGTTCTGTTTTGCAATTCAGTTCAAGTGTAGCAGTTTTTACATTCCCTCTCGAAGTGATATCTTATGATAAGTGTCTTTTTCTGTGTGACTTATTTCACTTAGAATCGTCGTACCTAAATCCACTCATTGTGCTGCTACTAGCCTTATGACGTTGATTTCATGGCTGAGTGATATTCCATTGTACATGAGGACCACAACTTCTTTATCCATTTTTCTCTTTCCTAGGATATTTAAGGTGTAATGAAGTGGGGGTTCTTGTCCACAGAGCAGCCCTAAACTTTGGGGTGCCTGTGTCTTGCTGATTTTTGGTTTTCCCAATTTATACGGCCATGAGTGGAAGTGCCCTATGCTCTCCAAGCTGTGTTTTTTAGATGTTTCAGAACACACCGTACACTTCTCCAGAGTGGCTGTTGGCAATTTACATCCCACCCATCAGCGTAGCAAGGCTCCCATTTCTCCATGGCCGGTCCTGCATTTCTGGTTTGGACACTTTTTTCCGCATGGCCCTTTTGCCCGCTGGGAAGCGAGACTTCTTTGGAGCGCTGATTGGCCTTTCCAGGTTGCTTGGTTGGCCAAAAAGGGCGTATGCGTTTTTTCCTGAATATATTCAGGAAAAAACGCATACGCCCTTTTTGGCCAAGGGCATCATTGTCCACGTTTTGCCGCTTTTCATGTGCTTTCAAGGCGATTCGAATCTACCTCCTGAAATCTGTTTCCTGCAATTCTGCCTTGCTTTCAAAGCCTCTTCGTTGCCTTCCCTTAATATATTTGTGGACGAGAGGTATCATTTAAAACTCTGCAGGTTTGTGAATTGCAGTGCCCCTGAGCTCCATTTTTCAACTCGCTTTTTTGGGAGCTGGCCGCAAAAGCGCAGGATTGCTTCAGGCCCTCTTCTGGTTCTGGGGGGCAGGCTGAGCTTGTGCTTAATTCTTCTTCCTGATGGGAAAATAGAGTGACCTGTGCCTGTCCCAACACCTAGAGCTAGTCTCTCATTGGTTCCCCCTCTTCCCGTTCATCCTCAGGACAAATTGCAACCTGTACGGAACAGGAGGTTAAAGGTGCTGATTCTCCAAGGAGGGAGATGGCTGGTAAATCGGCTGGAAGGGCGAACCCGAGCAAAGGAGATGAGAAATGAGGTGCGTTTTAGAAACCTTTCCCGATCACACGGTGTACCATCTTCTGGGTTTCTCATGCCTGTTTTCGACGTAGGAAGATGCCCTTGAACCTGGAGATTTGGGACCCATGGGATGGGTACCATGCAGTATTACTTGAAAGGGTCTGCGTTGGCTCACCCAACCTCACCGAACCTCTCAGCCCCAAGAGTGTCCACCCTTATGTCTCAATCAGCTGTGGGTCTAGATATGGTCAATCCAGGTTGCATCACAGCCCCTGAACGAATTTTGTAAGAATTTCTCTCTCTTTCACTGTCTTTGTTTCACGGGTTTTGAAAAGTAATTTATTTTTATAATGGGGTTTAGCTGCTTTTCACGGCTGTGTTTATGCCGCTTTACACCCCCTTGACTCACTTACAGAGAGATATCAATACATAGGTTTGAAGATTCTTACTAGTCAGATATATTCTTGTGCGGTGAATAGGGGGTGTTGAGTCCAGTTCACTGAAAAAGGAATAGGTCTTGTCTCTTACATATTGGGTATATGGAACGGTATCAGAGCTAATTTGAAACCCTTGTTTTATGCATCACCCCACCTCACCTTTCCCGTTCAGCAGCCATAGTGTGTTTCCTAAACGTGGGACTCTGTTCTGTTTTGCAATTCAGTTCAAGTGTAGCAGTTTTTACATTCCCTCTCGAAGTGATATCTTATGATAAGTGTCTTTTTCTGTGTGACTTATTTCACTTAGAATCGTCGTACCTAAATCCACTCATTGTGCTGCTACTAGCCTTATGACGTTGATTTCATGGCTGAGTGATATTCCATTGTACATGAGGACCACAACTTCTTTATCCATTTTTCTCTTTCCTAGGATATTTAAGGTGTAATGAAGTGGGGGTTCTTGTCCACAGAGCAGCCCTAAACTTTGGGGTGCCTGTGTCTTGCTGATTTTTGGTTTTCCCAATTTATACGGCCATGAGTGGAAGTGCCCTATGCTCTCCAAGCTGTGTTTTTTAGATGTTTCAGAACACACCGTACACTTCTCCAGAGTGGCTGTTGGCAATTTACATCCCACCCATCAGCGTAGCAAGGCTCCCATTTCTCCATGGCCGGTCCTGCATTTCTGGTTTGGACACTTTTTTCCGCATGGCCCTTTTGCCCGCTGGGAAGCGAGACTTCTTTGGAGCGCTGATTGGCCTTTCCAGGTTGCTTGGTTGGCCAAAAAGGGCGTATGCGTTTTTTCCTGAATATATTCAGGAAAAAACGCATACACCCTTTTTGGCCAAGGGCATCATTGTCCACGTTTTGCCGCTTTTCATGTGCTTTCAAGGCGATTCGAATCTACCTCCTGAAATCTGTTTCCTGCAATTCTGCCTTGCTTTCAAAGCCTCTTCGTTGCCTTCCCTTAATATATTTGTGGACGAGAGGTATCATTTAAAACTCTGCAGGTTTGTGAATTGCAGTGCCCCTGAGCTCCATTTTTCAACTCGCTTTTTTGGGAGCTGGCCGCAAAAGCGCAGGATTGCTTCAGGCCCTCTTCTGGTTCTGGGGGGCAGGCTGAGCTTGTGCTTAATTCTTCTTCCTGATGGGAAAATAGAGTGACCTGTGCCTGTCCCAACACCTAGAGCTAGTCTCTCATTGGTTCCCCCTCTTCCCGTTCATCCTCAGGACAAATTGCAACCTGTACGGAACAGGAGGTTAAAGGTGCTGATTCTCCAAGGAGGGAGATGGCTGGTAAATCGGCTGGAAGGGCGAACCCGAGCAAAGGAGATGAGAAATGAGGTGCGTTTTAGAAACCTTTCCCGATCACACGGTGTACCATCTTCTGGGTTTCTCATGCCTGTTTTTGACGTAGGAAGATGCCCTTGAACCTGGAGATTTGGGACCCATGGGATGGGTACCATGCAGTATTACTTGAAAGGGTCTGCGTTGGCTCACCCAACCTCACCGAACCTCTCAGCCCCAAGAGTGTCCACCCTTATGTCTCAATCAGCTGTGGGTCTAGATATGGTCAATCCAGGTTGCATCACAGCCCCTGAACGAATTTTGTAAGAATTTCTCTCTCTTTCACTGTCTTTGTTTCACGGGTTTTGAAAAGTAATTTATTTTTATAATGGGGTTTAGCTGCTTTTCACGGCTGTGTTTATGCCGCTTTACACCCCCTTGACTCACTTACAGAGAGATATCAATACATAGGTTTGAAGATTCTTACTAGTCAGATATATTCTTGTGCGGTGAATAGGGGGTGTTGAGTCCAGTTCACTGAAAAAGGAATAGGTCTTGTCTCTTACATATTGGGTTTATGGAACGGTATCTGAGCTAATTTGAAACCCTTGTTTTATGCATCACCCCACCTCACCTTTCCCGTTCAGCAGCCATAGTGTGTTTCCTAAACGTGGGACTCTGTTCTGTTTTGCAATTCAGTTCAAGTGTAGCGGTTTTTACATTCCCTCTAGAAGTGATATCTTATGATAAGTGTCTTTTTCTGTGTGACTTATTTCACTTAGAATCGTCGTACCTAAATCCACTCATCGTGCTGCTACTAGCCT
The DNA here is from genome assembly GCF_949987535.1 of Balaenoptera acutorostrata. Lineage (NCBI taxonomy): Eukaryota > Metazoa > Chordata > Mammalia > Artiodactyla > Balaenopteridae > Balaenoptera > Balaenoptera acutorostrata. The sequence continues at coordinate 243,134 of NW_026645771.1, read as the reverse complement.
TATGACGTTGATTTCATGGCTGAGTGATATTCCATTGTACATGAGGACCACAACTTCTTTATCCATTTTTCTCTTTCCTAGGATATTTAAGGTGTAATGAAGTGGGGGTTCTTGTCCACAGAGCAGCCCTAAACTTTGGGGTGCCTGTGTCTTGCTGATTTTTAGTTTTCCCAATTTATACGGCCATGAGTGGAAGTGCCCTATGCTCTCCAAGCTGTGTTTTTTAGATGTTTCAGAACACACCGTACACTTCTCCAGAGTGGCTGTTGGCAATTTACATCCCACCCATCAGCATAGCAAGGCTCCCATTTCTCCATGGCCGGTCCTGCATTTCTGGTTTGGACACTTTTTTCCGCATGGCCCTTTTGCCTGCTGGGAAGCGAGACTTCTTTGGAGCGCTGATTGGCCTTTCCAGGTTGCTTGGTTGGCCAAAAAGGGCGTATGCGTTTTTTCCTGAATATATTCAGGAAAAAACGCATACGCCCTTTTTGGCCAAGGGCATCATTGTCCACGTTTTGCCGCTTTTCATGTGCTTTCAAGGCGATTCGAATCTACCTCCTGAAATCTGTTTCCTGCAATTCTGCCTTGCTTTCAAAGCCTCTTCGTTGCCTTCCCTTAATATATTTGTGGACGAGAGGTATCATTTAAAACTCTGCAGGTTTGTGAATTGCAGTGCCCCTGAGCTCCATTTTTCAACTCGCTTTTTTGGGAGCTGGCCGCAAAAGCGCAGGATTGCTTCAGGCCCTCTTCTGGTTCTGGGGGGCAGGCTGAGCTTGTGCTTAATTCTTCTTCCTGATGGGAAAATAGAGTGACCTGTGCCTGTCCCAACACCTAGAGCTAGTCTCTCATTGGTTCCCCCTCTTCCCGTTCATCCTCAGGACAAATTGCAACCTGTACGGAACAGGAGGTTAAAGGTGCTGATTCTCCAAGGAGGGAGATGGCTAGTAAATCGGCTGGAATGGCGAACCCGAGCAAAGGAGATGAGAAATGAGGTGCGTTTTAGAAACCTTTCCCGATCACACGGTGTACCATCTTCTGGGTTTCTCATGCCTGTTTTCGACGTAGGAAGATGCCCTTGAACCTGGAGATTTGGGACCCATGGGATGGGTACCATGCAGTATTACTTGAAAGGGTCTGCGTTGGCTCACCCAACCTCACCGAACCTCTCAGCCCCAAGAGTGTCCACCCTTATGTCTCAATCAGCTGTGGGTCTAGATATGGTCAATCCAGGTTGCATCACAGCCCCTGAACGAATTTTGTAAGAATTTCTCTCTCTTTCACTGTCTTTGTTTCACGGGTTTTGAAAAGTAATTTATTTTTATAATGGGGTTTAGCTGCTTTTCACGGCTGTGTTTATGCCGCTTTACACCCCCTTGACTCACTTACAGAGAGATATCAATACATAGGTTTGAAGATTCTTACTAGTCAGATATATTCTTGTGCGGTGAATAGGGGGTGTTGAGTCCAGTTCACTGAAAAAGGAATAGGTCTTGTCTCTTACATATTGGGTATATGGAACGGTATCGGAGCTAATTTGAAACCCTTGTTTTATGCATCACCCCACCTCACCTTTCCCGTTCAGCAGCCATAGTGTGTTTCCTAAACGTGGGACTCTGTTCTGTTTTGCAATTCAGTTCAAGTGTAGCAGTTTTTACATTCCCTCTCGAAGTGATATCTTATGATAAGTGTCTTTTTCTGTGTGACTTATTTCACTTAGAATCGTCGTACCTAAATCCACTCATTGTGCTGCTACTAGCCTTATGACGTTGATTTCATGGCTGAGTGATATTCCATTGTACATGAGGACCACAACTTCTTTATCCATTTTTCTCTTTCCTAGGATATTTAAGGTGTAATGAAGTGGGGGTTCTTGTCCACAGAGCAGCCCTAAACTTTGGGGTGCCTGTGTCTTGCTGATTTTTGGTTTTCCCAATTTATACGGCCATGAGTGGAAGTGCCCTATGCTCTCCAAGCTGTGTTTTTTAGATGTTTCAGAACACACCGTACACTTCTCCAGAGTGGCTGTTGGCAATTTACATCCCACCCATCAGCGTAGCAAGGCTCCCATTTCTCCATGGCCGGTCCTGCATTTCTGGTTTGGACACTTTTTTCCGCATGGCCCTTTTGCCCGCTGGGAAGCGAGACTTCTTTGGAGCGCTGATTGGCCTTTCCAGGTTGCTTGGTTGGCCAAAAAGGGCGTATGCGTTTTTTCCTGAATATATTCAGGAAAAAACGCATACGCCCTTTTTGGCCAAGGGCATCATTGTCCACGTTTTGCCGCTTTTCATGTGCTTTCAAGGCGATTCGAATCTACCTCCTGAAATCTGTTTCCTGCAATTCTGCCTTGCTTTCAAAGCCTCTTCGTTGCCTTCCCTTAATATATTTGTGGACGAGAGGTATCATTTAAAACTCTGCAGGTTTGTGAATTGCAGTGCCCCTGAGCTCCATTTTTCAACTCGCTTTTTTGGGAGCTGGCCGCAAAAGCGCAGGATTGCTTCAGGCCCTCTTCTGGTTCTGGGGGGCAGGCTGAGCTTGTGCTTAATTCTTCTTCCTGATGGGAAAATAGAGTGACCTGTGCCTGTCCCAACACCTAGAGCTAGTCTCTCATTGGTTCCCCCTCTTCCCGTTCATCCTCAGGACAAATTGCAACCTGTACGGAACAGGAGGTTAAAGGTGCTGATTCTCCAAGGAGGGAGATGGCTAGTAAATCGGCTGGAATGGCGAACCCGAGCAAAGGAGATGAGAAATGAGGTACGTTTTAGAAACCTTTCCCGATCACACGGTGTACCATCTTCTGGGTTTCTCATGCCTGTTTTCGACGTAGGAAGATGCCCTTGAACCTGGAGATTTGGGACCCATGGGATGGGTACCATGCAGTATTACTTGAAAGGGTCTGCGTTGGCTCACCCAACCTCACCGAACCTCTCAGCCCCAAGAGTGTCCACCCTTATGTCTCAATCAGCTGTGGGTCTAGATATGGTCAATCCAGGTTGCATCACAGCCCCTGAACGAATTTTGTAAGAATTTCTCTCTCTTTCACTGTCTTTGTTTCACGGGTTTTGAAAAGTAATTTATTTTTATAATGGGGTTTAGCTGCTTTTCACGGCTGTGTTTATGCCGCTTTACACCCCCTTGACTCACTTACAGAGAGATATCAATACATAGGTTTGAAGATTCTTACTAGTCAGATATATTCTTGTGCGGTGAATAGGGGGTGTTGAGTCCAGTTCACTGAAAAAGGAATAGGTCTTGTCTCTTACATATTGGGTTTATGGAACGGTATCTGAGCTAATTTGAAACCCTTGTTTTATGCATCACCCCACCTCACCTTTCCCGTTCAGCAGCCATAGTGTGTTTCCTAAACGTGGGACTCTGTTCTGTTTTGTAATTCAGTTCAAGTGTAGCGGTTTTTACATTCCCTCTCTAAGTGATATCTTATGATAAGTGTCTTTTTCTGTGTGACTTATTTCACTTAGAATCGTCGTACCTAAATCCACTCATCGTGCTGCTACTAGCCTTATGACGTTGATTTCATGGCTGAGTGATATTCCATTGTACATGAGGACCACAACTTCTTTATCCATTTTTCTCTTTCCTAGGATATTTAAGGTGTAATGAAGTGGGGGTTCTTGTCCACAGAGCAGCCCTAAACTTTGGGGTGCCTGTGTCTTGCTGATTTTTAGTTTTCCCAATTTATACGCCCATGAGTGGAAGTGCCCTATGCTCTCCAAGCTGTGTTTTTTAGATGTTTCAGAACACACCGTACACTTCTCCAGAGTGGCTGTTGGCAATTTACATCCCACCCATCAGCGTAGCAAGGCTCCCATTTCTCCATGGCCGGTCCTGCATTTCTGGTTTGGACACTTTTTTCCGCATGGCCCTTTTGCCCGCTGCGAAGCGAGACTTCTTTGGAGCGCTGATTGGCCTTTCCAGTTTGCTTGGTTGGCCAAAAAGGGCGTATGCGTTTTTTCCTGAATATATTCAGGAAAAAACGCAAAAGCCCTTTTTGGCCAAGGGCATCATTGTCCACGTTTTGCCGCTTTTCATGTGCTTTCAAGGCGATTCGAATCTACCTCCTGAAATCTGTTTCCTGCAATTCTGCCTTGCTTTCAAAGCCTCTTCGTTGCCTTCCCTTAATATATTTGTGGACGAGAGGTATCATTTAAAACTCTGCAGGTTTGTGAATTGCAGTGCCCCTGAGCTCCATTTTTCAACTCGCTTTTTTGGGAGCTGGCCGCAAAAGCGCAGGATTGCTTCAGGCCCTCTTCTGGTTCTGGGGGGCAGGCTGAGCTTGTGCTTAATTCTTCTTCCTGATGGGAAAATAGAGTGACCTGTGCCTGTCCCAACACCTAGAGCTAGTCTCTCATTGGTTCCCCCTCTTCCCGTTCATCCTCAGGACAAATTGCAACCTGTACGGAACAGGAGGTTAAAGGTGCTGATTCTCCAAGGAGGGAGATGGCTAGTAAATCGGCTGGAATGGCGAACCCGAGCAAAGGAGATGAGAAATGAGGTACGTTTTAGAAACCTTTCCCGATCACACGGTGTACCATCTTCTGGGTTTCTCATGCCTGTTTTCGACGTAGGAAGATGCCCTTGAACCTGGAGATTTGGGACCCATGGGATGGGTACCATGCAGTATTACTTGAAAGGGTCTGCGTTGGCTCACCCAACCTCACCGAACCTCTCAGCCCCAAGAGTGTCCACCCTTATGTCTCAATCAGCTGTGGGTCTAGATATGGTCAATCCAGGTTGCATCACAGCCCCTGAACGAATTTTGTAAGAATTTCTCTCTCTTTCACTGTCTTTGTTTCACGGGTTTTGAAAAGTAATTTATTTTTATAATGGGGTTTAGCTGCTTTTCACGGCTGTGTTTATGCCGCTTTACACCCCCTTGACTCACTTACAGAGAGATATCAATACATAGGTTTGAAGATTCTTACTAGTCAGATATATTCTTGTGCGGTGAATAGGGGGTGTTGAGTCCAGTTCACTGAAAAAGGAATAGGTCTTGTCTCTTACATATTGGGTTTATGGAACGGTATCTGAGCTAATTTGAAACCCTTGTTTTATGCATCACCCCACCTCACCTTTCCCGTTCAGCAGCCATAGTGTGTTTCCTAAACGTGGGACTCTGTTCTGTTTTGTAATTCAGTTCAAGTGTAGCGGTTTTTACATTCCCTCTCTAAGTGATATCTTATGATAAGTGTCTTTTTCTGTGTGACTTATTTCACTTAGAATCGTCGTACCTAAATCCACTCATCGTGCTGCTACTAGCCTTATGACGTTGATTTCATGGCTGAGTGATATTCCATTGTACATGAGGACCACAACTTCTTTATCCATTTTTCTCTTTCCTAGGATATTTAAGGTGTAATGAAGTGGGGGTTCTTGTCCACAGAGCAGCCCTAAACTTTGGGGTGCCTGTGTCTTGCTGATTTTTAGTTTTCCCAATTTATACGCCCATGAGTGGAAGTGCCCTATGCTCTCCAAGCTGTGTTTTTTAGATGTTTCAGAACACACCGTACACTTCTCCAGAGTGGCTGTTGGCAATTTACATCCCACCCATCAGCGTAGCAAGGCTCCCATTTCTCCATGGCCGGTCCTGCATTTCTGGTTTGGACACTTTTTTCCGCATGGCCCTTTTGCCCGCTGCGAAGCGAGACTTCTTTGGAGCGCTGATTGGCCTTTCCAGTTTGCTTGGTTGGCCAAAAACGGCGTATGCGTTTTTTCCTGAATATATTCAGGAAAAAACGCAAAAGCCCTTTTTGGCCAAGGGCATCATTGTCCACGTTTTGCCGCTTTTCATGTGCTTTCAAGGCGATTCGAATCTACCTCCTGAAATCTGTTTCCTGCAATTCTGCCTTGCTTTCAAAGCCTCTTCGTTGCCTTCCCTTAATATATTTGTGGACGAGAGGTATCATTTAAAACTCTGCAGGTTTGTGAATTGCAGTGCCCCTGAGCTCCATTTTTCAACTCGCTTTTTTGGGAGCTGGCCGCAAAAGCGCAGGATTGCTTCAGGCCCTCTTCTGGTTCTGGGGGGCAGGCTGAGCTTGTGCTTAATTCTTCTTCCTGATGGGAAAATAGAGTGACCTGTGCCTGTCCCAACACCTAGAGCTAGTCTCTCATTGGTTCCCCCTCTTCCCGTTCATCCTCAGGACAAATTGCAACCTGTACGGAACAGGAGGTTAAAGGTGCTGATTCTCCAAGGAGGGAGATGGCTAGTAAATCGGCTGGAATGGCGAACCCGAGCAAAGGAGATGAGAAATGAGGTACGTTTTAGAAACCTTTCCCGATCACACGGTGTACCATCTTCTGGGTTTCTCATGCCTGTTTTCGACGTAGGAAGATGCCCTTGAACCTGGAGATTTGGGACCCATGGGATGGGTACCATGCAGTATTACTTGAAAGGGTCTGCGTTGGCTCACCCAACCTCACCGAACCTCTCAGCCCCAAGAGTGTCCACCCTTATGTCTCAATCAGCTGTGGGTCTAGATATGGTCAATCCAGGTTGCATCACAGCCCCTGAACGAATTTTGTAAGAATTTCTCTCTCTTTCACTGTCTTTGTTTCACGGGTTTTGAAAAGTAATTTATTTTTATAATGGGGTTTAGCTGCTTTTCACGGCTGTGTTTATGCCGCTTTACACCCCCTTGACTCACTTACAGAGAGATATCAATACATAGGTTTGAAGATTCTTACTAGTCAGATATATTCTTGTGCGGTGAATAGGGGGTGTTGAGTCCAGTTCACTGAAAAAGGAATAGGTCTTGTCTCTTACATATTGGGTTTATGGAACGGTATCTGAGCTAATTTGAAACCCTTGTTTTATGCATCACCCCACCTCACCTTTCCCGTTCAGCAGCCATAGTGTGTTTCCTAAACGTGGGACTCTGTTCTGTTTTGTAATTCAGTTCAAGTGTAGCGGTTTTTACATTCCCTCTCTAAGTGATATCTTATGATAAGTGTCTTTTTCTGTGTGACTTATTTCACTTAGAATCGTCGTACCTAAATCCACTCATCGTGCTGCTACTAGCCTTATGACGTTGATTTCATGGCTGAGTGATATTCCATTGTACATGAGGACCACAACTTCTTTATCCATTTTTCTCTTTCCTAGGATATTTAAGGTGTAATGAAGTGGGGGTTCTTGTCCACAGAGCAGCCCTAAACTTTGGGGTGCCTGTGTCTTGCTGATTTTTAGTTTTCCCAATTTATACGCCCATGAGTGGAAGTGCCCTATGCTCTCCAAGCTGTGTTTTTTAGATGTTTCAGAACACACCGTACACTTCTCCAGAGTGGCTGTTGGCAATTTACATCCCACCCATCAGCGTAGCAAGGCTCCCATTTCTCCATGGCCGGTCCTGCATTTCTGGTTTGGACACTTTTTTCCGCATGGCCCTTTTGCCCGCTGCGAAGCGAGACTTCTTTGGAGCGCTGATTGGCCTTTCCAGTTTGCTTGGTTGGCCAAAAAGGGCGTATGCGTTTTTTCCTGAATATATTCAGGAAAAAACGCAAAAGCCCTTTTTGGCCAAGGGCATCATTGTCCACGTTTTGCCGCTTTTCATGTGCTTTCAAGGCGATTCGAATCTACCTCCTGAAATCTGTTTCCTGCAATTCTGCCTTGCTTTCAAAGCCTCTTCGTTGCCTTCCCTTAATATATTTGTGGACGAGAGGTATCATTTAAAACTCTGCAGGTTTGTGAATTGCAGTGCCCCTGAGCTCCATTTTTCAACTCGCTTTTTTGGGAGCTGGCCGCAAAAGCGCAGGATTGCTTCAGGCCCTCTTCTGGTTCTGGGGGGCAGGCTGAGCTTGTGCTTAATTCTTCTTCCTGATGGGAAAATAGAGTGACCTGTGCCTGTCCCAACACCTAGAGCTAGTCTCTCATTGGTTCCCCCTCTTCCCCTTCATCCTCAGGACAAATTGCAACCTGTACGGAACAGGAGGTTAAAGGTGCTGATTCTCCAAGGAGGGAGATGGCTAGTAAATCGGCTGGAATGGCGAACCCGAGCAAAGGAGATGAGAAATGAGGTGCGTTTTAGAAACCTTTCCCGATCACACGGTGTACCATCTTCTGGGTTTCTCATGCCTGTTTTCGACGTAGGAAGATGCCCTTGAACCTGGAGATTTGGGACCCATGGGATGGGTACCATGCAGTATTACTTGAAAGGGTCTGCGTTGGCTCACCCAACCTCACCGAACCTCTCAGCCCCAAGAGTGTCCACCCTTATGTCTCAATCAGCTGTGGGTCTAGATATGGTCAATCCAGGTTGCATCACAGCCCCTGAACGAATTTTGTAAGAATTTCTCTCTCTTTCACTGTCTTTGTTTCACGGGTTTTGAAAAGTAATTTATTTTTATAATGGGGTTTAGCTGCTTTTCACGGCTGTGTTTATGCCGCTTTACACCCCCTTGACTCACTTACAGAGAGATATCAATACATAGGTTTGAAGATTCTTACTAGTCAGATATATTCTTGTGCGGTGAATAGGGGGTGTTGAGTCCAGTTCACTGAAAAAGGAATAGGTCTTGTCTCTTACATATTGGGTTTATGGAACGGTATCGGAGCTAATTTGAAACCCTTGTTTTATGCATCACCCCACCTCACCTTTCCCGTTCAGCAGCCATAGTGTGTTTCCTAAACGTGGGACTCTGTTCTGTTTTGTAATTCAGTTCAAGTGTAGCGGTTTTTACATTCCCTCTCTAAGTGATATCTTATGATAAGTGTCTTTTTCTGTGTGACTTATTTCACTTAGAATCTTCGTACCTAAATCCACTCATCGTGCTGCTACTAGCCTTATGACGTGGATTTCATGGCTGAGTGATATTCCATTGTACATGAGGACCACAACTTCTTTATCCATTTTTCTCTTTCCTAGGATATTTAAGGTGTAATGAAGTGGGGGTTCTTGTCAACAGAGCAGCCCTAAACTTTGGGGTGCCTGTGTCTTGCTGATTTTTAGTTTTCCCAATTTATACGGCCATGAGTGGAAGTGCCCTATGCTCTCCAAGCTGTGTTTTTTAGATGTTTCAGAACACACCGTACACTTCTCCAGAGTGGCTGTTGGCAATTTACATCCCGCCCATCAGCGTAGCAAGGCTCCCATTTCTCCATGGCCGGTCCTGCATTTCTGGTTTGGACACTTTTTTCCGCATGGCCCTTTTGCCCGCTGGGAAGCGAGACTTCTTTGGAGCGCTGATTGGCCTTTCCAGGTTGCTTCGTTGGCCAAAAGGGGCGTATGCGTTTTTTCCTGAATATATTCTGGAAAAAACGCATACGCCCTTTTTGGCCAAGGGCATCATTGTCCACGTTTTGCCGCTTTTCATGTGCTTTCAAGGCGATTCGAATCTACCTCCTGAAATCTGTTTCCTGCAATTCTGCCTTGCTTTCAAAGCCTCTTCGTTGCCTTCCCTTAATATATTTGTGGACGAGAGGTATCATTTAAAACTCTGCAGGTTTGTGAATTGCAGTGCCCCTGAGCTCCATTTTTCAACTCGCTTTTTTGGGAGCTGGACGCAAAAGCGCAGGATTGCTTCAGGCCCTCTTCTGGTTCTGGGGGGCAGGCTGAGCTTGTGCTTAATTCTTCTTCCTGATGGGAAAATAGAGTGACCTGTGCCTGTCCCAACACCTAGAGCTAGTCTCTCATTGGTTCCCCCTCTTCCCGTTCATCCTCAGGACAAATTGCAACCTGTACGGAACAGGAGGTTAAAGGTGCTGATTCTCCAAGGAGGGAGATGGCTAGTAAATCGGCTGGAATGTCGAACCCGAGCAAAGGAGATGAGAAATGAGGTACGTTTTAGAAACCTTTCCCGATCACACGGTGTACCATCTTCTGGGTTTCTCATGCCTGTTTTCGACGTAGGAAGATGCCCTTGAACCTGGAGATTTGGGACCCATGGGATGGGTACCATGCAGTATTACTTGAAAGGGTCTGCGTTGGCTCACCCAACCTCACCGAACCTCTCAGCCCCAAGAGTGTCCACCCTTATGTCTCAATCAGCTGTGGGTCTAGATATGGTCAATCCAGGTTGCATCACAGCCCCTGAACGAATTTTGTAAGAATTTCTCTCTCTTTCACTGTCTTTGTTTCACGGGTTTTGAAAAGTAATTTATTTTTATAATGGGGTTTAGCTGCTTTTCACGGCTGTGTTTATGCCGCTTTACACCCCCTTGACTCACTTACAGAGAGATATCAATACATAGGTTTGAAGATTCTTACTAGTCAGATATATTCTTGTGCGGTGAATAGGGGGTGTTGAGTCCAGTTCACTGAAAAAGGAATAGGTCTTGTCTCTTACATATTGGGTTTATGGAACGGTATCGGAGCTAATTTGAAACCCTTGTTTTATGCATCACCCCACCTCACCTTTCCCGTTCAGCAGCCATAGTGTGTTTCCTAAACGTGGGACTCTGTTCTGTTTTGCAATTCAGTTCAAGTGTAGCAGTTTTTACATTCCCTCTCGAAGTGATATCTTATGATAAGTGTCTTTTTCTGTGTGACTTATTTCACTTAGAATCGTCGTACCTAAATCCACTCATCGTGCTGCTACTAGCCTTATGACGTTGATTTCATGGCTGAGTGATATTCCATTGTACATGAGGACCACAACTTCTTTATCCATTTTTCTCTTTCCTAGGATATTTAAGGTGTAATGAAGTGGGGGTTCTTGTCCACAGAGCAGCCCTAAACTTTGGGGTGCCTGTGTCTTGCTGATGTTTAGTTTTCCCAATTTATACGGCCATGAGTGGAAGTGCCCTATGCTCTCCAAGCTGTGTTTTTTAGATGTTTCAGAACACACCGTACACTTCTCCAGAGTGGCTGTTGGCAATTTACATCCCACCCATCAGCGTAGCAAGGCTCCCATTTCTCCATGGCCGGTCCTGCATTTCTGGTTTGGACACTTTTTTCCGCATGGCCCTTTTGCCTGCTGGGAAGCGAGACTTCTTTGGAGCGCTGATTGGCCTTTCCAGGTTGCTTGGTTGGCCAAAAAGGGCGTATGCGTTTTTTCCTGAATATATTCAGGAAAAAACGCATACGCCCTTTTTGGCCAAGGGCATCATTGTCCACGTTTTGCCGCTTTTCATGTGCTTTCAAGGTGATTCGAATCTACCTCCTGAAATCTGTTTCCTGCAATTCTGCCTTGCTTTCAAAGCCTCTTCGTTGCCTTCCCTTAATATATTTGTGGACGAGAGGTATCATTTAAAACTCTGCAGGTTTGTGAATTGCAGTGCCCCTGAGCTCCATTTTTCAACTCGCTTTTTTGGGAGCTGGCCGCAAAAGCGCAGGATTGCTTCAGGCCCTCTTCTGGTTCTGGGGGGCAGGCTGAGCTTGTGCTTAATTCTTCTTCCTGATGGGAAAATAGAGTGACCTGTGCCTGTCCCAACACCTAGAGCTAGTCTCTCATTGGTTCCCCCTCTTCCCCTTCATCCTCAGGACAAATTGCAACCTGTACGGAACAGGAGGTTAAAGGTGCTGATTCTCCAAGGAGGGAGATGGCTAGTAAATCGGCTGGAATGGCGAACCCGAGCAAAGGAGATGAGAAATGAGGTGCGTTTTAGAAACCTTTCCCGATCACACGGTGTACCATCTTCTGGGTTTCTCATGCCTGTTTTCGACGTAGGAAGATGCCCTTGAACCTGGAGATTTGGGACCCTTGGGATGGGTACCATGCAGTATTACTTGAAAGGGTCTGCGTTGGCTCACCCAACCTCACCGAACCTCTCAGCCCCAAGAGTGTCCACCCTTATGTCTCAATCAGCTGTGGGACTAGATATGGTGAATCCAGGTTGCATCACAGCCCCTGAACGAATTTTGTAAGAATTTCTCTCTCTTTCACTGTCTTTGTTTCACGGGTTTTGAAAAGTAATTTATTTTTATAATGGGGTTTAGCTGCTTTTCACGGCTGTGTTTATGCCGCTTTACACCCCCTTGACTCACTTACAGAGAGATATCAATACATAGGTTTGAAGATTCTTACTAGTCAGATATATTCTTGTGCGGTGAATAGGGGGTGTTGAGTCCAGTTCACTGAAAAAGGAATAGGTCTTGTCTCTTACATATTGGGTTTATGGAACGGTATCTGAGCTAATTTGAAACCCTTGTTTTATGCATCACCCCACCTCACCTTTCCCGTTCAGCAGCCATAGTGTGTTTCCTAAACGTGTGACTCTGTTCTGTTTTGTAATTCAGTTCAAGTGTAGCGGTTTTTACATTCCCTCTCTAAGTGATATCTTATGATAAGTGTCTTTTTCTGTGTGACTTATTTCACTTAGAATCGTCGTACCTAAATCCACTCATCGTGCTGCTACTAGCCTTATGACGTTGATTTCATGGCTGAGTGATATTCCATTGTACATGAGGACCCCAACTTCTTTATCCATTTTTCTCTTTCCTAGGATATTTAAGGTGTAATGAAGTGGGGGTTCTTGTCCACAGAGCAGCCCTAAACTTTGGGGTGCCTGTGTCTTGCTGATTTTTAGTTTTCCCAATTTATACGCCCATGAGTGGAAGTGCCCTATGCTCTCCAAGCTGTGTTTTTTAGATGTTTCAGAACACACCGTACACTTCTCCAGAGTGGCTGTTGGCAATTTACATCCCAACCATCAGCGTAGCAAGGCTCCCATTTCTCCATGGCCGGTCCTGCATTTCTGGTTTGGACACTTTTTTCCGCATGGCCCTTTTGCCCGCTGGGAAGCGAGACTTCTTTGTAGCGCTGATTGGCCTTTCCAGGTTGCTTGGTTGGCCAAAAAGGGCGTATGCGTTTTTTCCTGAATATATTCAGGAAAAAACGCATACGCCCTTTTTGGCCAAGGGCATCATTGTCCACGTTTTGCCGCTTTTCATGTGCTTTCAAGGCGATTCGAATCTACCTCCTGAAATCTGTTTCCTGCAATTCTGCCTTGCTTTCAAAGCCTCTTCGTTGCCTTCCCTTAATATATTTGTGGACGAGAGGTATCATTTAAAACTCTGCAGGTTTGCGAATTGCAGTGCCCCTGAGCTCCATTTTTCAACTCGCTTTTTTGGGAGCTGGCCACCAAAGCGCAGGATTGCTTCAGGCCCTCTTCTGGTTCTGGGGGGCAGGCTGAGCTTGTGCTTAATTCTTCTTCCTGATGGGAAAATAGAGTGACCTGTGCCTGTCCCAACACCTAGAGCTAGTCTCTCATTGGTTCCCCCTCTTCCCCTTCATCCTCAGGACAAATTGCAACCTGTACGGAACAGGAGGTTAAAGGTGCTGATTCTCCAAGGAGGGAGATGGCTAGTAAATCAGCTGGAATGGCGAACCCGAGCAAAGGAGATGAGAAATGAGGTGCGTTTAAGAAACCTTTCCTGATCACACGGTGTACCATCTTCTGGGTTTCTCATGCCTGTTTTCGACGTAGGAAGATGCCCTTGAACCTGGAGATTTGGGACCCATGGGATGGGTACCATGCAGTATTACTTGAAAGGGTCTGCGTTGGCTCACCCAACCTCACCGAACCTCTCAGCCCCAAGAGTGTCCATCCTTATGTCTCAATCAGCTGTGGGTCTAGATATGGTCAATCCAGGTTGCATCACAGCCCCTGAACGAATTTTGTAAGAATTTCTCTCTCTTTCACTGTCTTTGTTTCACGGGTTTTGAAAAGTAATTTATTTTTATAATGGGGTTTAGCTGCTTTTCACGGCTGTGTTTATGCCGCTTTACACCCCCTTGACTCACTTACAGAGAGATATCAATACATAGGTTTGAAGATTCTTACTAGTCAGATATATTCTTGTGCGGTGAATAGGGGGTGTTGAGTCCAGTTCACTGAAAAAGGAATAGGTCTTGTCTCTTACATATTGGGTTTATGGAACGGTATCGGAGCTAATTTGAAACCCTTGTTTTATGCATCACCCCACCTCACCTTTCCCGTTCAGCAGCCATAGTGTGTTTCCTAAACGTGGGACTCTGTTCTGTTTTGCAATTCAGTTCAAGTGTAGCGGTTTTTACATTCCCTCTAGAAGTGATATCTTATCATAAGTGTCTTTTTCTGTGTGACTTATTTCACTTAGAATCGTCGTACCTAAATCCACTCATCGTGCTGCTACTAGCCTTATGACGTTGATTTCATGGCTGAGTGATATTCCATTGTACATGAGGACCACAACTTCTTTATCCATTTTTCTCTTTCCTAGGATATTTAAGGTGTAATGAAGTGGGGGTTCTTGTCCACAGAGCAGCCCTAAACTTTGGGGTGCCTGTGTCTTGCTGATTTTTAGTTTTCCCAATTTATACGCCCATGAGTGGAAGTGCCCTATGCTCTCCAAGCTGTGTTTTTAGATGTTTCAGAACACACCGTACACTTCTCCGGAGTGCCTGTTGGCAATTTACATCCCACCCATCAGCGTAGCAAGGCTCCCATTTCTCCATGGCCGGTCCTGCATTTCTGGTTTGGACACTTTTTTCCCCATGGCCCTTTTGCCCGCTTGGAAGCGAGACTTCTTTGGAGCGCTGATTGGCCTTTCCAGGTTGCTTGGTTGGCCAAAAAGGGCGTATGCGTTTTTTCCTGAATATATTCAGGAAAAACGCATACGCCCTTTTTGGCCAAGGGCATCATTGTCCACGTTTTGCCGCTTTTCATGTGCTTTCAAGGCGATTCGAATCTACCTCCTGAAATCTGTTTCCTGCAATTCTGCCTTGCTTTCAAAGCCTCTTCGTTGCCTTCCCTTAATATATTTGTGGACGAGAGGTATCATTTAAAACTCTGCAGGTTTGTGAATTGCAGTGCCCCTGAGCTCCATTTTTCAACTCGCTTTTTTGGGAGCTGGCCGCCAAAGCGCAGGATTGCTTCAGGCCCTCTTCTGGTTCTGGGGGGCAGGCTGAGCTTGTGCTTAATTCTTCTTCCTGATGGGAAAATAGAGTGACCTGTGCCTGTCCCAACACCTAGAGCTAGTCTCTCATTGGTTCCCCCTCTTCCCCTTCATCCTCAGGACAAATTGCAACCTGTACGGAACAGGAGGTTAAAGGTGCTGATTCTCCAAGGAGGGAGATGGCTAGTAAATCAGCTGGAATGGCGAACCCGAGCAAAGGAGATGAGAAATGAGGTGCGTTTAAGAAACCTTTCCTGATCACACGGTGTACCATCTTCTGGGTTTCTCATGCCTGTTTTCGACGTAGGAAGATGCCCTTGAACCTGGAGATTTGGGACCCATGGGATGGGTACCATGCAGTATTACTTGAAAGGGTCTGCGTTGGCTCACCCAACCTCACCGAACCTCTCAGCCCCAAGAGTGTCCATCCTTATGTCTCAATCAGCTGTGGGTCTAGATATGGTCAATCCAGGTTGCATCACAGCCCCTGAACGAATTTTGTAAGAATTTCTCTCTCTTTCACTGTCTTTGTTTCACGGGTTTTGAAAAGTAATTTATTTTTATAATGGGGTTTAGCTGCTTTTCACGGCTGTGTTTATGCCGCTTTACACCCCCTTGACTCACTTACAGAGAGATATCAATACATAGGTTTGAAGATTCTTACTAGTCAGATATATTCTTGTGCGGTGAATAGGGGGTGTTGAGTCCAGTTCACTGAAAAAGGAATAGGTCTTGTCTCTTACATATTGGGTTTATGGAACGGTATCGGAGCTAATTTGAAACCCTTGTTTTATGCATCACCCCACCTCACCTTTCCCGTTCAGCAGCCATAGTGTGTTTCCTAAACGTGGGACTCTGTTCTGTTTTGCAATTCAGTTCAAGTGTAGCGGTTTTTACATTCCCTCTAGAAGTGATATCTTATCATAAGTGTCTTTTTCTGTGTGACTTATTTCACTTAGAATCGTCGTACCTAAATCCACTCATCGTGCTGCTACTAGCCTTATGACGTTGATTTCATGGCTGAGTGATATTCCATTGTACATGAGGACCACAACTTCTTTATCCATTTTTCTCTTTCCTAGGATATTTAAGGTGTAATGAAGTGGGGGTTCTTGTCCACAGAGCAGCCCTAAACTTTGGGGTGCCTGTGTCTTGCTGATTTTTAGTTTTCCCAATTTATACGCCCATGAGTGGAAGTGCCCTATGCTCTCCAAGCTGTGTTTTTAGATGTTTCAGAACACACCGTACACTTCTCCGGAGTGCCTGTTGGCAATTTACATCCCACCCATCAGCGTAGCAAGGCTCCCATTTCTCCATGGCCGGTCCTGCATTTCTGGTTTGGACACTTTTTTCCCCATGGCCCTTTTGCCCGCTTGGAAGCGAGACTTCTTTGGAGCGCTGATTGGCCTTTCCAGGTTGCTTGGTTGGCCAAAAAGGGCGTATGCGTTTTTTCCTGAATATATTCAGGAAAAACGCATACGCCCTTTTTGGCCAAGGGCATCATTGTCCACGTTTTGCCGCTTTTCATGTGCTTTCAAGGCGATTCGAATCTACCTCCTGAAATCTGTTTCCTGCAATTCTGCCTTGCTTTCAAAGCCTCTTCGTTGCCTTCCCTTAATATATTTGTGGACGAGAGGTATCATTTAAAACTCTGCAGGTTTGTGAATTGCAGTGCCCCTGAGCTCCATTTTTCAACTCGCTTTTTTGGGAGCTGGCCGCCAAAGCGCAGGATTGCTTCAGGCCCTCTTCTGGTTCTGGGGGGCAGGCTGAGCTTGTGCTTAATTCTTCTTCCTGATGGGAAAATAGAGTGACCTGTGCCTGTCCCAACACCTAGAGCTAGTCTCTCATTGGTTCCCCCTCTTCCCCTTCATCCTCAGGACAAATTGCAACCTGTACGGAACAGGAGGTTAAAGGTGCTGATTCTCCAAGGAGGGAGATGGCTAGTAAATCGGCTGGAATGGCGAACCCGAGCAAAGGAGATGAGAAATGAGGTGCGTTTTAGAAACCTTTCCCGATCACACGGTGTACCATCTTCTGGGTTTCTCATGCCTGTTTTCGACGTAGGAAGATGCCCTTGAACCTGGAGATTTGGGACCCATGGGATGGGTACCATGCAGTATTACTTGAAAGGGTCTGCGTTGGCTCACCCAACCTCACCGAACCTCTCAGCCCCAAGAGTGTCCACCCTTATGTCTCAATCAGCTGTGGGTCTAGATATGGTCAATCCAGGTTGCATCACAGCCCCTGAACGAATTTTGTAAGAATTTCTCTCTCTTTCACTGTCTTTGTTTCACGGGTTTTGAAAAGTAATTTATTTTTATAATGGGGTTTAGCTGCTTTTCACGGCTGTGTTTATGCCGCTTTACACCCCCTTGACTCACTTACAGAGAGATATCAATACATAGGTTTGAAGATTCTTACTAGTCAGATATATTCTTGTGCGGTGAATAGGGGGTGTTGAGTCCAGTTCACTGAAAAAGGAATAGGTCTTGTCTCTTACATATTGGGTTTATGGAACGGTATCTGAGCTAATTTGAAACCCTTGTTTTATGCATCACCCCACCTCACCTTTCCCGTTCAGCAGCCATAGTGTGTTTCCTAAACGTGGGACTCTGTTCTGTTTTGCAATTCAGTTCAAGGGTAGCGGTTTTTACATTCCCTCTCTAAGTGATATCTTATGATAAGTGTCTTTTTCTGTGTGACTTATTTCACTTAGAATCGTCGTACCTAAATCCACTCATCGTGCTGCTACTAGCCTTATGACGTTGATTTCATGGCTGAGTGATATTCCATTGTACATGAGGACCACAACTTCTTTATCCATTTTTCTCTTTCCTAGGATATTTAAGGTGTAATGAAGTGGGGGTTCTTGTCCACAGAGCAGCCCTAAACTTTGGGGTGCCTGTGTCTTGCTGATTTTTAGTTTTCCCAATTTATACGCCCATGAGTGGAAGTGCCCTATGCTCTCCAAGCTGTGTTTTTAGATGTTTCAGAACACACCGTACACTTCTCCGGAGTGCCTGTTGGCAATTTACATCCCACCCATCAGCATAGCAAGGCTCCCATTTCTCCATGGCCGGTCCTGCATTTCTGGTTTGGACACTTTTTTCCGCATGGCCCTTTTGCCCGCTGGGAAGCGAGACTTCTTTGGAGCGCTGATTGGCCTTTCCAGGTTGCTTGGTTGGCCAAAAAGGGCGTATGCGTTTTTTCCTGAATATATTCAGGAAAAAACGCATACGCCCTTTTTGGCCAAGGGCATCATTGTCCACGTTTTGCCGCTTTTCATGTGCTTTCAAGGCGATTCGAATCTACCTCCTGAAATCTGTTTCCTGCAATTCTGCCTTGCTTTCAAAGCCTCTTCGTTGCCTTCCCTTAATATATTTGTGGACGAGAGGTATCATTTAAAACTCTGCAGGTTTGTGAATTGCAGTGCCCCTGAGCTCCATTTTTCAACTCGCTTTTTTGGGAGCTGGCCGCCAAAGCGCAGGATTGCTTCAGGCCCTCTTCTGGTTCTGGGGGGCAGGCTGAGCTTGTGCTTAATTCTTCTTCCTGATGGGAAAATAGAGTGACCTGTGCCTGTCCCAACACCTAGAGCTAGTCTCTCATTGGTTCCCCCTCTTCCCGTTCATCCTCAGGACAAATTGCAACCTGTACGGAACAGGAGGTTAAAGGTGCTGATTCTCCAAGGAGGGAGATGGCTAGTAAATCGGCTGGAATGGCGAACCCGAGCAAAGGAGATGAGAAATGAGGTGCGTTTTAGAAACCTTTCCCGATCACACGGTGTACCATCTTCTGGGTTTCTCATGCCTGTTTTCGACGTAGGAAGATGCCCTTGAACCTGGAGATTTGGGACCCATGGGATGGGTACCATGCAGTATTACTTGAAAGGGTCTGCGTTGGCTCACCCAACCTCACCGAACCTCTCAGCCCCAAGAGTGTCCACCCTTATGTCTCAATCAGCTGTGGGTCTAGATATGGTCAATCCAGGTTGCATCACAGCCCCTGAACGAATTTTGTAAGAATTTCTCTCTCTTTCACTGTCTTTGTTTCACGGGTTTTGAAAAGTAATTTATTTTTATAATGGGGTTTAGCTGCTTTTCACGGCTGTGTTTATGCCGCTTTACACCCCCTTGACTCACTTACAGAGAGATATCAATACATAGGTTTGAAGATTCTTACTAGTCAGATATATTCTTGTGCGGTGAATAGGGGGTGTTGAGTCCAGTTCACTGAAAAAGGAATAGGTCTTGTCTCTTACATATTGGGTTTATGGAACGGTATCTGAGCTAATTTGAAACCCTTGTTTTATGCATCACCCCACCTCACCTTTCCCGTTCAGCAGCCATAGTGTGTTTCCTAAACGTGGGACTCTGTTCTGTTTTGTAATTCAGTTCAAGTGTAGCGGTTTTTACATTCCCTCTCTAAGTGATATCTTATGATAAGTGTCTTTTTCTGTGTGACTTATTTCACTTAGAATCGTCGTACCTAAATCCACTCATCGTGCTGCTACTAGCCTTATGACGTTGATTTCATGGCTGAGTGATATTCCATTGTACATGAGGACCCCAACTTCTTTATCCATTTTTCTCTTTCCTAGGATATTTAAGGTGTAATGAAGTGGGGGTTCTTGTCCACAGAGCAGCCCTAAACTTTGGGGTGCCTGTGTCTTGCTGATTTTTAGTTTTCCCAATTTATACGCCCATGAGTGGAAGTGCCCTATGCTCTCCAAGCTGTGTTTTTTAGATGTTTCAGAACACACCGTACACTTCTCCAGAGTGGCTGTTGGCAATTTACATCCCAACCATCAGCGTAGCAAGGCTCCCATTTCTCCATGGCCGGTCCTGCATTTCTGGTTTGGACACTTTTTTCCGCATGGCCCTTTTGCCCGCTGGGAAGCGAGACTTCTTTGTAGCGCTGATTGGCCTTTCCAGGTTGCTTGGTTGGCCAAAAAGGGCGTATGCGTTTTTTCCTGAATATATTCAGGAAAAAACGCATACGCCCTTTTTGGCCAAGGGCATCATTGTCCACGTTTTGCCGCTTTTCATGTGCTTTCAAGGCGATTCGAATCTACCTCCTGAAATCTGTTTCCTGCAATTCTGCCTTGCTTTCAAAGCCTCTTCGTTGCCTTCCCTTAATATATTTGTGGACGAGAGGTATCATTTAAAACTCTGCAGGTTTGCGAATTGCAGTGCCCCTGAGCTCCATTTTTCAACTCGCTTTTTTGGGAGCTGGCCACCAAAGCGCAGGATTGCTTCAGGCCCTCTTCTGGTTCTGGGGGGCAGGCTGAGCTTGTGCTTAATTCTTCTTCCTGATGGGAAAATAGAGTGACCTGTGCCTGTCCCAACACCTAGAGCTAGTCTCTCATTGGTTCCCCCTCTTCCCCTTCATCCTCAGGACAAATTGCAACCTGTACGGAACAGGAGGTTAAAGGTGCTGATTCTCCAAGGAGGGAGATGGCTAGTAAATCAGCTGGAATGGCGAACCCGAGCAAAGGAGATGAGAAATGAGGTGCGTTTAAGAAACCTTTCCCGATCACACGGTGTACCATCTTCTGGGTTTCTCATGCCTGTTTTCGACGTAGGAAGATGCCCTTGAACCTGGAGATTTGGGACCCATGGGATGGGTACCATGCAGTATTACTTGAAAGGGTCTGCGTTGGCTCACCCAACCTCACCGAACCTCTCAGCCCCAAGAGTGTCCATCCTTATGTCTCAATCAGCTGTGGGTCTAGATATGGTCAATCCAGGTTGCATCACAGCCCCTGAACGAATTTTGTAAGAATTTCTCTCTCTTTCACTGTCTTTGTTTCACGGGTTTTGAAAAGTAATTTATTTTTATAATGGGGTTTAGCTGCTTTTCACGGCTGTGTTTATGCCGCTTTACACCCCCTTGACTCACTTACAGAGAGATATCAATACATAGGTTTGAAGATTCTTACTAGTCAGATATATTCTTGTGCGGTGAATAGGGGGTGTTGAGTCCAGTTCACTGAAAAAGGAATAGGTCTTGTCTCTTACATATTGGGTTTATGGAACGGTATCTGAGCTAATTTGAAACCCTTGTTTTATGCATCACCCCACCTCACCTTTCCCGTTCAGCAGCCATAGTGTGTTTCCTAAACGTGGGACTCTGTTCTGTTTTGCAATTCAGTTCAAGTGTAGCGGTTTTTACATTCCCTCTAGAAGTGATATCTTATGATAAGTGTCTTTTTCTGTGTGACTTATTTCACTTAGAATCGTCGTACCTAAATCCACTCATCGTGCTGCTACTAGCCTTATGACGTTGATTTCATGGCTGAGTGATATTCCATTGTACATGAGGACCACAACTTCTTTATCCATTTTTCTCTTTCCTAGGATATTTAAGGTGTAATGAAGTGGGGGTTCTTGTCCACAGAGCAGCCCTAAACTTTGGGGTGCCTGTGTCTTGCTGATTTTTAGTTTTCCCAATTTATACGCCCATGAGTGGAAGTGCCCTATGCTCTCCAAGCTGTGTTTTTAGATGTTTCAGAACACACCGTACACTTCTCCGGAGTGCCTGTTGGCAATTTACATCCCACCCATCAGCGTAGCAAGGCTCCCATTTCTCCATGGCCGGTCCTGCATTTCTGGTTTGGACACTTTTTTCCCCATGGCCCTTTTGCCCGCTTGGAAGCGAGACTTCTTTGGAGCGCTGATTGGCCTTTCCAGGTTGCTTGGTTGGCCAAAAAGGGCGTATGCGTTTTTTCCTGAATATATTCAGGAAAAACGCATACGCCCTTTTTGGCCAAGGGCATCATTGTCCACGTTTTGCCGCTTTTCATGTGCTTTCAAGGCGATTCGAATCTACCTCCTGAAATCTGTTTCCTGCAATTCTGCCTTGCTTTCAAAGCCTCTTCGTTGCCTTCCCTTAATATATTTGTGGACGAGAGGTATCATTTAAAACTCTGCAGGTTTGTGAATTGCAGTGCCCCTGAGCTCCATTTTTCAACTCGCTTTTTTGGGAGCTGGCCGCAAAACCGCAGGATTGCTTCAGGCCCTCTTCTGGTTCTGGGGGGCAGGCTGAGCTTGTGCTTAATTCTTCTTCCTGATGGAAAAATAGAGTGACCTGTGCCTGTCCCAACACCTAGAGCTAGTCTCTCATTGGTTCCCCCTCTTCCCCTTCATCCTCAGGACAAATTGCAACCTGTACGGAACAGGAGGTTAAAGGTGCTGATTCTCCAAGGAGGGAGATGGCTAGTAAATCGGCTGGAATGGCGAACCCCAGCAAAGGAGATGAGAAATGAGGTACGTTTTAGAAACCTTTCCCGATCACACGGTGTACCATCTTCTGGGTTTCTCATGCCTGTTTTCGACGTAGGAAGATGCCCTTGAACCTGGAGATTTGGGACCCATGGGATGGGTACCATGCAGTATTACTTGAAAGGGTCTGCGTTGGCTCACCCAACCTCACCGAACCTCTCAGCCCCAAGAGTGTCCACCCTTATGTCTCAATCAGCTGTGGGTCTAGATATAGTCAATCCAGGTTGCATCACAGCCCCTGAACGAATTTTGTAAGAATTTCTCTCTCTTTCACTGTCTTTGTTTCACGGGTTTTGAAAAGTAATTTATTTTTATAATGGGGTTTAGCTGCTTTTCACGGCTGTGTTTATGCCGCTTTACACCCCCTTGACTCACTTACAGAGAGATATCAATACATAGGTTTGAAGATTCTTACTAGTCAGATATATTCTTGTGCGGTGAATAGGGGGTGTTGAGTCCAGTTCACTGAAAAAGGAATAGGTCTTGTCTCTTACATATTGGGTTTATGGAACGGTATCTGAGCTAATTTGAAACCCTTGTTTTATGCATCACCCCACCTCACCTTTCCCGTTCAGCAGCCATAGTGTGTTTCCTAAACGTGGGACTCTGTTCTGTTTTGCAATTCAGTTCAAGTGTAGCGGTTTTTACATTCCCTCTAGAAGTGATATCTTATGATAAGTGTCTTTTTCTGTGTGACTTATTTCACTTAGAATCGTCGTACCTAAATCCACTCATCGTGCTGCTACTAGCCTTATGACGTTGATTTCATGGCTGAGTGATATTCCATTGTACATGAGGACCACAACTTCTTTATCCATTTTTCTCTTTCCTAGGATATTTAAGGTGTAATGAAGTGGGGGTTCTTGTCCACAGAGCAGCCCTAAACTTTGGGGTGCCTGTGTCTTGCTGATTTTTAGTTTTCCCAATTTATACGCCCATGAGTGGAAGTGCCCTATGCTCTCCAAGCTGTGTTTTTAGATGTTTCAGAACACACCGTACACTTCTCCGGAGTGCCTGTTGGCAATTTACATCCCACCCATCAGCGTAGCAAGGCTCCCATTTCTCCATGGCCGGTCCTGCATTTCTGGTTTGGACACTTTTTTCCCCATGGCCCTTTTGCCCGCTTGGAAGCGAGACTTCTTTGGAGCGCTGATTGGCCTTTCCAGGTTGCTTGGTTGGCCAAAAAGGGCGTATGCGTTTTTTCCTGAATATATTCAGGAAAAACGCATACGCCCTTTTTGGCCAAGGGCATCATTGTCCACGTTTTGCCGCTTTTCATGTGCTTTCAAGGCGATTCGAATCTACCTCCTGAAATCTGTTTCCTGCAATTCTGCCTTGCTTTCAAAGCCTCTTCGTTGCCTTCCCTTAATATATTTGTGGACGAGAGGTATCATTTAAAACTCTGCAGGTTTGTGAATTGCAGTGCCCCTGAGCTCCATTTTTCAACTCGCTTTTTTGGGAGCTGGCCGCAAAACCGCAGGATTGCTTCAGGCCCTCTTCTGGTTCTGGGGGGCAGGCTGAGCTTGTGCTTAATTCTTCTTCCTGATGGAAAAATAGAGTGACCTGTGCCTGTCCCAACACCTAGAGCTAGTCTCTCATTGGTTCCCCCTCTTCCCCTTCATCCTCAGGACAAATTGCAACCTGTACGGAACAGGAGGTTAAAGGTGCTGATTCTCCAAGGAGGGAGATGGCTAGTAAATCGGCTGGAATGGCGAACCCCAGCAAAGGAGATGAGAAATGAGGTACGTTTTAGAAACCTTTCCCGATCACACGGTGTACCATCTTCTGGGTTTCTCATGCCTGTTTTCGACGTAGGAAGATGCCCTTGAACCTGGAGATTTGGGACCCATGGGATGGGTACCATGCAGTATTACTTGAAAGGGTCTGCGTTGGCTCACCCAACCTCACCGAACCTCTCAGCCCCAAGAGTGTCCACCCTTATGTCTCAATCAGCTGTGGGTCTAGATATAGTCAATCCAGGTTGCATCACAGCCCCTGAACGAATTTTGTAAGAATTTCTCTCTCTTTCACTGTCTTTGTTTCACGGGTTTTGAAAAGTAATTTATTTTTATAATGGGGTTTAGCTGCTTTTCACGGCTGTGTTTATGCCGCTTTACACCCCCTTGACTCACTTACAGAGAGATATCAATACATAGGTTTGAAGATTCTTACTAGTCAGATATATTCTTGTGCGGTGAATAGGGGGTGTTGAGTCCAGTTCACTGAAAAAGGAATAGGTCTTGTCTCTTACATATTGGGTTTATGGAACGGTATCTGAGCTAATTTGAAACCCTTGTTTTATGCATCACCCCACCTCACCTTTCCCGTTCAGCAGCCATAGTGTGTTTCCTAAACGTGGGACTCTGTTCTGTTTTGCAATTCAGTTCAAGGGTAGCGGTTTTTACATTCCCTCTAGAAGTGATATCTTATGATAAGTGTCTTTTTCTGTGTGACTTATTTCACTTAAAATCGTCGTACCTAAATCCACTCATCGTGCTGCTACTAGCCTTATGACGTTGATTTCATGGCTGAGTGATATTCCATTGTACATGAGGACAACAACTTCTTTATCCATTTTTCTCTTTCCTAGGATATTTAAGGTGTAATGAAGTGGGGGTTCTTGTCCACAGAGCAGCCCTAAACTTTGGGGTGCCTGTGTCTTGCTGATTTTTAGTTTTCCCAATTTATACGCCCATGAGTGGAAGTGCCCTATGCTCTCCAAGCTGTGTTTTTTAGATGTTTCAGAACACACCGTACACTTCTCCAGAGTGGCTGTTGGCAATTTACATCCCAACCATCAGCGTAGCAAGGCTCCCATTTCTCCATGGCCGGTCCTGCATTTCTGGTTTGGACACTTTTTTCCGCATGGCCCTTTTGCCCGCTGGGAAGCGAGACTTCTTTGTAGCGCTGATTGGCCTTTCCAGGTTCCTTGGTTGGCCAAAAAGGGCGTATGCGTTTTTTCCTGAATATATTCAGGAAAAAACGCATACGCCCTTTTTGGCCAAGGGCATCATTGTCCACGTTTTGCCGCTTTTCATGTGCTTTCAAGGCGATTCGAATCTACCTCCTGAAATCTGTTTCCTGCAATTCTGCCTTGCTTTCAAAGCCTCTTCGTTGCCTTCCCTTAATATATTTGTGGACGAGAGGTATCATTTAAAACTCTGCAGGTTTGTGAATTGCAGTGCCCCTGAGCTCCATTTTTCAACTCGCTTTTTTGGGAGCTGGCCGCCAAAGCGCAGGATTGCTTCAGGCCCTCTTCTGGTTCTGGGGGGCCGGCTGAGCTTGTGCTTAATTCTTCTTCCTGATGGGAAAATAGAGTGACCTGTGCCTGTCCCAACACCTAGAGCTAGTCTCTCATTGGTTCCCCCTCTTCCCCTTCATCCTCAGGACAAATTGCAACCTGTACGGAACAGGAGGTTAAAGGTGCTGATTCTCCAAGGAGGGAGATGGCTAGTAAATCGGCTGGAATGGCGAACCCGAGCAAAGGAGATGAGAAATGAGGTGCGTTTTAGAAACCTTTCCCGATCACACGGTGTACCATCTTCTGGGTTTCTCATGCCTGTTTTCGACGTAGGAAGATGCCCTTGAACCTGGAGATTTGGGACCCATGGGATGGGTACCATGCAGTATTACTTGAAAGGGTCTGCGTTGGCTCACCCAACCTCACCGAACCTCTCAGCCCCAAGAGTGTCCACCCTTATGTCTCAATCAGCTGTGGGTCTAGATATGGTCAATCCAGGTTGCATCACAGCCCCTGAACGAATTTTGTAAGAATTTCTCTCTCTTTCACTGTCTTTGTTTCACGGGTTTTGAAAAGTAATTTATTTTTATAATGGGGTTTAGCTGCTTTTCACGGCTGTGTTTATGCCGCTTTACACCCCCTTGACTCACTTACAGAGAGATATCAATACATAGGTTTGAAGATTCTTACTAGTCAGATATATTCTTGTGCGGTGAATAGGGGGTGTTGAGTCCAGTTCACTGAAAAAGGAATAGGTCTTGTCTCTTACATATTGGGTTTATGGAACGGTATCTGAGCTAATTTGAAACCCTTGTTTTATGCATCACCCCACCTCACCTTTCCCGTTCAGCAGCCATAGTGTGTTTCCTAAACGTGGGACTCTGTTCTGTTTTGCAATTCAGTTCAAGGGTAGCGGTTTTTACATTCCCTCTAGAAGTGATATCTTATGATAAGTGTCTTTTTCTGTGTGACTTATTTCACTTAGAATCGTCGTACCTAAATCCACTCATCGTGCTGCTACTAGCCTTATGACGTTGATTTCATGGCTGAGTGATATTCCATTGTACATGAGGACCACAACTTCTTTATCCATTTTTCTCTTTCCTAGGATATTTAAGGTGTAATGAAGTGGGGGTTCTTGTCCACAGAGCAGCCCTAAACTTTGGGGTGCCTGTGTCTTTCTGATTTTTAGTTTTCCCAATTTATACGCCCATGAGTGGAAGTGCCCTATGCTCTCCAAGCTGTGTTTTTAGATGTTTCAGAACACACCGTACACTTCTCCGGAGTGCCTGTTGGCAATTTACATCCCACCCATCAGCATAGCAAGGCTCCCATTTCTCCATGGCCGGTCCTGCATTTCTGGTTTGGACACTTTTTTCCCCATGGCCCTTTTGCCCGCTGGGAAGCGAGACTTCTTTGGAGCGCTGATTGGCCTTTCCAGGTTGCTTGGTTGGCCAAAAAGGGCGTATGCGTTTTTTCCTGAATATATTCAGGAAAAAACGCATACGCCCTTTTTGGCCAAGGGCATCATTGTCCACGTTTTGCCGCTTTTCATGTGCTTTCAAGGCGATTCGAATCTACCTCCTGAAATCTGTTTCCTGCAATTCTGCCTTGCTTTCAAAGCCTCTTCGTTGCCTTCCCTTAATATATTTGTGGACGAGAGGTATCATTTAAAACTCTGCAGGTTTGTGAATTGCAGTGCCCCTGAGCTCCATTTTTCAACTCGCTTTTTTGGGAGCTGGCCGCCAAAGCGCAGGATTGCTTCAGGCCCTCTTCTGGTTCTGGGGGGCAGGCTGAGCTTGTGCTTAATTCTTCTTCCTGATGGGAAAATAGAGTGACCTGTGCCTGTCCCAACACCTAGAGCTAGTCTCTCATTGGTTCCCCCTCTTCCCCTTCATCCTCAGGACAAATTGCAACCTGTACGGAACAGGAGGTTAAAGGTGCTGATTCTCCAAGGAGGGAGATGGCTAGTAAATTGGCTGGAATGGCGAACCCGAGCAAAGGAGATGAGAAATGAGGTGCGTTTTAGAAACCTATCCCGATCACACGGTGTACCATCTTCTGGGTTTCTCATGCCTGTTTTCGACGTAGGAAGATGCCCTTGAACCTGGAGATTTGGGACCCATGGGATGGGTACCATGCAGTATTACTTGAAAGGGTCTGCGTTGGCTCACCCAACCTCACCGAACCTCTCAGCCCCAAGAGTGTCCACCCTTATGTCTCAATCAGCTGTGGGTCTAGATATGGTCAATCCAGGTTGCATCACAGCCCCTGAACGAATTTTGTAAGAATTTCTCTCTCTTTCACTGTCTTTGTTTCACGGGTTTTGAAAAGTAATTTATTTTTATAATGGGGTTTAGCTGCTTTTCACGGCTGTGTTTATGCCGCTTTACACCCCCTTGACTCACTTACAGAGAGATATCAATACATAGGTTTGAAGATTCTTACTAGTCAGATATATTCTTGTGCGGTGAATAGGGGGTGTTGAGTCCAGTTCACTGAGCAAGGAATAGGTCTTGTCTCTTACATATTGGGTTTATGGAACGGTATCTGAGCTAATTTGAAACCCTTGTTTTATGCATCACCCCACCTCACCTTTCCCGTTCAGCAGCCATAGTGTGTTTCCTAAACGTGGGACTCTGTTCTGTTTTGCAATTCAGTTCAAGTGTAGCGGTTTTTACATTCCCTCTCTAAGTGATATCTTATGATAAGTGTCTTTTTCTGTGTGACTTATTTCACTTAGAATCGTCGTACCTAAATCCACTCATCGTGCTGCTACTAGCCTTATGACGTTGATTTCATGGCTGAGTGATATTCCATTGTACATGAGGACCACAACTTCTTTATCCATTTTTCTCTTTCCTAGGATATTTAAGGTGTAATGAAGTGGGGGTTCTTGTCCACAGAGCAGCCCTAAACTTTGGGGTGCCTGTGTCTTGCTGATTTTTAGTTTTCCCAATTTATACGCCCATGAGTGGAAGTGCCCTATGCTCTCCAAGCTGTGTTTTTTAGATGTTTCAGAACACACCGTACACTTCTCCAGAGTGGCTGTTGGCAATTTACATCCCACCCATCAGCGTAGCAAGGCTCCCATTTCTCCATGGCCGGTCCTGCATTTCTGGTTTGGACACTTTTTTCCGCATGGCCCTTTTGCCCGCTGGGAAGCGAGACTTCTTTGGAGCGCTGATTGGCCTTTCCAGGTTGCTTGGTTGGCCAAAAAGGGCGTATGCGTGTTTTCCTGAATATATTCAGGAAAAAACGCATACGCCCTTTTTGGCCAGGGGCATCATTGTCCACGTTTTGCCGCTTTTCATGTGCTTTCAAGGCGATTCGAATCTACCTCCTGAAATCTGTTTCCTGCAATTCTGCCTTGCTTTCAAAGCCTCTTCGTTGCCTTCCCTTAATATATTTGTGGACGAGAGGTATCATTTAAAACTCTGCAGGTCTGTGAATTGCAGTGCCCCTGAGCTCCATTTTTCAACTCGCTTTTTTGGGAGCTGGCCGCCAAAGCGCAGGATTGCTTCAGGCCCTCTTCTGGTTCTGGGGGGCAGGCTGAGCTTGTGCTTAATTCTTCTTCCTGATGGGAAAATAGAGTGACCTGTGCCTGTCCCAACACCTAGAGCTAGTCTCTCATTGGTTCCCCCTCTTCCCCTTCATCCTCAGGACAAATTGCAACCTGTACGGAACAGGAGGTTAAAGGTGCTGATTCTCCAAGGAGGGACATGGCTAGTAAATCAGCTGGAATGGCGAACCCGAGCAAAGGAGATGAGAAATGAGGTGCGTTTTAGAAACCTTTCCCGATCACACGGTGTACCATCTTCTGGGTTTCTCATGCCTGTTTTCGACGTAGGAAGATGCCCTTGAACCTGGAGATTTGGGACCCATGGGATGGGTACCATGCAGTATTACTTGAAAGGGTCTGCGTTGGCTCACCCAACCTCACCGAACCTCTCAGCCCCAAGAGTGTCCACCCTTATGTCTCAATCAGCTGTGGGTCTAGATATGGTCAATCCAGGTTGCATCACAGCCCCTGAACGAATTTTGTAAGAATTTCTCTCTCTTTCACTGTCTTTGTTTCACGGGTTTTGAAAAGTAATTTATTTTTATAATGGGGTTTAGCTGCTTTTCACGGCTGTGTTTATGCCGCTTTACACCCCCTTGACTCACTTACAGAGAGATATCAATACATAGGTTTGAAGATTCTTACTAGTCAGATATATTCTTGTGCGGTGAATAGGGGGTGTTGAGTCCAGTTCACTGAAAAAGGAATAGGTCTTGTCTCTTACATATTGGGTTTATGGAACGGTATCTGAGCTAATTTGAAACCCTTGTTTTATGCATCACCCCACCTCACCTTTCCCGTTCAGCAGCCATAGTGTTTTTCCTAAACGTGGGACTCTGTTCTGTTTTGCAATTCAGTTCAAGTGTAGCGGTTTTTACATTCCCTCTAGAAGTGATATCTTATCATAAGTGTCTTTTTCTGTGTGACTTATTTCACTTAGAATCGTCGTACCTAAATCCACTCATCGTGCTGCTACTAGCCTTATGACGTTGATTTCATGGCTGAGTGATATTCCATTGTACATGAGGACCCCAACTTCTTTATCCATTTTTCTCTTTCCTAGGATATTTAAGGTGTAATGAAGTGGGGGTTCTTGTCCACAGAGCAGCCCTAAACTTTGGGGTGCCTGTGTCTTGCTGATTTTTAGTTTTCCCAATTTATACGCCCATGAGTGGAAGTGCCCTATGCTCTCCAAGCTGTGTTTTTAGATGTTTCAGAACACACCGTACACTTCTCCGGAGTGCCTGTTGGCAATTTACATCCCACCCATCAGCGTAGCAAGGCTCCCATTTCTCCATGGCCGGTCCTGCATTTCTGGTTTGGACACTTTTTTCCCCATGGCCCTTTTGCCCGCTGGGAAGTGAGACTTTTTGGAGCGCTGATTGGCCTTTCCAGGTTGCTTGGTTGGCCAAAAAGGGCGTATGCGTTTTTTCCTGAATATATTCAGGAAAAAACGCATACGCCCTTTTTGGCCAAGGGCATCATTGTCCACGTTTTGCCGCTTTTCATGTGCTTTCAAGGCGATTCGAATCTACCTCCTGAAATCTGTTTCCTGCAATTCTGCCTTGCTTTCAAAGCCTCTTCGTTGCCTTCCCTTAATATATTTGTGGACGAGAGGTATCATTTAAAACTCTGCAGGTCTGTGAATTGCAGTGCCCCTGAGCTCCATTTTTCAACTCGCTTTTTTGGGAGCTGGCCGCAAAAGCGCAGGATTGCTTCAGGCCCTCTTCTGGTTCTGGGGGGCCGGCTGAGCTTGTGCTTAATTCTTCTTCCTGATGGGAAAATAGAGTGACCTGTGCCTGTCCCAACACCTAGAGCTAGTCTCTCATTGGTTCCCCCTCTTCCCCTTCATCCTCAGGACAAATTGCAACCTGTACGGAACAGGAGGTTAAAGGTGCTGATTCTCCAAGGAGGGAGATGGCTAGTAAATCGGCTGGAATGGCAAACCCGAGCAAAGGAGATGAGAAATGAGGTGCGTTTTAGAAACCTTTCCCGATCACACGGTGTACCATCTTCTGGGTTTCTCATGCCTGTTTTCGACGTAGGAAGATGCCCTTGAACCTGGAGATTTGGGACCCATGGGATGGGTACCATGCAGTATTACTTGAAAGGGTCTGCGTTGGCTCACCCAACCTCACCGAACCTCTCAGCCCCAAGAGTGTCCACCCTTATGTCTCAATCAGCTGTGGGTCTAGATATGGTCAATCCAGGTTGCATCACAGCCCCTGAACGAATTTTGTAAGAATTTCTCTCTCTTTCACTGTCTTTGTTTCACGGGTTTTGAAAAGTAATTTATTTTTATAATGGGGTTTAGCTGCTTTTCACTGCTGTGTTTATGCCGCTTTACACCCCCTTGACTCACTTACAGAGAGATATCAATACATAGGTTTGAAGATTCTTACTAGTCAGATATATTCTTGTGCGGTGAATAGGGGGTGTTGAGTCCAGTTCACTGAAAAAGGAATAGGTCTTGTCTCTTACATATTGGGTTTATGGAACGGTATCTGAGCTAATTTGAAACCCTTGTTTTATGCATCACCCCACCTCACCTTTCCCGTTCAGCAGCCATAGTGTGTTTCCTAAACGTGGGACTCTGTTCTGTTTTGCAATTCAGTTCAAGTGTAGCGGTTTTTACATTCCCTCTAGAAGTGATATCTTATCATAAGTGTCTTTTTCTGTGTGACTTATTTCACTTAGAATCGTCGTACCTAAATCCACTCATCGTGCTGCTACTAGCCTTATGACGTTGATTTCATGGCTGAGTGATATTCCATTGTACATGAGGACCACAACTTCTTTATCCATTTTTCTCTTTCCTAGGATATTTAAGGTGTAATGAAGTGGGGGTTCTTGTCCACAGAGCAGCCCTAAACTTTGGGGTGCCTGTGTCTTGCTGATTTTTAGTTTTCCCAATTTATACGCCCATGAGTGGAAGTGCCCTATGCTCTCCAAGCTGTGTTTTTTAGATGTTTCAGAACACACCGTACACTTCTCCAGAGTGGCTGTTGGCAATTTACATCCCACCCATCAGCGTAGCAAGGCTCCCATTTCTCCATGGCCGGTCCTGCATTTCTGGTTTGGACACTTTTTTCCGCATGGCCCTTTTGCCCGCTGGGAAGCGAGACTTCTTTGTAGCGCTGATTGGCCTTTCCAGGTTGCTTGGTTGGCCAAAAAGGGCGTATGCGTTTTTTCCTGAATATATTCAGGAAAAAACGCATACGCCCTTTTTGGCCAAGGGCATCATTGTCCACGTTTTGCCGCTTTTCATGTGCTTTCAAGGCGATTCGAATCTACCTCCTGAAATCTGTTTCCTGCAATTCTGCCTTGTTTTCAAAGCCTCTTCGTTGCCTTCCCTTAATATATTTGTGGACGAGAGGTATCATTTAAAACTCTGCAGGTTTGCGAATTGCAGTGCCCCTGAGCTCCATTTTTCAACTCGCTTTTTTGGGAGCTGGCCACCAAAGCGCAGGATTGCTTCAGGCCCTCTTCTGGTTCTGGGGGGCAGGCTGAGCTTGTGCTTAATTCTTCTTCCTGATGGGAAAATAGAGTGACCTGTGCCTGTCCCAACACCTAGAGCTAGTCTCTCATTGGTTCCCCCTCTTCCCGTTCATCCTCAGGACAAATTGCAACCTGTACGGAAAAGGAGGTTAAAGGTGCTGATTCTCCAAGGAGGGAGATGGCTAGCAAATCGGCTGGAATGGCGAACCCGAGCAAAGGAGATGAGAAATGAGGTGCGTTTTAGAAACCTTTCCCGATCACACGGTGTACCATCTTCTGGGTTTCTCATGCCTGTTTTCGACGTAGGAAGATGCCCTTGAACCTGGAGATTTGGGACCCATGGGATGGGTACCATGCAGTATTACTTGAAAGGGTCTGCGTTGGCTCACCCAACCTCACCGAACCTCTCAGCCCCAAGAGTGTCCACCCTTATGTCTCAATCAGCTGTGGGTCTAGATATGGTCAATCCAGGTTGCATCACAGCCCCTGAACGAATTTTGTAAGAATTTCTCTCTCTTTCACTGTCTTTGTTTCACGGGTTTTGAAAAGTAATTTATTTTTATAATGGGGTTTAGCTGCTTTTCACGGCTGTGTTTATGCCGCTTTACACCCCCTTGACTCACTTACAGAGAGATATCAATACATAGGTTTGAAGATTCTTACTAGTCAGATATATTCTTGTGCGGTGAATAGGGGGTGTTGAGTCCAGTTCACTGAAAAAGGAATAGGTCTTGTCTCTTACATATTGGGTTTATGGAACGGTATCTGAGCTAATTTGAAACCCTTGTTTTATGCATCACCCCACCTCACCTTTCCCGTTCAGCAGCCATAGTGTGTTTCCTAAACGTGGGACTCTGTTCTGTTTTGCAATTCAGTTCAAGTGTAGCGGTTTTTACATTCCCTCTAGAAGTGATATCTTATCATAAGTGTCTTTTTCTGTGTGACTTATTTCACTTAGAATCGTCGTACCTAAATCCACTCATCGTGCTGCTACTAGCCTTATGACGTTGATTTCATGGCTGAGTGATATTCCATTGTACATGAGGACCACAACTTCTTTATCCATTTTTCTCTTTCCTAGGATATTTAAGGTGTAATGAAGTGGGGGTTCTTGTCCACAGAGCAGCCCTAAACTTTGGGGTGCCTGTGTCTTGCTGATTTTTAGTTTTCCCAATTTATACGCCCATGAGTGGAAGTGCCCTATGCTCTCCAAGCTGTGTTTTTAGATGTTTCAGAACACACCGTACACTTCTCCGGAGTGCCTGTTGGCAATTTACATCCCACCCATCAGCATAGCAAGGCTCCCATTTCTCCATGGCCGGTCCTGCATTTCTGGTTTGGACACTTTTTTCCGCATGGCCCTTTTGCCCGCTGGGAAGCGAGACTTCTTTGGAGCGCTGATTGGCCTTTCCAGGTTGCTTGGTTGGCCAAAAAGGGCGTATGCGTTTTTTCCTGAATATATTCAGGAAAAAACGCATACGCCCTTTTTGGCCAAGGGCATCATTGTCCACGTTTTGCCGCTTTTCATGTGCTTTCAAGGCGATTCGAATCTACCTCCTGAAATCTGTTTCCTGCAATTCTGCCTTGCTTTCAAAGCCTCTTCGTTGCCTTCCCTTAATATATTTGTGGACGAGAGGTATCATTTAAAACTCTGCAGGTTTGTGAATTGCAGTGCCCCTGAGCTCCATTTTTCAACTCGCTTTTTTGGGAGCTGGCCGCCAAAGCGCAGGATTGCTTCAGGCCCTCTTCTGGTTCTGGGGGGCAGGCTGAGCTTGTGCTTAATTCTTCTTCCTGATGGGAAAATAGAGTGACCTGTGCCTGTCCCAACACCTAGAGCTAGTCTCTCATTGGTTCCCCCTCTTCCCCTTCATCCTCAGAACAAATTGCAACCTGTACGGAACAGGAGGTTAAAGGTGCTGATTCTCCAAGGAGGGAGATGGCTAGTAAATCGGCTGGAATGGCGAACCCGAGCAAAGGAGATGAGAAATGAGGTGCGTTTTAGAAACCTTTCCCGATCACACGGTGTACCATCTTCTGGGTTTCTCATGCCTGTTTTCGACGTAGGAAGATGCCCTTGAACCTGGAGATTTGGGACCCATGGGATGGGTACCATGCAGTATTACTTGAAAGGGTCTGCGTTGGCTCACCCAACCTCACCGAACCTCTCAGCCCCAAGAGTGTCCACCCTTATGTCTCAATCAGCTGTGGGTCTAGATATGGTCAATCCAGGTTGCATCACAGCCCCTGAACGAATTTTGTAAGAATTTCTCTCTCTTTCACTGTCTTTGTTTCACGGGTTTTGAAAAGTAATTTATTTTTATAATGGGGTTTAGCTGCTTTTCACGGCTGTGTTTATGCCGCTTTACACCCCCTTGACTCACTTACAGAGAGATATCAATACATAGGTTTGAAGATTCTTACTAGTCAGATATATTCTTGTGCGGTGAATAGGGGGTGTTGAGTCCAGTTCACTGAAAAAGGAATAGGTCTTTTCTCTTACATATTGGGTTTATGGAACGGTATCTGAGCTAATTTGAAACCCTTGTTTTATGCATCACCCCACCTCACCTTTCCCGTTCAGCAGCCATAGTGTGTTTCCTAAACGTGGGACTCTGTTCTGTTTTGCAATTCAGTTCAAGGGTAGCGGTTTTTACATTCCCTCTAGAAGTGATATCTTATGATAAGTGTCTTTTTCTGTGTGACTTATTTCACTTAGAATCGTCGTACCTAAATCCACTCATCGTGCTGCTACTAGCCTTATGACGTTGATTTCATGGCTGAGTGATATTCCATTGTACATGAGGACCACAACTTCTTTATCCATTTTTCTCTTTCCTAGGATATTTAAGGTGTAATGAAGTGGGGGTTCTTGTCCACAGAGCAGCCCTAAACTTTGGGGTGCCTGTGTCTTGCTGATTTTTCGTTTTCCCAATTTATACGCCCATGAGTGGAAGTGCCCTATGCTCTCCAAGCTGTGTTTTTTAGATGTTTCAGAACACACCGTACACTTCTCCAGAGTGGCTGTTGGCAATTTACATCCCACCCATCAGCGTAGCAAGGCTCCCATTTCTCCATGGCCGGTCCTGCATTTCTGGTTTGGACACTTTTTTCCGCATGGCCCTTTTGCCCGCTGGGAAGCGAGACTTCTTTGTAGCGCTGATTGGCCTTTCCAGGTTGCTTGGTTGGCCAAAAAGGGCGTATGCGTTTTTTCCTGAATATATTCAGGAAAAAACGCATACGCCCTTTTTGGCCAAGGGCATCATTTTCCACGTTTTGTCGCTTTTCATGTGCTTTCAAGGCGATTCGAATCTACCTCCTGAAATCTGTTTCCTGCAATTCTGCCTTGCTTTCAAAGCCTCTTCGTTGCCTTCCCTTAATATATTTGTGGACGAGAGGTATCATTTAAAACTCTGCAGGTTTGCGAATTGCAGTGCCCCTGAGCTCCATTTTTCAACTCGCTTTTTTGGGAGCTGGCCACCAAAGCGCAGGATTGCTTCAGGCCCTCTTCTGGTTCTGGGGGGCAGGCTGAGCTTGTGCTTAATTCTTCTTCCTGATGGGAAAATAGAGTGACCTGTGCCTGTCCCAACACCTAGAGCTAGTCTCTCATTGGTTCCCCCTCTTCCCGTTCATCCTCAGGACAAATTGCAACCTGTACGGAAAAGGAGGTTAAAGGTGCTGATTCTCCAAGGAGGGAGATGGCTAGCAAATCGGCTGGAATGGCGAACCCGAGCAAAGGAGATGAGAAATGAGGTGCGTTTTAGAAACCTTTCCCGATCACACGGTGTACCATCTTCTGGGTTTCTCATGCCTGTTTTCGACGTAGGAAGATGCCCTTGAACCTGGAGATTTGGGACCCATGGGATGGGTACCATGCAGTATTACTTGAAAGGGTCTGCGTTGGCTCACCCAACCTCACCGAACCTCTCAGCCCCAAGAGTGTCCACCCTTATGTCTCAATCAGCTGTGGGTCTAGATATGGTCAATCCAGGTTGCATCACAGCCCCTGAACGAATTTTGTAAGAATTTCTCTCTCTTTCACTGTCTTTGTTTCACGGGTTTTGAAAAGTAATTTATTTTTATAATGGGGTTTAGCTGCTTTTCACGGCTGTGTTTATGCCGCTTTACACCCCCTTGACTCACTTACAGAGAGATATCAATACATAGGTTTGAAGATTCTTACTAGTCAGATATATTCTTGTGCGGTGAATAGGGGGTGTTGAGTCCAGTTCACTGAAAAAGGAATAGGTCTTGTCTCTTACATATTGGGTTTATGGAACGGTATCTGAGCTAATTTGAAACCCTTGTTTTATGCATCACCCCACCTCACCTTTCCCGTTCAGCAGCCATAGTGTGTTTCCTAAACGTTGGACTCTGTTCTGTTTTGCAATTCAGTTCAAGGGTAGCGGTTTTTACATTCCCTCTAGAAGTGATATCTTATGATAAGTGTCTTTTTCTGTGTGACTTATTTCACTTAGAATCGTCGTACCTAAATCCACTCATCGTGCTGCTACTAGCCTTATGACGTTGATTTCATGGCTGAGTGATATTCCATTGTACATGAGGACCACAACTTCTTTATCCATTTTTCTCTTTCCTAGGATATTTAAGGTGTAATGAAGTGGGGGTTCTTGTCCACAGAGCAGCCCTAAACTTTGGGGTGCCTGTGTCTTGCTGATTTTTAGTTTTCCCAATTTATACGCCCATGAGTGGAAGTGCCCTATGCTCTCCAAGCTGTGTTTTTAGATGTTTCAGAACACACCGTACACTTCTCCGGAGTGCCTGTTGGCAATTTACATCCCACCCATCAGCATAGCAAGGCTCCCATTTCTCCATGGCCGGTCCTGCATTTCTGGTTTGGACACTTTTTTCCGCATGGCCCTTTTGCCCGCTGGGAAGCGAGACTTCTTTGGAGCGCTGATTGGCCTTTCCAGGTTGCTTGGTTGGCCAAAAAGGGCGTATGCGTTTTTTCCTGAATATATTCAGGAAAAAACGCATACGCCCTTTTTGGCCAAGGGCATCATTGTCCACGTTTTGCCGCTTTTCATGTGCTTTCAAGGCGATTCGAATCTACCTCCTGAAATCTGTTTCCTGCAATTCTGCCTTGCTTTCAAAGCCTCTTCGTTGCCTTCCCTTAATATATTTGTGGACGAGAGGTATCATTTAAAACTCTGCAGGTTTGTGAATTGCAGTGCCCCTGAGCTCCATTTTTCAACTCGCTTTTTTGGGAGCTGGCCGCCAAAGCGCAGGATTGCTTCAGGCCCTCTTCTGGTTCTGGGGGGCAGGCTGAGCTTGTGCTTAATTCTTCTTCCTGATGGGAAAATAGAGTGACCTGTGCCTGTCCCAACACCTAGAGCTAGTCTCTCATTGGTTCCCCCTCTTCCCCTTCATCCTCAGGACAAATTGCAACCTGTACGGAACAGGAGGTTAAAGGTGCTGATTCTCCAAGGAGGGAGATGGCTAGTAAATCGGCTGGAATGGCGAACCCGAGCAAAGGAGATGAGAAATGAGGTGCGTTTTAGAAACCTCCCGATCACACGGTGTACCATCTTCTGGGTTTCTCATGCCTGTTTTCGACGTAGGAAGATTCCCTTGAACCTGGAGATTTGGGACCCATGGGATGGGTACCATGCAGTATTACTTGAAAGGGTCTGCGTTGGCTCACCCAACCTCACCGAACCTCTCAGCCCCAAGAGTGTCCACCCTTATGTCTCAATCAGCTGTGGGTCTAGATATGGTCAATCCAGGTTGCATCACAGCCCCTGAACGAATTTTGTAAGAATTTCTCTCTCTTTCACTGTCTTTGTTTCACGGGTTTTGAAAGTAATTTATTTTTATAATGGGGTTTAGCTGCTTTTCACGGCTGTGTTTATGCCGCTTTACACCCCCTTGACTCACTTACAGAGAGATATCATACATAGGTTTTGAAGATTCTTACTAGTCAGATATATTCTTGTGCGGTGAATAGGGGGTGTTGAGTCCAGTTCACTGAGCAAGGAATAGGTCTTGTCTCTTACATATTGGGTTTATGGAACGGTATCTGAGCTAATTTGAAACCCTTGTTTTATGCATCACCCCACCTCACCTTTCCCGTTCAGCAGCCATAGTGTGTTTCCTAAACGTGGACTCTGTTCTGTTTTGCAATTCAGTTCAAGTGTAGCGGTTTTTACATTCCCTCTCTAAGTGATATCTTATGATAAGTGTCTTTTTCTGTGTGACTTATTTCACTTAGAATCGTCGTACCTAAATCCACTCATCGTGCTGCTACTAGCCTTATGACGTTGATTTCATGGCTGAGTGATATTCCATTGTACATGAGGACCACAACTTCTTTATCCATTTTTCTCTTTCCTAGGATATTTAAGGTGTAATGAAGTGGGGGTTCTTGTCCACAGAGCAGCCCTAAACTTTGGGGTGCCTGTGTCTTGCTGATTTTTAGTTTTCCCAATTTATACGCCCATGAGTGGAAGTGCCCTATGCTCTCCAAGCTGTGTTTTCTAGATGTTTCAGAACACACCGTACACTTCTCCAGAGTGGCTGTTGGCAATTTACATCCCACCCATCAGCGTAGCAAGGACTCCCATTTCTCCATGGCCGGTCCTGCATTTCTGGTTTGGACACTTTTTTCCGCATCGGCCCCTTTTGCCCGCTGGGAAGCGAAAACTTCTTTGGAGCGCTGATTGGCCTTTCCAGGTTGCTTGGTTGGCCAAAAAGGGCGTATGCGTTTTTTCCTGAATATATTCAGGAAAAAACGCATACGCCCTTTTTGGCCAAGGGCATCATTGTCCACGTTTTGCCGCTTTTCATGTGCTTTCAAGGCGATTCGAATCTACCTCCTGACATCTGTTTCTGCAATTCTGCCTTGCTTTCAAAGCCTCTTCGTTGCCTTCCCTTAATATATTTGTGGACGAGAGGTATCATTTAAAACTCTGCAGGTTTGTGAATTGCAGTGCCCCTGAGCTCCATTTTTCAACTCGCTTTTTTGGGGAGCTGGCCGCAAAAGCGCAGGATTGCTTCAGGCCCTCTTCTGGTTCTGGGGGCAGGCTGAGCTTGTGCTTAATTCTTCTTCCTGATGGGAAAATAGAGTGACCTGTGCCTGTCCCAACACCTAGAGCTAGTCTCTCATTGGTTCCCCCTCTTCCCGTTCATCCTCAGGACAAATTGCAACCTGTACGGAAAAGGAGGTTAAAGGTGCTGATTCTCCAAGGAGGGAGATGGCTAGCAAATCGGCTGGAATGGCGAACCCGAGCAAAGGAGATGAGAAATGAGGTGCGTTTTAGAAACCTTTCCCGATCACACGGTGTAACCATCTTCTGGGTTTCTCATGCCTGTTTTCGACGTAGGAAGATGCCCTTGAACCTGGAGATTTGGGACCCATGGGATGGGTACCATGCAGTATTACTTGAAAGGGTCTGCGTTGGCTCACCCAACCTCACCGAACCTCTCAGCCCCAAGAGTGTCCACCCTTATGTCTCAATCAGCTGTGGGTCTAGATATGGTCAATCCAGGTTGCATCACAGCCCCTGAACGAATTTTGTAAGAATTTCTCTCTCTTTCACTGTCTTTGTTTCACGGGTTTTGAAAAGTAATTTATTTTTATAATGGGGTTTAGCTGCTTTTCACGGCTGTGTTTATGCCGCTTTACACCCCCTTGACTCACTTACAGAGAGATATCAATACATAGGTTTGAAGATTCTTACTAGTCAGATATATTCTTGTGCGGTGAATAGGGGGTGTTGAGTCCAGTTCACTGAAAAAGGAATAGGTCTTGTCTCTTACATATTGGGTTTATGGAACGGTATCTGAGCTAATTTGAAACCCTTGTTTTATGCATCACCCCACCTCACCTTTCCCGTTCAGCAGCCATAGTGTGTTTCCTAAACGTGGGACTCTGTTCTGTTTTGCAATTCAGTTCAAGGGTAGCGGTTTTTACATTCCCTCTAGAAGTGATATCTTATCATAAGTGTCTTTTTCTGTGTGACTTCTTTCACTTAGAATCGTCGTACCTAAATCCACTCATCGTGCTGCTACTAGCCTTATGACGTTGATTTCATGGCTGAGTGATATTCCATTGTACATGAGGACCACAACTTCTTTATCCATTTTTCTCTTTCCTAGGATATTTAAGGTGTAATGAAGTGGGGGTTCTTGTCCACAGAGCAGCCCTAAACTTTGGGGTGCCTGTGTCTTGCTGATTTTTCGTTTTCCCAATTTATACGCCCATGAGTGGAAGTGCCCTATGCTCTCCAAGCTGTGTTTTTTAGATGTTTCAGAACACACCGTACACTTCTCCGGAGTGGCTGTTGGCAATTTACATCCCACCCATCAGCGTAGCAAGGCTCCCATTTCTCCATGGCCGGTCCTGCATTTCTGGTTTGGACACTTTTTTCCGCATGGCCCTTTTGCCCGCTGGGAAGCGAGACTTCTTTGTAGCGCTGATTGGCCTTTCCAGGTTGCTTGGTTGGCCAAAAAGGGCGTATGCGTTTTTTCCTGAATATATTCAGGAAAAAACGCATACGCCCTTTTTGGCCAAGGGCATCATTGTCCACGTTTTGCCGCTTTTCATGTGCTTTCAAAGCGATTCGAATCTACCTCCTGAAATCTGTTTCCTGCAATTCTGCCTTGCTTTCAAAGCCTCTTCGTTGCCTTCCCTTAATATATTTGTGGACGAGAGGTATCATTTAAAACTCTGCAGGTTTGCGAATTGCAGTGCCCCTGAGCTCCATTTTTCAACTCGCTTTTTTGGGAGCTGGCCACCAAAGCGCAGGATTGCTTCAGGCCCTCTTCTGGTTCTGGGGGGCAGGCTGAGCTTGTGCTTAATTCTTCTTCCTGATGGGAAAATAGAGTGACCTGTGCCTGTCCCAACACCTAGAGCTAGTCTCTCATTGGTTCCCCCTCTTCCCCTTCATCCTCAGGACAAATTGCAACCTGTACGGAAAAGGAGGTTAAAGGTGCTGATTCTCCAAGGAGGGAGATGGCTAGCAAATCGGCTGGAATGGCGAACCCGAGCAAAGGAGATGAGAAATGAGGTGCGTTTTAGAAACCTTTCCCGATCACACGGTGTACCATCTTCTGGGTTTCTCATGCCTGTTTTCGACGTAGGAAGATGCCCTTGAACCTGGAGATTTGGGACCCATGGGATGGGTACCATGCAGTATTACTTGAAAGGGTCTGCGTTGGCTCACCCAACCTCACCGAACCTCTCAGCCCCAAGAGTGTCCACCCTTATGTCTCAATCAGCTGTGGGTCTAGATATGGTCAATCCAGGTTGCATCACAGCCCCTGAACGAATTTTGTAAGAATTTCTCTCTCTTTCACTGTCTTTGTTTCACGGGTTTTGAAAAGTAATTTATTTTTATAATGGGGTTTAGCTGCTTTTCACGGCTGTGTTTATGCCGCTTTACACCCCCTTGACTCACTTACAGAGAGATATCAATACATAGGTTTGAAGATTCTTACTAGTCAGATATATTCTTGTGCGGTGAATAGGGGGTGTTGAGTCCAGTTCACTGAAAAAGGAATAGGTCTTGTCTCTTACATATTGGGTTTATGGAACGGTATCTGAGCTAATTTGAAACCCTTGTTTTATGCATCACCCCACCTCACCTTTCCCGTTCAGCAGCCATAGTGTGTTTCCTAAACGTGGGACTCTGTTCTGTTTTGCAATTCAGTTCAAGTGTAGCGGTTTTTACATTCCCTCTAGAAGTGATATCTTATCATAAGTGTCTTTTTCTGTGTGACTTATTTCACTTAGAATCGTCGTACCTAAATCCACTCATCGTGCTGCTACTAGCCTTATGACGTTGATTTCATGGCTGAGTGATATTCCATTGTACATGAGGACCACAACTTCTTTATCCATTTTTCTCTTTCCTAGGATATTTAAGGTGTAATGAAGTGGGGGTTCTTGTCCACAGAGCAGCCCTAAACTTTGGGGTGCCTGTGTCTTGCTGATTTTTAGTTTTCCCAATTTATACGCCCATGAGTGGAAGTGCCCTATGCTCTCCAAGCTGTGTTTTTAGATGTTTCAGAACACACCGTACACTTCTCCGGAGTGCCTGTTGGCAATTTACATCCCACCCATCAGCATAGCAAGGCTCCCATTTCTCCATGGCCGGTCCTGCATTTCTGGTTTGGACACTTTTTTCCGCATGGCCCTTTTGCCCGCTGGGAAGCGAGACTTCTTTGGAGCGCTGATTGGCCTTTCCAGGTTGCTTGGTTGGCCAAAAAGGGCGTATGCGTTTTTTCCTGAATATATTCAGGAAAAAACGCATACGCCCTTTTTGGCCAAGGGCATCATTGTCCACGTTTTGCCGCTTTTCATGTGCTTTCAAGGCGATTCGAATCTACCTCCTGAAATCTGTTTCCTGCAATTCTGCCTTGCTTTCAAAGCCTCTTCGTTGCCTTCCCTTAATATATTTGTGGACGAGAGGTATCATTTAAAACTCTGCAGGTTTGTGAATTGCAGTGCCCCTGAGCTCCATTTTTCAACTCGCTTTTTTGGGAGCTGGCCGCCAAAGCGCAGGATTGCTTCAGGCCCTCTTCTGGTTCTGGGGGGCAGGCTGAGCTTGTGCTTAATTCTTCTTCCTGATGGGAAAATAGAGTGACCTGTGCCTGTCCCAACACCTAGAGCTAGTCTCTCATTGGTTCCCCCTCTTCCCCTTCATCCTCAGGACAAATTGCAACCTGTACGGAACAGGAGGTTAAAGGTGCTGATTCTCCAAGGAGGGAGATGGCTAGTAAATCGGCTGGAATGGCGAACCCGAGCAAAGGAGATGAGAAATGAGGTGCGTTTTAGAAACCTTTCCCGATCACACGGTGTACCATCTTCTGGGTTTCTCATGCCTGTTTTCGACGTAGGAAGATGCCCTTGAACCTGGAGATTTGGGACCCATGGGATGGGTACCATGCAGTATTACTTGAAAGGGTCTGCGTTGGCTCACCCAACCTCACCGAACCTCTCAGCCCCAAGAGTGTCCACCCTTATGTCTCAATCAGCTGTGGGTCTAGATATGGTCAATCCAGGTTGCAT
Organism: Balaenoptera acutorostrata; assembly: GCF_949987535.1. NCBI lineage: Eukaryota > Metazoa > Chordata > Mammalia > Artiodactyla > Balaenopteridae > Balaenoptera > Balaenoptera acutorostrata. Next base: position 199,696 of record NW_026645771.1, on the reverse strand, counting down.
CACAGCCCCTGAACGAATTTTGTAAGAATTTCTCTCTCTTTCACTGTCTTTGTTTCACGGGTTTTGAAAAGTAATTTATTTTTATAATGGGGTTTAGCTGCTTTTCACGGCTGTGTTTATGCCGCTTTACACCCCCTTGACTCACTTACAGAGAGATATCAATACATAGGTTTGAAGATTCTTACTAGTCAGATATATTCTTGTGCGGTGAATAGGGGGTGTTGAGTCCAGTTCACTGAGCAAGGAATAGGTCTTGTCTCTTACATATTGGGTTTATGGAACGGTATCTGAGCTAATTTGAAACCCTTGTTTTATGCATCACCCCACCTCACCTTTCCCGTTCAGCAGCCATAGTGTGTTTCCTAAACGTGGGACTCTGTTCTGTTTTGCAATTCAGTTCAAGTGTAGCGGTTTTTACATTCCCTCTCTAAGTGATATCTTATGATAAGTGTCTTTTTCTGTGTGACTTATTTCACTTAGAATCGTCGTACCTAAATCCACTCATCGTGCTGCTACTAGCCTTATGACGTTGATTTCATGGCTGAGTGATATTCCATTGTACATGAGGACCATAACTTCTTTATCCATTTTTCTCTTTCCTAGGATATCTAAGGTGTAATGAAGTGGGGGTTCTTGTCCACAGAGCAGCCCTAAACTTTGGGGTGCCTGTGTCTTGCTGATTTTTAGTTTTCCCAATTTATACGCCCATGAGTGGAAGTGCCCTATGCTCTCCAAGCTGTGTTTTCTAGATGTTTCAGAACACACCGTACACTTCTCCAGAGTGGCTGTTGGCAATTTACATCCCACCCATCAGCGTAGCAAGGCTCCCATTTCTCCATGGCCGGTCCTGCATTTCTGGTTTGGACACTTTTTTCCGCATGGCCCTTTTGCCCGCTGGGAAGCGAGACTTCTTTGGAGCGCTGATTGGCCTTTCCAGGTTGCTTGGTTGGCCAAAAAGGGCGTATGCGTTTTTTCCTGAATATATTCAGGAAAAAACGCATACGCCCTTTTTGGCCAAGGGCATCATTGTCCACGTTTTGCCGCTTTTCATGTGCTTTCAAGGCGATTCGAATCTACCTCCTGACATCTGTGTCCTGCAATTCTGCCTTGCTTTCAAAGCCTCTTCGTTGCCTTCCCTTAATATATTTGTGGACGAGAGGTATCATTTAAAACTCTGCAGGTTTGTGAATTGCAGTGCCCCTGAGCTCCATTTTTCAACTCGCTTTTTTGGGAGCTGGCCGCCAAAGCGCAGGATTGCTTCAGGCCCTCTTCTGGTTCTGGGGGGCAGGCTGAGCTTGTGCTTAATTCTTCTTCCTGATGGGAAAATAGAGTGACCTGTGCCTGTCCCAACACCTAGAGCTAGTCTCTCATTGGTTCCCCCTCTTCCCCTTCATCCTCAGGACAAATTGCAACCTGTACGGAACAGGAGGTTAAAGGTGCTGATTCTCCAAGGAGGGAGATGGCTAGTAAATCGGCTGGAATGGCGAACCCGAGCAAAGGAGATGAGAAATGAGGTGCGTTTTAGAAACCTTTCCCGATCACACGGTGTACCATCTTCTGGGTTTCTCATGCCTGTTTTCGACGTAGGAAGATGCCCTTGAACCTGGAGATTTGGGACCCATGGGATGGGTACCATGCAGTATTACTTGAAAGGGTCTGCGTTGGCTCACCCAACCTCACCGAACCTCTCAGCCCCAAGAGTGTCCACCCTTATGTCTCAATCAGCTGTGGGTCTAGATATGGTCAATCCAGGTTGCATCACAGCCCCTGAACGAATTTTGTAAGAATTTCTCTCTCTTTCACTGTCTTTGTTTCACGGGTTTTGAAAAGTAATTTATTTTTATAATGGGGTTTAGCTGCTTTTCACGGCTGTGTTTATGCCGCTTTACACCCCCTTGACTCACTTACAGAGAGATATCAATACATAGGTTTGAAGATTCTTACTAGTCAGATATATTCTTGTGCGGTGAATAGGGGGTGTTGAGTCCAGTTCACTGAAAAAGGAATAGGTCTTGTCTCTTACATATTGGGTTTATGGAACGGTATCTGAGCTAATTTGAAACCCTTGTTTTATGCATCACCCCACCTCACCTTTCCCGTTCAGCAGCCATAGTGTGTTTCCTAAACGTGGGACTCTGTTCTGTTTTGCAATTCAGTTCAAGTGTAGCGGTTTTTACATTCCCTCTAGAAGTGATATCTTATGATAAGTGTCTTTTTCTGTGTGACTTATTTCACTTAGAATCGTCGTACCTAAATCCACTCATCGTGCTGCTACTAGCCTTATGACGTTGATTTCATGGCTGAGTGATATTCCATTGTACATGAGGACCATAACTTCTTTATCCATTTTTCTCTTTCCTAGGATATTTAAGGTGTAATGAAGTGGGGGTTCTTGTCCACAGAGCAGCCCTAAACTTTGGGGTGCCTGTGTCTTGCTGATTTTTAGTTTTCCCAATTTATACGCCCATGAGTGGAAGTGCCCTATGCTCTCCAAGCTGTGTTTTCTAGATGTTTCAGAACACACCGTACACTTCTCCAGAGTGGCTGTTGGCAATTTACATCCCACCCATCAGCGTAGCAAGGCTCCCATTTCTCCATGGCCGGTCCTGCATTTCTGGTTTGGACACTTTTTTCCGCATGGCCCTTTTGCCCGCTGGGAAGCGAGACTTCTTTGGAGCGCTGATTGGCCTTTCCAGGTTGCTTGGTTGGCCAAAAAGGGCGTATGCGTTTTTTCCTGAATATATTCAGGAAAAAACGCATACGCCCTTTTTGGCCAAGGGCATCATTGTCCACGTTTTGCCGCTTTTCATGTGCTTTCAAGGCGATTCGAATCTACCTCCTGACATCTGTGTCCTGCAATTCTGCCTTGCTTTCAAAGCCTCTTCGTTGCCTTCCCTTAATATATTTGTGGACGAGAGGTATCATTTAAAACTCTGCAGGTTTGTGAATTGCAGTGCCCCTGAGCTCCATTTTTCAACTCGCTTTTTTGGGAGCTGGCCGCCAAAGCGCAGGATTGCTTCAGGCCCTCTTCTGGTTCTGGGGGGCAGGCTGAGCTTGTGCTTAATTCTTCTTCCTGATGGGAAAATAGAGTGACCTGTGCCTGTCCCAACACCTAGAGCTAGTCTCTCATTGGTTCCCCCTCTTCCCCTTCATCCTCAGGACAAATTGCAACCTGTACGGAACAGGAGGTTAAAGGTGCTGATTCTCCAAGGAGGGAGATGGCTAGTAAATCGGCTGGAATGGCGAACCCGAGCAAAGGAGATGAGAAATGAGGTGCGTTTTAGAAACCTTTCCCGATCACACGGTGTACCATCTTCTGGGTTTCTCATGCCTGTTTTCGACGTAGGAAGATGCCCTTGAACCTGGAGATTTGGGACCCATGGGATGGGTACCATGCAGTATTACTTGAAAGGGTCTGCGTTGGCTCACCCAACCTCACCGAACCTCTCAGCCCCAAGAGTGTCCACCCTTATGTCTCAATCAGCTGTGGGTCTAGATATGGTCAATCCAGGTTGCATCACAGCCCCTGAACGAATTTTGTAAGAATTTCTCTCTCTTTCACTGTCTTTGTTTCACGGGTTTTGAAAAGTAATTTATTTTTATAATGGGGTTTAGCTGCTTTTCACGGCTGTGTTTATGCCGCTTTACACCCCCTTGACTCACTTACAGAGAGATATCAATACATAGGTTTGAAGATTCTTACTAGTCAGATATATTCTTGTGCGGTGAATAGGGGGTGTTGAGTCCAGTTCACTGAAAAAGGAATAGGTCTTGTCTCTTACATATTGGGTTTATGGAACGGTATCTGAGCTAATTTGAAACCCTTGTTTTATGCATCACCCCACCTCACCTTTCCCGTTCAGCAGCCATAGTGTGTTTCCTAAACGTGGGACTCTGTTCTGTTTTGCAATTCAGTTCAAGGGTAGCGGTTTTTACATTCCCTCTAGAAGTGATATCTTATGATAAGTGTCTTTTTCTGTGTGACTTCTTTCACTTAGAATCGTCGTACCTAAATCCACTCATCGTGCTGCTACTAGCCTTATGACGTTGATTTCATGGCTGAGTGATATTCCATTGTACATGAGGACCACAACTTCTTTATCCATTTTTCTCTTTCCTAGGATATTTAAGGTGTAATGAAGTGGGGGTTCTTGTCCACAGAGCAGCCCTAAACTTTGGGGTGCCTGTGTCTTGCTGATTTTTCGTTTTCCCAATTTATACGCCCATGAGTGGAAGTGCCCTATGCTCTCCAAGCTGTGTTTTTTAGATGTTTCAGAACACACCGTACTCTTCTCCAGAGTGGCTGTTGGCAATTTACATCCCACCCATCAGCGTAGCAAGGCTCCCATTTCTCCATGGCCGGTCCTGCATTTCTGGTTTGGACACTTTTTTCCGCATGGCCCTTTTGCCCGCTGGGAAGCGAGACTTCTTTGGAGCGCTGATTGGCCTTTCCAGGTTGCTTGGTTGGCCAAAAAGGGCGTATGCGTTTTTTCCTGAATATATTCAGGAAAAAACGCATACGCCCTTTTTGGCCAAGGGCATCATTGTCCACGTTTTGCCGCTTTTCATGTGCTTTCAAGGCGATTCGAATCTACCTCCTGAAATCTGTTTCCTGCAATTCTGCCTTGCTTTCAAAGCCTCTTCGTTGCCTTCCCTTAATATATTTGTGGACGAGAGGTATCATTTAAAACTCTGCAGGTTTGTGAATTGCAGTGCCCCTGAGCTCCATTTTTCAACTCGCTTTTTTGGGAGCTGGCCGCCAAAGCGCAGGATTGCTTCAGGCCCTCTTCTGGTTCTGGGGGGCAGGCTGAGCTTGTGCTTAATTCTTCTTCCTGATGGGAAAATAGAGTGACCTGTGCCTGTCCCAACACCTAGAGCTAGTCTCTCATTGGTTCCCCCTCTTCCCCTTCATCCTCAGGACAAATTGCAACCTGTACGGAACAGGAGGTTAAAGGTGCTGATTCTCCAAGGAGGGAGATGGCTAGTAAATCGGCTGGAATGGCGAACCCGAGCAAAGGAGATGAGAAATGAGGTGCGTTTTAGAAACCTATCCCGATCACACGGTGTACCATCTTCTGGGTTTCTCATGCCTGTTTTCGACGTAGGAAGATGCCCTTGAACCTGGAGATTTGGGACCCATGGGATGGGTACCATGCAGTATTACTTGAAAGGGTCTGCGTTGGCTCACCCAACCTCACCGAACCTCTCAGCCCCAAGAGTGTCCACCCTTATGTCTCAATCAGCTGTGGGTCTAGATATGGTCAATCCAGGTTGCATCACAGCCCCTGAACGAATTTTGTAAGAATTTCTCTCTCTTTCACTGTCTTTGTTTCACGGGTTTTGAAAAGTAATTTATTTTTATAATGGGGTTTAGCTGCTTTTCACGGCTGTGTTTATGCCGCTTTACACCCCCTTGACTCACTTACAGAGAGATATCAATACATAGGTTTGAAGATTCTTACTAGTCAGATATATTCTTGTGCGGTGAATAGGGGGTGTTGAGTCCAGTTCACTGAGCAAGGAATAGGTCTTGTCTCTTACATATTGGGTTTATGGAACGGTATCTGAGCTAATTTGAAACCCTTGTTTTATGCATCACCCCACCTCACCTTTCCCGTTCAGCAGCCATAGTGTGTTTCCTAAACGTGGGACTCTGTTCTGTTTTGCAATTCAGTTAGTTCAAGTGTAGCGGTTTTTACATTCCCTCTAGAAGTGATATCTTATGATAAGTGTCTTTTTCTGTGTGACTTATTTCACTTAGAATCGTCGTACCTAAATCCACTCATCGTGCTGCAACTAGCCTTATGACGTTGATTTCATGGCTGAGTGATATTCCATTGTACATGAGGACCACAACTTCTTTATCCATTTTTCTCTTTCCTAGGATATTTAAGGTGTAATGAAGTGGGGGTTCTTGTCCACAGAGCAGCCCTAAACTTTGGGGTGCCTGTGTCTTGCTGATTTTTAGTTTTCCCAATTTATACGCCCATGAGTGGAAGTGCCCTATGCTCTCCAAGCTGTGTTTTCTAGATGTTTCAGAACACACCGTACACTTCTCCAGAGTGGCTGTTGGCAATTTACATCCCACCCATCAGCGTAGCAAGGCTCCCATTTCTCCATGGCCGGTCCTGCATTTCTGGTTTGGACACTTTTTTCCGCATGGCCCTTTTGCCCGCTGGGAAGCGAGACTTCTTTGGAGCGCTGATTGGCCTTTCCAGGTTGCTTGGTTGGCCAAAAAGGGCGTATGCGTTTTTTCCTGAATATATTCAGGAAAAAACGCATACGCCCTTTTTGGCCAAGGGCATCATTGTCCACGTTTTGCCGCTTTTCATGTGCTTTCAAGGCGATTCGAATCTACCTCCTGAAATCTGTTTCCTGCAATTCTGCCTTGCTTTCAAAGCCTCTTCGTTGCCTTCCCTTAATATATTTGTGGACGAGAGGTATCATTTAAAACTCTGCAGGTTTGTGAATTGCAGTGCCCCTGAGCTCCATTTTTCAACTCGCTTTTTTGGGAGCTGGCCGCCAAAGCGCAGGATTGCTTCAGGCCCTCTTCTGGTTCTGGGGGGCAGGCTGAGCTTGTGCTTAATTCTTCTTCCTGATGGGAAAATAGAGTGACCTGTGCCTGTCCCAACACCTAGAGCTAGTCTCTCATTGGTTCCCCCTCTTCCCCTTCATCCTCAGGACAAATTGCAACCTGTACGGAACAGGAGGTTAAAGGTGCTGATTCTCCAAGGAGGGAGATGGCTAGTAAATCGGCTGGAATGGCGAACCCGAGCAAAGGAGATGAGAAATGAGGTGCGTTTTAGAAACCTTTCCCGATCACACGGTGTACCATCTTCTGGGTTTCTCATGCCTGTTTTCGACGTAGGAAGATGCCCTTGAACCTGGAGATTTGGGACCCATGGGATGGGTACCATGCAGTATTACTTGAAAGGGTCTGCGTTGGCTCACCCAACCTCACCGAACCTCTCAGCCCCAAGAGTGTCCACCCTTATGTCTCAATCAGCTGTGGGTCTAGATATGGTCAATCCAGGTTGCATCACAGCCCCTGAACGAATTTTGTAAGAATTTCTCTCTCTTTCACTGTCTTTGTTTCACGGGTTTTGAAAAGTAATTTATTTTTATAATGGGGTTTAGCTGCTTTTCACGGCTGTGTTTATGCCGCTTTACACCCCCTTGACTCACTTACAGAGAGATATCAATACATAGGTTTGAAGATTCTTACTAGTCAGATATATTCTTGTGCGGTGAATAGGGGGTGTTGAGTCCAGTTCACTGAAAAAGGAATAGGTCTTGTCTCTTACATATTGGGTTTATGGAACGGTATCTGAGCTAATTTGAAACCCTTGTTTTATGCATCACCCCACCTCACCTTTCCCGTTCAGCAGCCATAGTGTGTTTCCTAAACGTGGGACTCTGTTCTGTTTTGCAATTCAGTTCAAGTGTAGCGGTTTTTACATTCCTCTAGAAGTGATATCTTATGATAAGTGTCTTTTTCTGTGTGACTTATTTCACTTAGAATCGTCGTACCTAAATCCACTCATCGTGCTGCTACTAGCCTTATGACGTTGATTTCATGGCTGAGTGATATTCCATTGTACATGAGGACCACAACTTCTTTATCCATTTTTCTCTTTCCTAGGATATTTAAGGTGTAATGAAGTGGGGGTTCTTGTCCACAGAGCAGCCCTAAACTTTGGGGTGCCTGTGTCTTGCTGATTTTTCGTTTTCCCAATTTATACGCCCATGAGTGGAAGTGCCCTATGCTCTCCAAGCTGTGTTTTTTAGATGTTCAGAACACACCGTACACTTCTCCAGAGTGGCTGTTGGCAATTTACATCCCACCCATCAGCGTAGCAAGGCTCCCATTTCTCCATGGCCGGTCCTGCATTTCTGGTTTGGACACTTTTTTCGCATGGCCCTTTTGCCCGCTGGGAAGCGAGACTTCTTTGTAGCGCTGATTGGCCTTTCCAGGTTGCTTGGTTGGCCAAAAAGGGCGTATGCGTTTTTTCCTGAATATATTCAGGAAAAAACGCATACGCCCTTTTTGGCCAAGGGCATCATTGTCCACGTTTTGCCGCTTTTCATGTGCTTTCAAGGCGATTCGAATCTACCTCCTGAAATCTGTTTCCTGCAATTCTGCCTTGCTTTCAAAGCCTCTTCGTTGCCTTCCCTTAATATATTTGTGGACGAGAGGTATCATTTAAACTCTGCAGGTTTGCGAATTGCAGTGCCCCTGAGCTCCATTTTTCAACTCGCTTTTTTGGGAGCTGGCCACCAAAGCGCAGGATTGCTTCAGGCCCTCTTCTGGTTCTGGGGGGCAGGCTGAGCTTGTGCTTAATTCTTCTTCCTGATGGGAAAATAGAGTGACCTGTGCCTGTCCCAACACCTAGAGCTAGTCTCTCATTGGTTCCCCCTCTTCCCGTTCATCCTCAGGACAAATTGCAACCTGTACGGAAAAGGAGGTTAAAGGTGCTGATTCTCCAAGGAGGGAGATGGCTAGCAAATCGGCTGGAATGGCGAACCCGAGCAAAGGAGATGAGAAATGAGGTGCGTTTTAGAAACCTTTCCCGATCACACGGTGTACCATCTTCTGGGTTTCTCATGCCTGTTTTCGACGTAGGAAGATGCCCTTGAACCTGGAGATTTGGGACCCATGGGATGGGTACCATGCAGTATTACTTGAAAGGGTCTGCGTTGGCTCACCCAACCTCACCGAACCTCTCAGCCCCAAGAGTGTCCACCCTTATGTCTCAATCAGCTGTGGGTCTAGATATGGTCAATCCAGGTTGCATCACAGCCCCTGAACGAATTTTGTAAGAATTTCTCTCTCTTTCACTGTCTTTGTTTCACGGGTTTTGAAAAGTAATTTATTTTTATAATGGGGTTTAGCTGCTTTTCACGGCTGTGTTTATGCCGCTTTACACCCCCTTGACTCACTTACAGAGAGATATCAATACATAGGTTTGAAGATTCTTACTAGTCAGATATATTCTTGTGCGGTGAATAGGGGGTGTTGAGTCCAGTTCACTGAAAAAAGGAATAGGTCTTGTCTCTTACATATTGGGTTTATGGAACGGTATCTGAGCTAATTTGAAACCCTTGTTTTATGCATCACCCCACCTCACCTTTCCCGTTCAGCAGCCATAGTGTGTTTCCTAAACGTGGGACTCTGTTCTGTTTTGCAATTCAGTTCAAGGGTAGCGGTTTTTACATTCCCTCTAGAAGTGATATCTTATCATAAGTGTCTTTTTCTGTGTGACTTCTTTCACTTAGAATCGTCGTACCTAAATCCACTCATCGTGCTGCTACTAGCCTTATGACGTTGATTTCATGGCTGAGTGATATTCCATTGTACATGAGGACCACAACTTCTTTATCCATTTTTCTCTTTCCTAGGATATTTAAGGTGTAATGAAGTGGGGGTTCTTGTCCACAGAGCAGCCCTAAACTTTGGGGTGCCTGTGTCTTGCTGATTTTTCGTTTTCCCAATTTATACGCCCATGAGTGGAAGTGCCCTATGCTCTCCAAGCTGTGTTTTTTAGATGTTTCAGAACACACCGTACACTTCTCCGGAGTGGCTGTTGGCAATTTACATCCCACCCATCAGCGTAGCAAGGCTCCCATTTCTCCATGGCCGGTCCTGCATTTCTGGTTTGGACACTTTTTTCCGCATGGCCCTTTTGCCCGCTGGGAAGCGAGACTTCTTTGTAGCGCTGATTGGCCTTTCCAGGTTGCTTGGTTGGCCAAAAAGGGCGTATGCGTTTTTTCCTGAATATATTCAGGAAAAAACGCATACGCCCTTTTTGGCCAAGGGCATCATTGTCCACGTTTTGCCGCTTTTCATGTGCTTTCAAGGCGATTCGAATCTACCTCCTGAAATCTGTTTCCTGCAATTCTGCCTTGCTTTCAAAGCCTCTTCGTTGCCTTCCCTTAATATATTTGTGGACGAGAGGTATCATTTAAAACTCTGCAGGTTTGCGAATTGCAGTGCCCCTGAGCTCCATTTTTCAACTCGCTTTTTTGGGAGCTGGCCACCAAAGCGCAGGATTGCTTCAGGCCCTCTTCTGGTTCTGGGGGGCAGGCTGAGCTTGTGCTTAATTCTTCTTCCTGATGGGAAAATAGAGTGACCTGTGCCTGTCCCAACACCTAGAGCTAGTCTCTCATTGGTTCCCCCTCTTCCCCTTCATCCTCAGGACAAATTGCAACCTGTACGGAAAAGGAGGTTAAAGGTGCTGATTCTCCAAGGAGGGAGATGGCTAGCAAATCGGCTGGAATGGCGAACCCGAGCAAAGGAGATGAGAAATGAGGTGCGTTTTAGAAACCTTTCCCGATCACACGGTGTACCATCTTCTGGGTTTCTCATGCCTGTTTTCGACGTAGGAAGATGCCCTTGAACCTGGAGATTTGGGACCCATGGGATGGGTACCATGCAGTATTACTTGAAAGGGTCTGCGTTGGCTCACCCAACCTCACCGAACCTCTCAGCCCCAAGAGTGTCCACCCTTATGTCTCAATCAGCTGTGGGTCTAGATATGGTCAATCCAGGTTGCATCACAGCCCCTGAACGAATTTTGTAAGAATTTCTCTCTCTTTCACTGTCTTTGTTTCACGGGTTTTGAAAAGTAATTTATTTTTATAATGGGGTTTAGCTGCTTTTCACGGCTGTGTTTATGCCGCTTTACACCCCCTTGACTCACTTACAGAGAGATATCAATACATAGGTTTGAAGATTCTTACTAGTCAGATATATTCTTGTGCGGTGAATAGGGGGTGTTGAGTCCAGTTCACTGAAAAAGGAATAGGTCTTGTCTCTTACATATTGGGTTTATGGAACGGTATCTGAGCTAATTTGAAACCCTTGTTTTATGCATCACCCCACCTCACCTTTCCCGTTCAGCAGCCATAGTGTGTTTCCTAAACGTGGGACTCTGTTCTGTTTTGCAATTCAGTTCAAGTGTAGCGGTTTTTACATTCCCTCTAGAAGTGATATCTTATCATAAGTGTCTTTTTCTGTGTGACTTATTTCACTTAGAATCGTCGTACCTAAATCCACTCATCGTGCTGCTACTAGCCTTATGACGTTGATTTCATGGCTGAGTGATATTCCATTGTACATGAGGACCACAACTTCTTTATCCATTTTTCTCTTTCCTAGGATATTTAAGGTGTAATGAAGTGGGGGTTCTTGTCCACAGAGCAGCCCTAAACTTTGGGGTGCCTGTGTCTTGCTGATTTTTAGTTTTCCCAATTTATACGCCCATGAGTGGAAGTGCCCTATGCTCTCCAAGCTGTGTTTTTAGATGTTTCAGAACACACCGTACACTTCTCCGGAGTGCCTGTTGGCAATTTACATCCCACCCATCAGCATAGCAAGGCTCCCATTTCTCCATGGCCGGTCCTGCATTTCTGGTTTGGACACTTTTTTCCGCATGGCCCTTTTGCCCGCTGGGAAGCGAGACTTCTTTGGAGCGCTGATTGGCCTTTCCAGGTTGCTTGGTTGGCCAAAAAGGGCGTATGCGTTTTTTCCTGAATATATTCAGGAAAAAACGCATACGCCCTTTTTGGCCAAGGGCATCATTGTCCACGTTTTGCCGCTTTTCATGTGCTTTCAAGGCGATTCGAATCTACCTCCTGAAATCTGTTTCCTGCAATTCTGCCTTGCTTTCAAAGCCTCTTCGTTGCCTTCCCTTAATATATTTGTGGACGAGAGGTATCATTTAAAACTCTGCAGGTTTGTGAATTGCAGTGCCCCTGAGCTCCATTTTTCAACTCGCTTTTTTGGGAGCTGGCCGCCAAAGCGCAGGATTGCTTCAGGCCCTCTTCTGGTTCTGGGGGGCAGGCTGAGCTTGTGCTTAATTCTTCTTCCTGATGGGAAAATAGAGTGACCTGTGCCTGTCCCAACACCTAGAGCTAGTCTCTCATTGGTTCCCCCTCTTCCCCTTCATCCTCAGGACAAATTGCAACCTGTACGGAACAGGAGGTTAAAGGTGCTGATTCTCCAAGGAGGGAGATGGCTAGTAAATCGGCTGGAATGGCGAACCCGAGCAAAGGAGATGAGAAATGAGGTGCGTTTTAGAAACCTTTCCCGATCACACGGTGTACCATCTTCTGGGTTTCTCATGCCTGTTTTCGACGTAGGAAGATGCCCTTGAACCTGGAGATTTGGGACCCATGGGATGGGTACCATGCAGTATTACTTGAAAGGGTCTGCGTTGGCTCACCCAACCTCACCGAACCTCTCAGCCCCAAGAGTGTCCACCCTTATGTCTCAATCAGCTGTGGGTCTAGATATGGTCAATCCAGGTTGCATCACAGCCCCTGAACGAATTTTGTAAGAATTTCTCTCTCTTTCACTGTCTTTGTTTCACGGGTTTTGAAAAGTAATTTATTTTTATAATGGGGTTTAGCTGCTTTTCACGGCTGTGTTTATGCCGCTTTACACCCCCTTGACTCACTTACAGAGAGATATCAATACATAGGTTTGAAGATTCTTACTAGTCAGATATATTCTTGTGCGGTGAATAGGGGGTGTTGAGTCCAGTTCACTGAGCAAGGAATAGGTCTTGTCTCTTACATATTGGGTTTATGGAACGGTATCTGAGCTAATTTGAAACCCTTGTTTTATGCATCACCCCACCTCACCTTTCCCGTTCAGCAGCCATAGTGTGTTTCCTAAACGTGGGACTCTGTTCTGTTTTGCAATTCAGTTCAAGGGTAGCGGTTTTTACATTCCCTCTAGAAGTGATATCTTATGATAAGTGTCTTTTTCTGTGTGACTTCTTTCACTTAGAATCGTCGTACCTAAATCCACTCATCGTGCTGCTACTAGCCTTATGACGTTGATTTCATGGCTGAGTGATATTCCATTGTACATGAGGACCACAACTTCTTTATCCATTTTTCTCTTTCCTAGGATATTTAAGGTGTAATGAAGTGGGGGTTCTTGTCCACAGAGCAGCCCTAAACTTTGGGGTGCCTGTGTCTTGCTGATTTTTCGTTTTCCCAATTTATACGCCCATGAGTGGAAGTGCCCTATGCTCTCCAAGCTGTGTTTTTTAGATGTTTCAGAACACACCGTACTCTTCTCCAGAGTGGCTGTTGGCAATTTACATCCCACCCATCAGCGTAGCAAGGCTCCCATTTCTCCATGGCCGGTCCTGCATTTCTGGTTTGGACACTTTTTTCCGCATGGCCCTTTTGCCCGCTGGGAAGCGAGACTTCTTTGGAGCGCTGATTGGCCTTTCCAGGTTGCTTGGTTGGCCAAAAAGGGCGTATGCGTTTTTTCCTGAATATATTCAGGAAAAAACGCATACGCCCTTTTTGGCCAAGGGCATCATTGTCCACGTTTTGCCGCTTTTCATGTGCTTTCAAGGCGATTCGAATCTACCTCCTGAAATCTGTTTCCTGCAATTCTGCCTTGCTTTCAAAGCCTCTTCGTTGCCTTCCCTTAATATATTTGTGGACGAGAGGTATCATTTAAAACTCTGCAGGTTTGTGAATTGCAGTGCCCCTGAGCTCCATTTTTCAACTCGCTTTTTTGGGAGCTGGCCGCCAAAGCGCAGGATTGCTTCAGGCCCTCTTCTGGTTCTGGGGGGCAGGCTGAGCTTGTGCTTAATTCTTCTTCCTGATGGGAAAATAGAGTGACCTGTGCCTGTCCCAACACCTAGAGCTAGTCTCTCATTGGTTCCCCCTCTTCCCCTTCATCCTCAGGACAAATTGCAACCTGTACGGAACAGGAGGTTAAAGGTGCTGATTCTCCAAGGAGGGAGATGGCTAGTAAATCGGCTGGAATGGCGAACCCGAGCAAAGGAGATGAGAAATGAGGTGCGTTTTAGAAACCTATCCCGATCACACGGTGTACCATCTTCTGGGTTTCTCATGCCTGTTTTCGACGTAGGAAGATGCCCTTGAACCTGGAGATTTGGGACCCATGGGATGGGTACCATGCAGTATTACTTGAAAGGGTCTGCGTTGGCTCACCCAACCTCACCGAACCTCTCAGCCCCAAGAGTGTCCACCCTTATGTCTCAATCAGCTGTGGGTCTAGATATGGTCAATCCAGGTTGCATCACAGCCCCTGAACGAATTTTGTAAGAATTTCTCTCTCTTTCACTGTCTTTGTTTCACGGGTTTTGAAAAGTAATTTATTTTTATAATGGGGTTTAGCTGCTTTTCACGGCTGTGTTTATGCCGCTTTACACCCCCTTGACTCACTTACAGAGAGATATCAATACATAGGTTTGAAGATTCTTACTAGTCAGATATATTCTTGTGCGGTGAATAGGGGGTGTTGAGTCCAGTTCACTGAAAAAGGAATAGGTCTTGTCTCTTACATATTGGGTTTATGGAACGGTATCTGAGCTAATTTGAAACCCTTGTTTTATGCATCACCCCACCTCACCTTTCCCGTTCAGCAGCCATAGTGTGTTTCCTAAACGTGGGACTCTGTTCTGTTTTGCAATTCAGTTCAAGTGTAGCGGTTTTTACATTCCCTCTAGAAGTGATATCTTATCATAAGTGTCTTTTTCTGTGTGACTTATTTCACTTAGAATCGTCGTACCTAAATCCACTCATCGTGCTGCTACTAGCCTTATGACGTTGATTTCATGGCTGAGTGATATTCCATTGTACATGAGGACCACAACTTCTTTATCCATTTTTCTCTTTCCTAGGATATTTAAGGTGTAATGAAGTGGGGGTTCTTGTCCACAGAGCAGCCCTAAACTTTGGGGTGCCTGTGTCTTGCTGATTTTTAGTTTTCCCAATTTATACGCCCATGAGTGGAAGTGCCCTATGCTCTCCAAGCTGTGTTTTCTAGATGTTTCAGAACACACCGTACACTTCTCCAGAGTGGCTGTTGGCAATTTACATCCCACCCATCAGCGTAGCAAGGCTCCCATTTCTCCATGGCCGGTCCTGCATTTCTGGTTTGGACACTTTTTTCCGCATGGCCCTTTTGCCCGCTGGGAAGCGAGACTTCTTTGGAGCGCTGATTGGCCTTTCCAGGTTGCTTGGTTGGCCAAAAAGGGCGTATGCGTTTTTTCCTGAATATATTCAGGAAAAAACGCATACGCCCTTTTTGGCCAAGGGCATCATTGTCCACGTTTTGCCGCTTTTCATGTGCTTTCAAGGCGATTCGAATCTACCTCCTGACATCTGTGTCCTGCAATTCTGCCTTGCTTTCAAAGCCTCTTCGTTGCCTTCCCTTAATATATTTGTGGACGAGAGGTATCATTTAAAACTCTGCAGGTTTGTGAATTGCAGTGCCCCTGAGCTCCATTTTTCAACTCGCTTTTTTGGGAGCTGGCCGCCAAAGCGCAGGATTGCTTCAGGCCCTCTTCTGGTTCTGGGGGGCAGGCTGAGCTTGTGCTTAATTCTTCTTCCTGATGGGAAAATAGAGTGACCTGTGCCTGTCCCAACACCTAGAGCTAGTCTCTCATTGGTTCCCCCTCTTCCCCTTCATCCTCAGGACAAATTGCAACCTGTACGGAACAGGAGGTTAAAGGTGCTGATTCTCCAAGGAGGGAGATGGCTAGTAAATCGGCTGGAATGGCGAACCCGAGCAAAGGAGATGAGAAATGAGGTGCGTTTTAGAAACCTTTCCCGATCACACGGTGTACCATCTTCTGGGTTTCTCATGCCTGTTTTCGACGTAGGAAGATGCCCTTGAACCTGGAGATTTGGGACCCATGGGATGGGTACCATGCAGTATTACTTGAAAGGGTCTGCGTTGGCTCACCCAACCTCACCGAACCTCTCAGCCCCAAGAGTGTCCACCCTTATGTCTCAATCAGCTGTGGGTCTAGATATGGTCAATCCAGGTTGCATCACAGCCCCTGAACGAATTTTGTAAGAATTTCTCTCTCTTTCACTGTCTTTGTTTCACGGGTTTTGAAAAGTAATTTATTTTTATAATGGGGTTTAGCTGCTTTTCACGGCTGTGTTTATGCCGCTTTACACCCCCTTGACTCACTTACAGAGAGATATCAATACATAGGTTTGAAGATTCTTACTAGTCAGATATATTCTTGTGCGGTGAATAGGGGGTGTTGAGTCCAGTTCACTGAAAAAGGAATAGGTCTTGTCTCTTACATATTGGGTTTATGGAACGGTATCTGAGCTAATTTGAAACCCTTGTTTTATGCATCACCCCACCTCACCTTTCCCGTTCAGCAGCCATAGTGTGTTTCCTAAACGTGGGACTCTGTTCTGTTTTGCAATTCAGTTCAAGGGTAGCGGTTTTTACATTCCCTCTAGAAGTGATATCTTATGATAAGTGTCTTTTTCTGTGTGACTTCTTTCACTTAGAATCGTCGTACCTAAATCCACTCATCGTGCTGCTACTAGCCTTATGACGTTGATTTCATGGCTGAGTGATATTCCATTGTACATGAGGACCACAACTTCTTTATCCATTTTTCTCTTTCCTAGGATATTTAAGGTGTAATGAAGTGGGGGTTCTTGTCCACAGAGCAGCCCTAAACTTTGGGGTGCCTGTGTCTTGCTGATTTTTCGTTTTCCCAATTTATACGCCCATGAGTGGAAGTGCCCTATGCTCTCCAAGCTGTGTTTTTTAGATGTTTCAGAACACACCGTACTCTTCTCCAGAGTGGCTGTTGGCAATTTACATCCCACCCATCAGCGTAGCAAGGCTCCCATTTCTCCATGGCCGGTCCTGCATTTCTGGTTTGGACACTTTTTTCCGCATGGCCCTTTTGCCCGCTGGGAAGCGAGACTTCTTTGGAGCGCTGATTGGCCTTTCCAGGTTGCTTGGTTGGCCAAAAAGGGCGTATGCGTTTTTTCCTGAATATATTCAGGAAAAAACGCATACGCCCTTTTTGGCCAAGGGCATCATTGTCCACGTTTTGCCGCTTTTCATGTGCTTTCAAGGCGATTCGAATCTACCTCCTGAAATCTGTTTCCTGCAATTCTGCCTTGCTTTCAAAGCCTCTTCGTTGCCTTCCCTTAATATATTTGTGGACGAGAGGTATCATTTAAAACTCTGCAGGTTTGTGAATTGCAGTGCCCCTGAGCTCCATTTTTCAACTCGCTTTTTTGGGAGCTGGCCGCCAAAGCGCAGGATTGCTTCAGGCCCTCTTCTGGTTCTGGGGGGCAGGCTGAGCTTGTGCTTAATTCTTCTTCCTGATGGGAAAATAGAGTGACCTGTGCCTGTCCCAACACCTAGAGCTAGTCTCTCATTGGTTCCCCCTCTTCCCCTTCATCCTCAGGACAAATTGCAACCTGTACGGAACAGGAGGTTAAAGGTGCTGATTCTCCAAGGAGGGAGATGGCTAGTAAATCGGCTGGAATGGCGAACCCGAGCAAAGGAGATGAGAAATGAGGTGCGTTTTAGAAACCTATCCCGATCACACGGTGTACCATCTTCTGGGTTTCTCATGCCTGTTTTCGACGTAGGAAGATGCCCTTGAACCTGGAGATTTGGGACCCATGGGATGGGTACCATGCAGTATTACTTGAAAGGGTCTGCGTTGGCTCACCCAACCTCACCGAACCTCTCAGCCCCAAGAGTGTCCACCCTTATGTCTCAGTCAGCTGTGGGTCTAGATATGGTCAATCCAGGTTGCATCACAGCCCCTGAACGAATTTTGTAAGAATTTCTCTCTCTTTCACTGTCTTTGTTTCACGGGTTTTGAAAAGTAATTTATTTTTATAATGGGGTTTAGCTGCTTTTCACGGCTGTGTTTATGCCGCTTTACACCCCCTTGACTCACTTACAGAGAGATATCAATACATAGGTTTGAAGATTCTTACTAGTCAGATATATTCTTGTGCGGTGAATAGGGGGTGTTGAGTCCAGTTCACTGAGCAAGGAATAGGTCTTGTCTCTTACATATTGGGTTTATGGAACGGTATCTGAGCTAATTTGAAACCCTTGTTTTATGCATCACCCCACCTCACCTTTCCCGTTCAGCAGCCATAGTGTGTTTCCTAAACGTGGGACTCTGTTCTGTTTTGCAATTCAGTTCAAGTGTAGCGGTTTTTACATTCCCTCTCTAAGTGATATCTTATGATAAGTGTCTTTTTCTGTGTGACTTATTTCACTTAGAATCGTCGTACCTAAATCCACTCATCGTGCTGCTACTAGCCTTATGACGTTGATTTCATGGCTGAGTGATATTCCATTGTACATGAGGACCACAACTTCTTTATCCATTTTTCTCTTTCCTAGGATATTTAAGGTGTAATGAAGTGGGGGTTCTTGTCCACAGAGCAGCCCTAAACTTTGGGGTGCCTGTGTCTTGCTGATTTTTAGTTTTCCCAATTTATACGCCCATGAGTGGAAGTGCCCTATGCTCTCCAAGCTGTGTTTTCTAGATGTTTCAGAACACACCGTACACTTCTCCGGAGTGCCTGTTGGCAATTTACATCCCACCCATCAGCGTAGCAAGGCTCCCATTTCTCCATGGCCGGTCCTGCATTTCTGGTTTGGACACTTTTTTCCGCATGGCCCTTTTGCCCGCTGGGAAGCGAGACTTCTTTGGAGCGCTGATTGGCCTTTCCAGGTTGCTTGGTTGGCCAAAAAGGGCGTATGCGTTTTTTCCTGAATATATTCAGGAAAAAACGCATACGCCCTTTTTGGCCAAGGGCATCATTGTCCACGTTTTGCCGCTTTTCATGTGCTTTCAAGGCGATTCGAATCTACCTCCTGACATCTGTTTCCTGCAATTCTGCCTTGCTTTCAAAGCCTCTTCGTTGCCTTCCCTTAATATATTTGTGGACGAGAGGTATCATTTAAAACTCTGCAGGTTTGTGAATTGCAGTGCCCCTGAGCTCCATTTTTCAACTCGCTTTTTTGGGAGCTGGCCGCAAAAGCGCAGGATTGCTTCAGGCCCTCTTCTGGTTCTGGGGGGCAGGCTGAGCTTGTGCTTAATTCTTCTTCCTGATGGGAAAATAGAGTGACCTGTGCCTGTCCCAACACCTAGAGCTAGTCTCTCATTGGTTCCCCCTCTTCCCCTTCATCCTCAGGACAAATTGCAACCTGTACGGAACAGGAGGTTAAAGGTGCTGATTCTCCAAGGAGGGAGATGCCTAGTAAATCGGCTGGAATGGCGAACCCGAGCAAAGGAGATGAGAAATGAGGTGCGTTTTAGAAACCTTTCCCGATCACACGGTGTACCATCTTCTGGGTTTCTCATGCCTGTTTTCGACGTAGGAAGATGCCCTTGAACCTGGAGATTTGGGACCCATGGGATGGGTACCATGCAGTATTACTTGAAAGGGTCTGCGTTGGCTCACCCAACCTCACCGAACCTCTCAGCCCCAAGAGTGTCCACCCTTATGTCTCAATCAGCTGTGGGTCTAGATATGGTCAATCCAGGTTGCATCACAGCCCCTGAACGAATTTTGTAAGAATTTCTCTCTCTTTCACTGTCTTTGTTTCACGGGTTTTGAAAAGTAATTTATTTTTATAATGGGGTTTAGCTGCTTTTCACGGCTGTGTTTATGCCGCTTTACACCCCCTTGACTCACTTACAGAGAGATATCAATACATAGGTTTGAAGATTCTTACTAGTCAGATATATTCTTGTGCGGTGAATAGGGGGTGTTGAGTCCAGTTCACTGAAAAAGGAATAGGTCTTGTCTCTTACATATTGGGTTTATGGAACGGTATCTGAGCTAATTTGAAACCCTTGTTTTATGCATCACCCCACCTCACCTTTCCCGTTCAGCAGCCATAGTGTGTTTCCTAAACGTGGGACTCTGTTCTGTTTTGCAATTCAGTTCAAGTGTAGCGGTTTTTACATTCCCTCTAGAAGTGATATCTTATCATAAGTGTCTTTTTCTGTGTGACTTATTTCACTTAGAATCGTCGTACCTAAATCCACTCATCGTGCTGCTACTAGCCTTATGACGTTGATTTCATGGCTGAGTGATATTCCATTGTACATGAGGACCACAACTTCTTTATCCATTTTTCTCTTTCCTAGGATATTTAAGGTGTAATGAAGTGGGGGTTCTTGTCCACAGAGCAGCCCTAAACTTTGGGGTGCCTGTGTCTTGCTGATTTTTCGTTTTCCCAATTTATACGCCCATGAGTGGAAGTGCCCTATGCTCTCCAAGCTGTGTTTTTTAGATGTTTCAGAACACACCGTACACTTCTCCAGAGTGGCTGTTGGCAATTTACATCCCACCCATCAGCGTAGCAAGGCTCCCATTTCTCCATGGCCGGTCCTGCATTTCTGGTTTGGACACTTTTTTCCGCATGGCCCTTTTGCCCGCTGGGAAGCGAGACTTCTTTGTAGCGCTGATTGGCCTTTCCAGGTTGCTTGGTTGGCCAAAAAGGGCGTATGCGTTTTTTCCTGAATATATTCAGGAAAAAACGCATACGCCCTTTTTGGCCAAGGGCATCATTGTCCACGTTTTGCCGCTTTTCATGTGCTTTCAAGGCGATTCGAATCTACCTCCTGAAATCTGTTTCCTGCAATTCTGCCTTGCTTTCAAAGCCTCTTCGTTGCCTTCCCTTAATATATTTGTGGACGAGAGGTATCATTTAAAACTCTGCAGGTTTGCGAATTGCAGTGCCCCTGAGCTCCATTTTTCAACTCGCTTTTTTGGGAGCTGGCCACCAAAGCGCAGGATTGCTTCAGGCCCTCTTCTGGTTCTGGGGGGCAGGCTGAGCTTGTGCTTAATTCTTCTTCCTGATGGGAAAATAGAGTGACCTGTGCCTGTCCCAACACCTAGAGCTAGTCTCTCATTGGTTCCCCCTCTTCCCGTTCATCCTCAGGACAAATTGCAACCTGTACGGAAAAGGAGGTTAAAGGTGCTGATTCTCCAAGGAGGGAGATGGCTAGCAAATCGGCTGGAATGGCGAACCCGAGCAAAGGAGGTGAGAAATGAGGTGCGTTTTAGAAACCTTTCCCGATCACACGGTGTACCATCTTCTGGGTTTCTCATGCCTGTTTTCGACGTAGGAAGATGCCCTTGAACCTGGAGATTTGGGACCCATGGGATGGGTACCATGCAGTATTACTTGAAAGGGTCTGCGTTGGCTCACCCAACCTCACCGAACCTCTCAGCCCCAAGAGTGTCCACCCTTATGTCTCAATCAGCTGTGGGTCTAGATATGGTCAATCCAGGTTGCATCACAGCCCCTGAACGAATTTTGTAAGAATTTCTCTCTCTTTCACTGTCTTTGTTTCACGGGTTTTGAAAAGTAATTTATTTTTATAATGGGGTTTAGCTGCTTTTCACGGCTGTGTTTATGCCGCTTTACACCCCCTTGACTCACTTACAGAGAGATATCAATACATAGGTTTGAAGATTCTTACTAGTCAGATATATTCTTGTGCGGTGAATAGGGGGTGTTGAGTCCAGTTCACTGAAAAAGGAATAGGTCTTGTCTCTTACATATTGGGTTTATGGAACGGTATCTGAGCTAATTTGAAACCCTTGTTTTATGCATCACCCCACCTCACCTTTCCCGTTCAGCAGCCATAGTGTGTTTCCTAAACGTGGGACTCTGTTCTGTTTTGCAATTCAGTTCAAGGGTAGCGGTTTTTACATTCCCTCTAGAAGTGATATCTTATCATAAGTGTCTTTTTCTGTGTGACTTCTTTCACTTAGAATCGTCGTACCTAAATCCACTCATCGTGCTGCTACTAGCCTTATGACGTTGATTTCATGGCTGAGTGATATTCCATTGTACATGAGGACCACAACTTCTTTATCCATTTTTCTCTTTCCTAGGATATTTAAGGTGTAATGAAGTGGGGGTTCTTGTCCACAGAGCAGCCCTAAACTTTGGGGTGCCTGTGTCTTGCTGATTTTTCGTTTTCCCAATTTATACGCCCATGAGTGGAAGTGCCCTATGCTCTCCAAGCTGTGTTTTTAGATGTTTCAGAACACACCGTACACTTCTCCGGAGTGCCTGTTGGCAATTTACATCCCACCCATCAGCATAGCAAGGCTCCCATTTCTCCATGGCCGGTCCTGCATTTCTGGTTTGGACACTTTTTTCCGCATGGCCCTTTTGCCCGCTGGGAAGCGAGACTTCTTTGGAGCGCTGATTGGCCTTTCCAGGTTGCTTGGTTGGCCAAAAAGGGCGTATGCGTTTTTTCCTGAATATATTCAGGAAAAAACGCATACGCCCTTTTTGGCCAAGGGCATCATTGTCCACGTTTTGCCGCTTTTCATGTGCTTTCAAGGCGATTCGAATCTACCTCCTGAAATCTGTTTCCTGCAA
Source organism: Balaenoptera acutorostrata (assembly GCF_949987535.1). NCBI lineage: Eukaryota > Metazoa > Chordata > Mammalia > Artiodactyla > Balaenopteridae > Balaenoptera > Balaenoptera acutorostrata. The sequence goes on along the minus strand of NW_026645771.1, from coordinate 177,489 downwards.
TTCTGCCTTGCTTTCAAAGCCTCTTCGTTGCCTTCCCTTAATATATTTGTGGACGAGAGGTATCATTTAAAACTCTGCAGGTTTGTGAATTGCAGTGCCCCTGAGCTCCATTTTTCAACTCGCTTTTTTGGGAGCTGGCCGCCAAAGCGCAGGATTGCTTCAGGCCCTCTTCTGGTTCTGGGGGGCAGGCTGAGCTTGTGCTTAATTCTTCTTCCTGATGGGAAAATAGAGTGACCTGTGCCTGTCCCAACACCTAGAGCTAGTCTCTCATTGGTTCCCCCTCTTCCCCTTCATCCTCAGGACAAATTGCAACCTGTACGGAACAGGAGGTTAAAGGTGCTGATTCTCCAAGGAGGGAGATGGCTAGTAAATCGGCTGGAATGGCGAACCCGAGCAAAGGAGATGAGAAATGAGGTGCGTTTTAGAAACCTTTCCCGATCACACGGTGTACCATCTTCTGGGTTTCTCATGCCTGTTTTCGACGTAGGAAGATGCCCTTGAACCTGGAGATTTGGGACCCATGGGATGGGTACCATGCAGTATTACTTGAAAGGGTCTGCGTTGGCTCACCCAACCTCACCGAACCTCTCAGCCCCAAGAGTGTCCACCCTTATGTCTCAATCAGCTGTGGGTCTAGATATGGTCAATCCAGGTTGCATCACAGCCCCTGAACGAATTTTGTAAGAATTTCTCTCTCTTTCACTGTCTTTGTTTCACGGGTTTTGAAAAGTAATTTATTTTTATAATGGGGTTTAGCTGCTTTTCACGGCTGTGTTTATGCCGCTTTACACCCCCTTGACTCACTTACAGAGAGATATCAATACATAGGTTTGAAGATTCTTACTAGTCAGATATATTCTTGTGTGGTGAATAGGGGGTGTTGAGTCCTGGTCACTGAAAAAGGAATAGGTCTTGTCTCTTACATATTGGGTTTATGGAACGGTATCTGAGCTAATTTGAAACCCTTGTTTTATGCATCACCCCACCTCACCTTTCCCGTTCAGCAGCCATAGTGTGTTTCCTAAACATGTGACTCTGTTCTGTTTTGCAATTCAGTTCAAGTGTAGCGGTTTTTACATTCCCTCTAGAAGTGATATCTTAGGATAAGTGTCTTTTTCTGTGTGACTTATTTCACTTAGAATCGTCGTAACTAAATCCACTCATCGTGCTGCTACTAGCCTTATGACGTTGATTTCATGGCTGAGTGATATTCCATTGTACATGAGGACCACAACTTCTTTATCCATTTTTCTCTTTCCTAGGATATTTAAGGTGTAATGAAGTGGGGGTTCTTGTCAACAGAGCAGCCCTAAACTTTGGGGTGCCTGTGTCTTGCTGATTTTTAGTTTTCCCAATTTATACGCCCATGAGTGGAAGTGCCCTATGCTCTCCAAGCTGTGTTTTTTAGATGTTTCAGAACACACCGTACACTTCTCCAGAGTGGCTGTTGGCCATTTACATCCCACCCATCAGCGTAGCAAGGCTCCCATTTCTCCATGGCCGGTCCTGCATTTCTGGTTTGGACACTTTTTTCCGCATGGCCCTTTTGCCCGCTGGGAAGCGAGACTTCTTTGGAGCGCTGATTTGCCTTTCCAGGTTGCTTGGTTGGCCAAAAAGGGCGTATGCGTTTTTTCCTGAATATATTCAGGAAAAAACGCATACGCCCTTTTTGGCCTAGGGCATCATTGTCCACGTTTTGCCGCTTTTCATGTGCTTTCAAGGCGATTCGAATCTACCTCCTGAAATCTGTTTCCTGCAATTCTGCCTTGCTTTCAAAGCCTCTTCGTTGCCTTCCCTTAATATATTTGTGGACGAGAGGTATCATTTAAAACTCTGCAGGTTTTTGAATTGCAGTGCCCCTGAGCTCCATTTTTCAACTCGCTTTTTTGGGAGCTGGCCTCAAAGGCGCAGGATTGCTTCAGGCCCTCTTCTGGTTCTGGGGGGCAGGCTGAGCTTGTGCTTAATTCTTCTTCCTGATGGGAAAATAGAGTGACCTGTGCCTGTCCCAACACCTAGAGCTAGTCTCTCATTGGTTCCCCCTCTTCCCGTTCATCCTCAGGACAAATTGCAACCTGTACGGAAAAGGAGGTTAAAGGTGCTGATTCTCCAAGGAGGGAGATGGCTAGCAAATCGGCTGGAATGGCGAACCCGAGCAAAGGAGATGAGAAATGAGGTGCGTTTTAGAAACCTTTCCCGATCACACGGTGTACCATCTTCTGGGTTTCTCATGCCTGTTTTCGACGTAGGAAGATGCCCTTGAACCTGGAGATTTGGGACCCATGGGATGGGTACCATGCAGTATTACTTGAAAGGGTCTGCGTTGGCTCACCCAACCTCACCGAACCTCTCAGCCCCAAGAGTGTCCACCCTTATGTCTCAATCAGCTGTGGGTCTAGATATGGTCAATCCAGGTTGCATCACAGCCCCTGAACGAATTTTGTAAGAATTTCTCTCTCTTTCACTGTCTTTGTTTCACGGGTTTTGAAAAGTAATTTATTTTTATAATGGGGTTTAGCTGCTTTTCACGGCTGTGTTTATGCCGCTTTACACCCCCTTGACTCACTTACAGAGAGATATCAATACATAGGTTTGAAGATTCTTACTAGTCAGATATATTCTTGTGCGGTGAATAGGGGGTGTTGAGTCCAGTTCACTGAGCAAGGAATAGGTCTTGTCTCTTACATATTGGGTTTATGGAACGGTATCTGAGCTAATTTGAAACCCTTGTTTTATGCATCACCCCACCTCACCTTTCCCGTTCAGCAGCCATAGTGTGTTTCCTAAACGTGGGACTCTGTTCTGTTTTGCAATTCAGTTCAAGGGTAGCGGTTTTTACATTCCCTCTAGAAGTGATATCTTATGATAAATGTCTTTTTCTGTGTGACTTATTTCACTTAGAATCGTCGTACCTAAATCCACTCATCGTGCTGCTACTAGCCTTATGACGTTGATTTCATGGCTGAGTGATATTCCATTGTACATGAGGACCACAACTTCTTTATCCATTTTTCTCTTTCCTAGGATATTTAAGGTGTAATGAAGTGGGGGTTCTTGTCCACAGAGCAGCCCTAAACTTTGGGGTGCCTGTGTCTTGCTGATTTTTAGTTTTCCCAATTTATACGCCCATGAGTGGAAGTGCCCTATGCTCTCCAAGCTGTGTTTTTAGATGTTTCAGAACACACCGTACACTTCTCCGGAGTGCCTGTTGGCAATTTACATCCCACCCATCAGCATAGCAAGGCTCCCATTTCTCCATGGCCGGTCCTGCATTTCTGGTTTGGACACTTTTTTCCGCATGGCCCTTTTGCCCGCTGGGAAGCGAGACTTCTTTGGAGCGCTGATTGGCCTTTCCAGGTTGCTTGGTTGGCCAAAAAGGGCGTATGCGTTTTTTCCTGAATATATTCAGGAAAAAACGCATACGCCCTTTTTGGCCAAGGGCATCATTGTCCACGTTTTGCCGCTTTTCATGTGCTTTCAAGGCGATTCGAATCTACCTCCTGAAATCTGTTTCCTGCAATTCTGCCTTGCTTTCAAAGCCTCTTCGTTGCCTTCCCTTAATATATTTGTGGACGAGAGGTATCATTTAAAACTCTGCAGGTTTGCGAATTGCAGTGCCCCTGAGCTCCATTTTTCAACTCGCTTTTTTGGGAGCTGGCCACCAAAGCGCAGGATTGCTTCAGGCCCTCTTCTGGTTCTGGGGGGCAGGCTGAGCTTGTGCTTAATTCTTCTTCCTGATGGGAAAATAGAGTGACCTGTGCCTGTCCCAACACCTAGAGCTAGTCTCTCATTGGTTCCCCCTCTTCCCGTTCATCCTCAGGACAAATTGCAACCTGTACGGAAAAGGAGGTTAAAGGTGCTGATTCTCCAAGGAGGGAGATGGCTAGCAAATCGGCTGGAATGGCGAACCCGAGCAAAGGAGATGAGAAATGAGGTGCGTTTTAGAAACCTTTCCCGATCACACGGTGTACCATCTTCTGGGTTTCTCATGCCTGTTTTCGACGTAGGAAGATGCCCTTGAACCTGGAGATTTGGGACCCATGGGATGGGTACCATGCAGTATTACTTGAAAGGGTCTGCGTTGGCTCACCCAACCTCACCGAACCTCTCAGCCCCAAGAGTGTCCACCCTTATGTCTCAATCAGCTGTGGGTCTAGATATGGTCAATCCAGGTTGCATCACAGCCCCTGAACGAATTTTGTAAGAATTTCTCTCTCTTTCACTGTCTTTGTTTCACGGGTTTTGAAAAGTAATTTATTTTTATAATGGGGTTTAGCTGCTTTTCACGGCTGTGTTTATGCCGCTTTACACCCCATTGACTCACTTACAGAGAGATATCAATACATAGGTTTGAAGATTCTTACTAGTCAGATATATTCTTGTGCGGTGAATAGGGGGTGTTGAGTCCAGTTCACTGAGCAAGGAATAGGTCTTGTCTCTTACATATTGGGTTTATGGAACGGTATCTGAGCTAATTTGAAACCCTTGTTTTATGCATCACCCCACCTCACCTTTCCCGTTCAGCAGCCATAGTGTGTTTCCTAAACGTGGGACTCTGTTCTGTTTTGCAATTCAGTTCAAGGGTAGCGGTTTTTACATTCCCTCTAGAAGTGATATCTTATGATAAATGTCTTTTTCTGTGTGACTTATTTCACTTAGAATCGTCGTACCTAAATCCACTCATCGTGCTGCTACTAGCCTTATGACGTTGATTTCATGGCTGAGTGATATTCCATTGTACATGAGGACCACAACTTCTTTATCCATTTTTCTCTTTCCTAGGATATTTAAGGTGTAATGAAGTGGGGGTTCTTGTCCACAGAGCAGCCCTAAACTTTGGGGTGCCTGTGTCTTGCTGATTTTTAGTTTTCCCAATTTATACGCCCATGAGTGGAAGTGCCCTATGCTCTCCAAGCTGTGTTTTTAGATGTTTCAGAACACACCGTACACTTCTCCGGAGTGCCTGTTGGCAATTTACATCCCACCCATCAGCATAGCAAGGCTCCCATTTCTCCATGGCCGGTCCTGCATTTCTGGTTTGGACACTTTTTTCCGCATGGCCCTTTTGCCCGCTGGGAAGCGAGACTTCTTTGGAGCGCTGATTGGCCTTTCCAGGTTGCTTGGTTGGCCAAAAAGGGCGTATGCGTTTTTTCCTGAATATATTCAGGAAAAAACGCATACGCCCTTTTTGGCCAAGGGCATCATTGTCCACGTTTTGCCGCTTTTCATGTGCTTTCAAGGCGATTCGAATCTACCTCCTGAAATCTGTTTCCTGCAATTCTGCCTTGCTTTCAAAGCCTCTTCGTTGCCTTCCCTTAATATATTTGTGGACGAGAGGTATCATTTAAAACTCTGCAGGTTTGTGAATTGCAGTGCCCCTGAGCTCCATTTTTCAACTCGCTTTTTTGGGAGCTGGCCGCCAAAGCGCAGGATTGCTTCAGGCCCTCTTCTGGTTCTGGGGGGCAGGCTGAGCTTGTGCTTAATTCTTCTTCCTGATGGGAAAATAGAGTGACCTGTGCCTGTCCCAACACCTAGAGCTAGTCTCTCATTGGTTCCCCCTCTTCCCCTTCATCCTCAGGACAAATTGCAACCTGTACGGAACAGGAGGTTAAAGGTGCTGATTCTCCAAGGAGGGAGATGGCTAGTAAATCGGCTGGAATGGCGAACCCGAGCAAAGGAGATGAGAAATGAGGTGCGTTTTAGAAACCTTTCCCGATCACACGGTGTACCATCTTCTGGGTTTCTCATGCCTGTTTTCGACGTAGGAAGATGCCCTTGAACCTGGAGATTTGGGACCCATGGGATGGGTACCATGCAGTATTACTTGAAAGGGTCTGCGTTGGCTCACCCAACCTCACCGAACCTCTCAGCCCCAAGAGTGTCCACCCTTATGTCTCAATCAGCTGTGGGTCTAGATATGGTCAATCCAGGTTGCATCATAGCCCCTGAACGAATTTTGTAAGAATTTCTCTCTCTTTCACTGTCTTTGTTTCACGGGTTTTGAAAAGTAATTTATTTTTATAATGGGGTTTAGCTGCTTTTCACGGCTGTGTTTATTCCGCTTTACACCCCCTTGACTCACTTACAGAGAGATATCAATACATAGGTTTGAAGATTCTTACTAGTCAGATATATTCTTGTGCGGTGAATAGGGGGTGTTGAGTCCAGTTCACTGAAAAAGGAATAGGTCTTGTCTCTTACATATTGGGTTTATGGAACGGTATCGGAGCTAATTTGAAACCCTTGTTTTATGCATCACCCCACCTCACCTTTCCCGTTCAGCAGCCATAGTGTGTTTCCTAAACGTGGGACTCTGTTCTGTTTTGCAATTCAGTTCAAGTGTAGCGGTTTTTACATTCCCTCTAGAAGTGATATCTTATCATAAGTGTCTTTTTCTGTGTGACTTATTTCACTTAGAATCGTCGTACCTAAATCCACTCATCGTGCTGCTACTAGCCTTATGACGTTGATTTCATGGCTGAGTGATATTCCATTGTACATGAGGACCACAACTTCTTTATCCATTTTTCTCTTTCCTAGGATATTTAAGGTGTAATGAAGTGGGGGTTCTTGTCCACAGAGCAGCCCTAAACTTTGGGGTGCCTGTGTCTTGCTGATTTTTAGTTTTCCCAATTTATACGCCCATGAGTGGAAGTGCCCTATGCTCTCCAAGCTGTGTTTTTAGATGTTTCAGAACACACCGTACACTTCTCCGGAGTGCCTGTTGGCAATTTACATCCCACCCATCAGCATAGCAAGGCTCCCATTTCTCCATGGCCGGTCCTGCATTTCTGGTTTGGACACTTTTTTCCGCATGGCCCTTTTGCCCGCTGGGAAGCGAGACTTCTTTGGAGCGCTGATTGGCCTTTCCAGGTTGCTTGGTTGGCCAAAAAGGGCGTATGCGTTTTTTCCTGAATATATTCAGGAAAAAACGCATACGCCCTTTTTGGCCAAGGGCATCATTGTCCACGTTTTGCCGCTTTTCATGTGCTTTCAAGGCGATTCGAATCTACCTCCTGAAATCTGTTTCCTGCAATTCTGCCTTGCTTTCAAAGCCTCTTCGTTGCCTTCCCTTAATATATTTGTGGACGAGAGGTATCATTTAAAACTCTGCAGGTTTGTGAATTGCAGTGCCCCTGAGCTCCATTTTTCAACTCGCTTTTTTGGGAGCTGGCCGCCAAAGCGCAGGATTGCTTCAGGCCCTCTTCTGGTTCTGGGGGGCAGGCTGAGCTTGTGCTTAATTCTTCTTCCTGATGGGAAAATAGAGTGACCTGTGCCTGTCCCAACACCTAGAGCTAGTCTCTCATTGGTTCCCCCTCTTCCCCTTCATCCTCAGGACAAATTGCAACCTGTACGGAACAGGAGGTTAAAGGTGCTGATTCTCCAAGGAGGGAGATGGCTAGTAAATCGGCTGGAATGGCGAACCCGAGCAAAGGAGATGAGAAATGAGGTGCGTTTTAGAAACCTTTCCCGATCACACGGTGTACCATCTTCTGGGTTTCTCATGCCTGTTTTCGACGTAGGAAGATGCCCTTGAACCTGGAGATTTGGGACCCATGGGATGGGTACCATGCAGTATTACTTGAAAGGGTCTGCGTTGGCTCACCCAACCTCACCGAACCTCTCAGCCCCAAGAGTGTCCACCCTTATGTCTCAATCAGCTGTGGGTCTAGATATGGTCAATCCAGGTTGCATCACAGCCCCTGAACGAATTTTGTAAGAATTTCTCTCTCTTTCACTGTCTTTGTTTCACGGGTTTTGAAAAGTAATTTATTTTTATAATGGGGTTTAGCTGCTTTTCACGGCTGTGTTTATGCCGCTTTACACCCCCTTGACTCACTTACAGAGAGATATCAATACATAGGTTTGAAGATTCTTACTAGTCAGATATATTCTTGTGCGGTGAATAGGGGGTGTTGAGTCCAGTTCACTGAAAAAGGAATAGGTCTTGTCTCTTACATATTGGGTTTATGGAACGGTATCGGAGCTAATTTGAAACCCTTGTTTTATGCATCACCCCACCTCACCTTTCCCGTTCAGCAGCCATAGTGTGTTTCCTAAACGTGGGACTCTGTTCTGTTTTGCAATTCAGTTCAAGTGTAGCGGTTTTTACATTCCCTCTAGAAGTGATATCTTATCATAAGTGTCTTTTTCTGTGTGACTTATTTCACTTAGAATCGTCGTACCTAAATCCACTCATCGTGCTGCTACTAGCCTTATGACGTTGATTTCATGGCTGAGTGATATTCCATTGTACATGAGGACCACAACTTCTTTATCCATTTTTCTCTTTCCTAGGATATTTAAGGTGTAATGAAGTGGGGGTTCTTGTCCACAGAGCAGCCCTAAACTTTGGGGTGCCTGTGTCTTGCTGATTTTTAGTTTTCCCAATTTATACGCCCATGAGTGGAAGTGCCCTATGCTCTCCAAGCTGTGTTTTTAGATGTTTCAGAACACACCGTACACTTCCCCGGAGTGCCTGTTGGCAATTTACATCCCACCCATCAGCATAGCAAGGCTCCCATTTCTCCATGGCCGGTCCTGCATTTCTGGTTTGGACACTTTTTTCCGCATGGCCCTTTTGCCCGCTGGGAAGCGAGACTTCTTTGGAGCGCTGATTGGCCTTTCCAGGTTGCTTGGTTGGCCAAAAAGGGCGTATGCGTTTTTTCCTGAATATATTCAGGAAAAAACGCATACGCCCTTTTTGGCCAAGGGCATCATTGTCCACGTTTTGCCGCTTTTCATGTGCTTTCAAGGCGATTCGAATCTACCTCCTGAAATCTGTTTCCTGCAATTCTGCCTTGCTTTCAAAGCCTCTTCGTTGCCTTCCCTTAATATATTTGTGGACGAGAGGTATCATTTAAAACTCTGCAGGTTTGTGAATTGCAGTGCCCCTGAGCTCCATTTTTCAACTCGCTTTTTTGGGAGCTGGCCGCCAAAGCGCAGGATTGCTTCAGGCCCTCTTCTGGTTCTGGGGGGCAGGCTGAGCTTGTGCTTAATTCTTCTTCCTGATGGGAAAATAGAGTGACCTGTGCCTGTCCCAACACCTAGAGCTAGTCTCTCATTGGTTCCCCCTCTTCCCCTTCATCCTCAGGACAAATTGCAACCTGTACGGAACAGGAGGTTAAAGGTGCTGATTCTCCAAGGAGGGAGATGGCTAGTAAATCGGCTGGAATGGCGAACCCGAGCAAAGGAGATGAGAAATGAGGTGCGTTTTAGAAACCTTTCCCGATCACACGGTGTACCATCTTCTGGGTTTCTCATGCCTGTTTTCGACGTAGGAAGATGCCCTTGAACCTGGAGATTTGGGACCCATGGGATGGGTACCATGCAGTATTACTTGAAAGGGTCTGCGTTGGCTCACCCAACCTCACCGAACCTCTCAGCCCCAAGAGTGTCCACCCTTATGTCTCAATCAGCTGTGGGTCTAGATATGGTCAATCCAGGTTGCATCACAGCCCCTGAACGAATTTTGTAAGAATTTCTCTCTCTTTCACTGTCTTTGTTTCACGGGTTTTGAAAAGTAATTTATTTTTATAATGGGGTTTAGCTGCTTTTCACGGCTGTGTTTATGCCGCTTTACACCCCCTTGACTCACTTACAGAGAGATATCAATACATAGGTTTGAAGATTCTTACTAGTCAGATATATTCTTGTGCGGTGAATAGGGGGTGTTGAGTCCAGTTCACTGAAAAAGGAATAGGTCTTGTCTCTTACATATTGGGTTTATGGAACGGTATCTGAGCTAATTTGAAACCCTTGTTTTATGCATCACCCCACCTCACCTTTCCCGTTCAGCAGCCATAGTGTGTTTCCTAAACGTGGGACTCTGTTCTGTTTTGCAATTCAGTTCAAGTGTAGCGGTTTTTACATTCCCTCTAGAAGTGATATCTTATCATAAGTGTCTTTTTCTGTGTGACTTATTTCACTTAGAATCGTCGTACCTAAATCCACTCATCGTGCTGCTACTAGCCTTATGACGTTGATTTCATGGCTGAGTGATATTCCATTGTACATGAGGACCACAACTTCTTTATCCATTTTTCTCTTTCCTAGGATATTTAAGGTGTAATGAAGTGGGGGTTCTTGTCCACAGAGCAGCCCTAAACTTTGGGGTGCCTGTGTCTTGCTGATTTTTAGTTTTCCCAATTTATACGCCCATGAGTGGAAGTGCCCTATGCTCTCCAAGCTGTGTTTTTAGATGTTTCAGAACACACCGTACACTTCTCCGGAGTGCCTGTTGGCAATTTACATCCCACCCATCAGCATAGCAAGGCTCCCATTTCTCCATGGCCGGTCCTGCATTTCTGGTTTGGACACTTTTTTCCCCATGGCCCTTTTGCCCGCTGGGAAGCGAGACTTCTTTGGAGCGCTGATTGGCCTTTCCAGGTTGCTTGGTTGGCCAAAAAGGGCGTATGCGTTTTTTCCTGAATATATTCAGGAAAAAACGCATACGCCCTTTTTGGCCAAGGGCATCATTGTCCACGTTTTGCCGCTTTTCATGTGCTTTCAAGGCGATTCGAATCTACCTCCTGAAATCTGTTTCCTGCAATTCTGCCTTGCTTTCAAAGCCTCTTCGTTGCCTTCCCTTAATATATTTGTGGACGAGAGGTATCATTTAAAACTCTGCAGGTTTGTGAATTGCAGTGCCCCTGAGCTCCATTTTTCAACTCGCTTTTTTGGGAGCTGGCCGCCAAAGCGCAGGATTGCTTCAGGCCCTCTTCTGGTTCTGGGGGGCAGGCTGAGCTTGTGCTTAATTCTTCTTCCTGATGGGAAAATAGAGTGACCTGTGCCTGTCCCAACACCTAGAGCTAGTCTCTCATTGGTTCCCCCTCTTCCCCTTCATCCTCAGGACAAATTGCAACCTGTACGGAACAGGAGGTTAAAGGTGCTGATTCTCCAAGGAGGGAGATGGCTAGTAAATCGGCTGGAATGGCGAACCCGAGCAAAGGAGATGAGAAATGAGGTGCGTTTTAGAAACCTTTCCCGATCACACGGTGTACCATCTTCTGGGTTTCTCATGCCTGTTTTCGACGTAGGAAGATGCCCTTGAACCTGGAGATTTGGGACCCATGGGATGGGTACCATGCAGTATTACTTGAAAGGGTCTGCGTTGGCTCACCCAACCTCACCGAACCTCTCAGCCCCAAGAGTGTCCACCCTTATGTCTCAATCAGCTGTGGGTCTAGATATGGTCAATCCAGGTTGCATCACAGCCCCTGAACGAATTTTGTAAGAATTTCTCTCTCTTTCACTGTCTTTGTTTCACGGGTTTTGAAAAGTAATTTATTTTTATAATGGGGTTTAGCTGCTTTTCACGGCTGTGTTTATTCCGCTTTACACCCCCTTGACTCACTTACAGAGAGATATCAATACATAGGTTTGAAGATTCTTACTAGTCAGATATATTCTTGTGCGGTGAATAGGGGGTGTTGAGTCCAGTTCACTGAAAAAGGAATAGGTCTTGTCTCTTACATATTGGGTTTATGGAACGGTATCGGAGCTAATTTGAAACCCTTGTTTTATGCATCACCCCACCTCACCTTTCCCGTTCAGCAGCCATAGTGTGTTTCCTAAACGTGGGACTCTGTTCTGTTTTGCAATTCAGTTCAAGTGTAGCGGTTTTTACATTCCCTCTAGAAGTGATATCTTATCATAAGTGTCTTTTTCTGTGTGACTTATTTCACTTAGAATCGTCGTACCTAAATCCACTCATCGTGCTGCTACTAGCCTTATGACGTTGATTTCATGGCTGAGTGATATTCCATTGTACATGAGGACCACAACTTCTTTATCCATTTTTCTCTTTCCTAGGATATTTAAGGTGTAATGAAGTGGGGGTTCTTGTCCACAGAGCAGCCCTAAACTTTGGGGTGCCTGTGTCTTGCTGATTTTTAGTTTTCCCAATTTATACGCCCATGAGTGGAAGTGCCCTATGCTCTCCAAGCTGTGTTTTTAGATGTTTCAGAACACACCGTACACTTCTCCGGAGTGCCTGTTGGCAATTTACATCCCACCCATCAGCATAGCAAGGCTCCCATTTCTCCATGGCCGGTCCTGCATTTCTGGTTTGGACACTTTTTTCCGCATGGCCCTTTTGCCCGCTGGGAAGCGAGACTTCTTTGGAGCGCTGATTGGCCTTTCCAGGTTGCTTGGTTGGCCAAAAAGGGCGTATGCGTTTTTTCCTGAATATATTCAGGAAAAAACGCATACGCCCTTTTTGGCCAAGGGCATCATTGTCCACGTTTTGCCGCTTTTCATGTGCTTTCAAGGCGATTCGAATCTACCTCCTGAAATCTGTTTCCTGCAATTCTGCCTTGCTTTCAAAGCCTCTTCGTTGCCTTCCCTTAATATATTTGTGGACGAGAGGTATCATTTAAAACTCTGCAGGTTTGTGAATTGCAGTGCCCCTTTGCTCCATTTTTCAACTCGCTTTTTTGCTAGCTGGCCGCCAAAGCGCAGGATTGCTTCAGGCCCTCTTCTGGTTCTGGGGGGCAGGCTGAGCTTGTGCTTAATTCTTCTTCCTGATGGGAAAATAGAGTGACCTGTGCCTGTCCCAACACCTAGAGCTAGTCTCTCATTGGTTCCCCCTCTTCCCCTTCATCCTCAGGACAAATTGCAACCTGTACGGAACAGGAGGTTAAAGGTGCTGATTCTCCAAGGAGGGAGATGGCTAGTAAATCGGCTGGAATGGCGAACCCGAGCAAAGGAGATGAGAAATGAGGTGCGTTTTAGAAACCTTTCCCGATCACACGGTGTACCATCTTCTGGGTTTCTCATGCCTGTTTTCGACGTAGGAAGATGCCCTTGAACCTGGAGATTTGGGACCCATGGGATGGGTACCATGCAGTATTACTTGAAAGGGTCTGCGTTGGCTCACCCAACCTCACCGAACCTCTCAGCCCCAAGAGTGTCCACCCTTATGTCTCAATCAGCTGTGGGTCTAGATATGGTCAATCCAGGTTGCATCACAGCCCCTGAACGAATTTTGTAAGAATTTCTCTCTCTTTCACTGTCTTTGTTTCACGGGTTTTGAAAAGTAATTTATTTTTATAATGGGGTTTAGCTGCTTTTCACGGCTGTGTTTATGCCGCTTTACACCCCCTTGACTCACTTACAGAGAGATATCAATACATAGGTTTGAAGATTCTTACTAGTCAGATATATTCTTGTGCGGTGAATAGGGGGTGTTGAGTCCAGTTCACTGAGCAAGGAATAGGTCTTGTCTCTTACATATTGGGTTTATGGAACGGTATCTGAGCTAATTTGAAACCCTTGTTTTATGCATCACCCCACCTCACCTTTCCCGTTCAGCAGCCATAGTGTGTTTCCTAAACGTGGGACTCTGTTCTGTTTTGCAATTCAGTTCAAGTGTAGCGGTTTTTACATTCCCTCTCTAAGTGATATCTTATGATAAGTGTCTTTTTCTGTGTGACTTATTTCACTTAGAATCGTCGTACCTAAATCCACTCATCGTGCTGCTACTAGCCTTATGACGTTGATTTCATGGCTGAGTGATATTCCATTGTACATGAGGACCACAACTTCTTTATCCATTTTTCTCTTTCCTAGGATATTTAAGGTGTAATGAAGTGGGGGTTCTTGTCCACAGAGCAGCCCTAAACTTTGGGGTGCCTGTGTCTTGCTGATTTTTAGTTTTCCCAATTTATACGCCCATGAGTGGAAGTGCCCTATGCTCTCCAAGCTGTGTTTTTTAGATGTTTCAGAACACACCGTACACTTCTCCAGAGTGGCTGTTGGCAATTTACATCCCACCCATCAGCGTAGCAAGGCTCCCATTTCTCCATGGCCGGTCCTGCATTTCTGGTTTGGACACTTTTTTCCGCATGGCCCTTTTGCCCGCTGGGAAGCGAGACTTCTTTGGAGCGCTGATTGGCCTTTCCAGGTTGCTTGGTTGGCCAAAAAGGGCGTATGCGTTTTTTCCTGAATATATTCAGGAAAAAACGCATACGCCCTTTTTGGCCAAGGGCATCATTGTCCACGTTTTGCCGCTTTTCATGTGCTTTCAAGGCGATTCGAATCTACCTCCTGACATCTGTTTCCTGCAATTCTGCCTTGCTTTCAAAGCCTCTTCGTTGCCTTCCCTTAATATATTTGTGGACGAGAGGTATCATTTAAAACTCTGCAGGTTTGTGAATTGCAGTGCCCCTGAGCTCCATTTTTCAACTCGCTTTTTTGGGAGCTGGCCGCCAAAGCGCAGGATTGCTTCAGGCCCTCTTCTGGTTCTGGGGGGCAGGCTGAGCTTGTGCTTAATTCTTCTTCCTGATGGGAAAATAGAGTGACCTGTGCCTGTCCCAACACCTAGAGCTAGTCTCTCATTGGTTCCCCCTCTTCCCCTTCATCCTCAGGACAAATTGCAACCTGTACGGAACAGGAGGTTAAAGGTGCTGATTCTCCAAGGAGGGAGATGGCTAGTAAATCGGCTGGAATGGCGAACCCGAGCAAAGGAGATGAGAAATGAGGTGCGTTTTAGAAACCTTTCCCGATCACACGGTGTACCATCTTCTGGGTTTCTCATGCCTGTTTTCGACGTAGGAAGATGCCCTTGAACCTGGAGATTTGGGACCCATGGGATGGGTACCATGCAGTATTACTTGAAAGGGTCTGCGTTGGCTCACCCAACCTCACCGAACCTCTCAGCCCCAAGAGTGTCCACCCTTATGTCTCAATCAGCTGTGGGTCTAGATATGGTCAATCCAGGTTGCATCACAGCCCCTGAACGAATTTTGTAAGAATTTCTCTCTCTTTCACTGTCTTTGTTTCACGGGTTTTGAAAAGTAATTTATTTTTATAATGGGGTTTAGCTGCTTTTCACGGCTGTGTTTATGCCGCTTTACACCCCCTTGACTCACTTACAGAGAGATATCAATACATAGGTTTGAAGATTCTTACTAGTCAGATATATTCTTGTGCGTTGAATAGGGGGTGTTGCGTCCAGTTCACTGAGCAAGGAATAGGTCTTGTCTCTTACATATTGGGTTTATGGAACGGTATCTGAGCTAATTTGAAACCCTTGTTTTATGCATCACCCCACCTCACCTTTCCCGTTCAGCAGCCATAGTGTGTTTCCTAAACGTGTGACTCTGTTCTGTTTTGCAATTCCGTTCAAGTGTAGCGGTTTTTACATTCCCTCTCTAAGTGATATCTTATGATAAGTGTCTTTTTCTGTGTGACTTATTTCACTTAGAATCGTCGTACCTAAATCCACTCATCGTGCTGCTACTAGCCTTATGACGTTGATTTCATGGCTGAGTGATATTCCATTGTACATGAGGATCACAACTTCTTTATCCATTTTTCTCTTTCCTAGGATATTTAAGGTGTAATGAAGTGGGGGTTCTTGTCCACAGAGCAGCCCTAAACTTTGGGGTGCCTGTTTCTTGCTGATGTTTAGTTTTCCCAATTTATACGCCCATGAGTGGAAGTGCCCTATGCTCTCCAAGCTGTGTTTTTTAGATGTTTCAGGACACACCGTACACTTCTCCAGAGTGGCTGTTGGCAATTTACATCCCACCCATCAGCGTAGCAAGGCTCCCATTTCTCCATGGCCGGTCCTGCATTTCTGGTTTGGACACTTTTTTCCGCATGGCCCTTTTGCCCGCTGGGAAGCGAGACTTCTTTGGAGCGCTGATTGGCCTTTCCAGGTTGCTTGGTTGGCCAAAAAGGGCGTATGCGTTTTTTCCTGAATATATTCAGGAAAAAACGCATACGCCCTTTTTGGCCAAGGGCATCATTGTCCACGTTTTGCCGCTTTTCATGTGCTTTCAAGGCGATTCGAATCTACCTCCTGAAATCTGTTTCCTGCAATTCTGCCTTGCTTTCAAAGCCTCTTCGTTGCCTTCCCTTAATATATTTGTGGACGAGAGGTATCATTTAAAACTCTGCAGGTTTGTGAATTGCAGTACCCCTGAGCTCCATTTTTCAACTCGCTTTTTTGGGAGCTGGCCGCCAAAGCGCAGGATTGCTTCAGGCCCTCTTCTGGTTCTGGGGGGCAGGCTGAGCTTGTGCTTAATTCTTCTTCCTGATGGGAAAATAGAGTGACCTGTGCCTGTCCCAACACCTAGAGCTAGTCTCTCATTGGTTCCCCCTCTTCCCCTTCATCCTCAGGACAAATTGCAACCTGTACGGAACAGGAGGTTAAAGGTGCTGATTCTCCAAGGAGGGAGATGGCTAGTAAATCGGCTGGAATGGCGAACCCGAGCAAAGGAGATGAGAAATGAGGTGCGTTTTAGAAACCTATCCCGATCACACGGTGTACCATCTTCTGGGTTTCTCATGCCTGTTTTCGACGTAGGAAGATGCCCTTGAACCTGGAGATTTGGGACCCATGGGATGGGTACCATGCAGTATTACTTGAAAGGGTCTGCGTTGGCTCACCCAACCTCACCGAACCTCTCAGCCCCAAGAGTGTCCACCCTTATGTCTCAATCAGCTGTGGGTCTAGATATGGTCAATCCAGGTTGCATCACAGCCCCTGAACGAATTTTGTAAGAATTTCTCTCTCTTTCACTGTCTTTGTTTCACGGGTTTTGAAAAGTAATTTATTTTTATAATGGGGTTTAGCTGCTTTTCACGGCTGTGTTTATGCCGCTTTACACCCCCTTGACTCACTTACAGAGAGATATCAATACATAGGTTTGAAGATTCTTACTAGTCAGATATATTCTTGTGCGGTGAATAGGGGGTGTTGAGTCCAGTTCACTGAGCAAGGAATAGGTCTTGTCTCTTACATATTGGGTTTATGGAACGGTATCGGAGCTAATTTGAAACCCTTGTTTTATGCATCACCCCACCTCACCTTTCCCGTTCAGCAGCCATAGTGTGTTTCCTAAACGTGGGACTCTGTTCTGTTTTGCAATTCAGTTCAAGTGTAGCGGTTTTTACATTCCCTCTAGAAGTGATATCTTATGATAAGTGTCTTTTTCTGTGTGACTTATTTCACTTAGAATCGTCGTACCTAAATCCACTCATCGTGCTGCTACGAGCCTTATGACGTTGATTTCATGGCTGAGTGATATTCCATTGTACATGAGGACCACAACTTCTTTATCCATTTTTCTCTTTCCTAGGATATTTAAGGTGTAATGAAGTGGGGGTTCTTGTCCACAGAGCAGCCCTAAACTTTGGGGTGCCTGTGTCTTGCTGATTTTTAGTTTTCCCAATTTATACGCCCATGAGTGGAAGTGCCCTATGCTCTCCAAGCTGTGTTTTTAGATGTTTCAGAACACAACGTACACTTCTCCGGAGTGCCTGTTGGCAATTTACATCCCACCCATCAGCGTAGCAAGGCTCCCATTTCTCCATGGCCGGTCCTGCATTTCTGGTTTGGACACTTTTTTCCCCATGGCCCTTTTGCCCGCTGGGAAGTGAGACTTCTTTGGAGCGCTGATTGGCCTTTCCAGGTTGCTTGGTTGGCCAAAAAGGGCGTATGCGTTTTTTCCTGAATATATTCAGGAAAAACGCATACGCCCTTTTTGGCCAAGGGCATCATTGTCCACGTTTTGCCGCTTTTCATGTGCTTTCAAGGCGATTCGAATCTACCTCCTGAAATCTGTTTCCTGCAATTCTGCCTTGCTTTCAAAGCCTCTTCGTTGCCTTCCCTTAATATATTTGTGGACGAGAGGTATCATTTAAAACTCTGCAGGTCTGTGAATTGCAGTGCCCCTGAGCTCCATTTTTCAACTCGCTTTTTTGGGAGCTGGCCGCAAAAGCGCAGGATTGCTTCAGGCCCTCTTCTGGTTCTGGGGGGCAGGCTGAGCTTGTGCTTAATTCTTCTTCCTGATGGGAAAATAGAGTGACCTGTGCCTGTCCCAACACCTAGAGCTAGTCTCTCATTGGTTCCCCCTCTTCCCCTTCATCCTCAGGACAAATTGCAACCTGTACGGAACAGGAGGTTAAAGGTGCTGATTCTCCAAGGAGGGAGATGGCTAGTAAATCGGCTGGAATGGCGAACCCCAGCAAAGGAGATGAGAAATGAGGTACGTTTTAGAAACCTTTCCCGATCACACGGTGTACCATCTTCTGGGTTTCTCATGCCTGTTTTCGACGTAGGAAGATGCCCTTGAACCTGAAGATTTGGGACCCATGGGATGGGTACCATGCAGTATTACTTGAAAGGGTCTGCGTTGGCTCACCCAACCTCACCGAACCTCTCAGCCCCAAGAGTGTCCACCCTTATGTCTCAATCAGCTGTGGGTCTAGATATGGTCAATCCAGGTTGCATCACAGCCCCTGAACGAATTTTGTAAGAATTTCTCTCTCTTTCACTGTCTTTGTTTCACGGGTTTTGAAAAGTAATTTATTTTTATAATGGGGTTTAGCTGCTTTTCACGGCTGTGTTTATGCCGCTTTACACCCCCTTGACTCACTTACAGAGAGATATCAATACATAGGTTTGAAGATTCTTACTAGTCAGATATATTCTTGTGCGGTGAATAGGGGGTGTTGAGTCCAGTTCACTGAAAAAGGAATAGGTCTTGTCTCTTACATATTGGGTTTATGGAACGGTATCTGAGCTAATTTGAAACCCTTGTTTTATGCATCACCCCACCTCACCTTTCCCGTTCAGCAGCCATAGTGTGTTTCCTAAACGTGGGACTCTGTTCTGTTTTGCAATTCAGTTCAAGGGTAGCGGTTTTTACATTCCCTCTAGAAGTGATATCTTATCATAAGTGTCTTTTTCTGTGTGACTTATTTCACTTAGAATCGTCGTACCTAAATCCACTCATCGTGCTGCTACTAGCCTTATGACGTTGATTTCATGGCTGAGTGATATTCCATTGTACATGAGGACCACAACTTCTTTATCCATTTTTCTCTTTCCTAGGATATTTAAGGTGTAATGAAGTGGGGGTTCTTGTCCACAGAGCAGCCCTAAACTTTGGGGTGCCTGTGTCTTGCTGATTTTTAGTTTTCCCAATTTATACGCCCATGAGTGGAAGTGCCCTATGCTCTCCAAGCTGTGTTTTTTAGATGTTTCAGAACACACCGTACACTTCTCCAGAGTGGCTGTTGGCAATTTACATCCCACCCATCAGCATAGCAAGGCTCCCATTTCTCCATGGCCGGTCCTGCATTTCTGGTTTGGACACTTTTTTCCGCATGGCCCTTTTGCCCGCTGGGAAGCGAGACTTGTTTGTAGCGCTGATTGGCCTTTCCAGGTTGCTTGGTTGGCCAAAAAGGGCGTATGCGTTTTATCCTGAATATATTCAGGAAAAAACGCATACGCCCTTTTTGGCCAAGGGCATCATTGTCCACGTTTTGCCGCTTTTCATGTGCTTTCAAGGCGATTCGAATCTACCTCCTGAAATCTGTTTCCTGCAATTCTGCCTTGCTTTCAAAGCCTCTTCGTTGCCTTCCCTTAATATATTTGTGGACGAGAGGTATCATTTAAAACTCTGCAGGTTTGCGAATTGCAGTGCCCCTGAGCTCCATTTTTCAACTCGCTTTTTTGGGAGCTGGCCACCAAAGCGCAGGATTGCTTCAGGCCCTCTTCTGGTTCTGGGGGGCAGGCTGAGCTTGTGCTTAATTCTTCTTCCTGATGGGAAAATAGAGTGACCTGTGCCTGTCCCAACACCTAGAGCTAGTCTCTCATTGGTTCCCCCTCTTCCCGTTCATCCTCAGGACAAATTGCAACCTGTACGGAAAAGGAGGTTAAAGGTGCTGATTCTCCAAGGAGGGAGATGGCTAGCAAATCGGCTGGAATGGCGAACCCGAGCAAAGGAGATGAGAAATGAGGTGCGTTTTAGAAACCTTTCCCGATCACACGGTGTACCATCTTCTGGGTTTCTCATGCCTGTTTTCGACGTAGGAAGATGCCCTTGAACCTGGAGATTTGGGACCCATGGGATGGGTACCATGCAGTATTACTTGAAAGGGTCTGCGTTGGCTCACCCAACCTCACCGAACCTCTCAGCCCCAAGAGTGTCCACCCTTATGTCTCAATCAGCTGTGGGTCTAGATATAGTCAATCCAGGTTGCATCACAGCCCCTGAACGAATTTTGTAAGAATTTCTCTCTCTTTCACTGTCTTTGTTTCACGGGTTTTGAAAAGTAATTTATTTTTATAATGGGGTTTAGCTGCTTTTCACGGCTGTGTTTATGCCGCTTTACACCCCCTTGACTCACTTACAGAGAGATATCAATACATAGGTTTGAAGATTCTTACTAGTCAGATATATTCTTGTGCGGTGAATAGGGTGTGTTGAGTCCAGTTCACTGAAAAAGGAATAGGTCTTGTCTCTTACATATTGGGTTTATGGAACGGTATCTGAGCTAATTTGAAACCCTTGTTTTATGCATCACCCCACCTCACCTTTCCCGTTCAGCAGCCATAGTGTGTTTCCTAAACGTGGGACTCTGTTCTGTTTTGCAATTCAGTTCAAGGGTAGCGGTTTTTACATTCCCTCTAGAAGTGATATCTTATGATAAGTGTCTTTTTCTGTGTGACTTATTTCACTTAGAATCGTCGTACCTAAATCCACTCATCGTGCTGCTACTAGCCTTATGACGTTGATTTCATGGCTGAGTGATATTCCATTGTACATGAGGACCACAACTTCTTTATCCATTTTTCTCTTTCCTAGGATATTTAAGGTGTAATGAAGTGGGGGTTCTTGTCCACAGAGCAGCCCTAAACTTTGGGGTGCCTGTGTCTTGCTGATTTTTCGTTTTCCCAATTTATACGCCCATGAGTGGAAGTGCCCTATGCTCTCCAAGCTGTGTTTTTTAGATGTTTCAGAACACACCGTACACTTCTCCAGAGTGGCTGTTGGCAATTTACATCCCACCCATCAGCGTAGCAAGGCTCCCATTTCTCCATGGCCGGTCCTGCATTTCTGGTTTGGACACTTTTTTCCGCATGGCCCTTTTGCCCGCTGGGAAGCGAGACTTCTTTGTAGCGCTGATTGGCCTTTCCAGGTTGCTTGGTTGGCCAAAAAGGGCGTATGCGTTTTTTCCTGAATATATTCAGGAAAAAACGCATACGCCCTTTTTGGCCAAGGGCATCATTGTCCACGTTTTGCCGCTTTTCATGTGCTTTCAAGGCGATTCGAATCTACTTCCTGAAATCTGTTTCCTGCAATTCTGCCTTGCTTTCAAAGCCTCTTCGTTGCCTTCCCTTAATATATTTGTGGACGAGAGGTATCATTTAAAACTCTGCAGGTTTGCGAATTGCAGTGCCCCTGAGCTCCATTTTTCAACTCGCTTTTTTGGGAGCTGGCCACCAAAGCGCAGGATTGCTTCAGGCCCTCTTCTGGTTCTGGGGGGCAGGCTGAGCTTGTGCTTAATTCTTCTTCCTGATGGGAAAATAGAGTGACCTGTGCCTGTCCCAACACCTAGAGCTAGTCTCTCATTGGTTCCCCCTCTTCCCGTTCATCCTCAGGACAAATTGCAACCTGTACGGAAAAGGAGGTTAAAGGTGCTGATTCTCCAAGGAGGGAGATGGCTAGCAAATCGGCTGGAATGGCGAACCCGAGCAAAGGAGATGAGAAATGAGGTGCGTTTTAGAAACCTTTCCCGATCACACGGTGTACCATCTTCTGGGTTTCTCATGCCTGTTTTCGACGTAGGAAGATGCCCTTGAACCTGGAGATTTGGGACCCATGGGATGGGTACCATGCAGTATTACTTGAAAGGGTCTGCGTTGGCTCACCCAACCTCACCGAACCTCTCAGCCCCAAGAGTGTCCACCCTTATGTCTCAATCAGCCGTGGGTCTAGATATGGTCAATCCAGGTTGCATCACAGCCCCTGAACGAATTTTGTAAGAATTTCTCTCTCTTTCACTGTCTTTGTTTCACGGGTTTTGAAAAGTAATTTATTTTTATAATGGGGTTTAGCTGCTTTTCACGGCTGTGTTTATGCCGCTTTACACCCCCTTGACTCACTTACAGAGAGATATCAATACATAGGTTTGAAGATTCTTACTAGTCAGATATATTCTTGTGCGGTGAATAGGGGGTGTTGAGTCCAGTTCACTGAAAAAGGAATAGGTCTTGTCTCTTACATATTGGGTTTATGGAACGGTATCGGAGCTAATTTGAAACCCTTGTTTTATGCATCACCCCACCTCACCTTTCCCGTTCAGCAGCCATAGTGTGTTTCCTAAACGTGGGACTCTGTTCTGTTTTGCAATTCAGTTCAAGTGTAGCGGTTTTTACATTCCCTCTAGAAGTGATATCTTATCATAAGTGTCTTTTTCTGTGTGACTTATTTCACTTAGAATCGTCGTACCTAAATCCACTCATCGTGCTGCTACTAGCCTTATGACGTTGATTTCATGGCTGAGTGATATTCCATTGTACATGAGGACCACAACTTCTTTATCCATTTTTCTCTTTCCTAGGATATTTAAGGTGTAATGAAGTGGGGGTTCTTGTCCACAGAGCAGCCCTAAACTTTGGGGTGCCTGTGTCTTGCTGATTTTTAGTTTTCCCAATTTATACGCCCATGAGTGGAAGTGCCCTATGCTCTCCAAGCTGTGTTTTTAGATGTTTCAGAACACACCGTACACTTCTCCGGAGTGCCTGTTGGCAATTTACATCCCACCCATCAGCATAGCAAGGCTCCCATTTCTCCATGGCCGGTCCTGCATTTCTGGTTTGGACACTTTTTTCCCCATGGCCCTTTTGCCCGCTGGGAAGCGAGACTTCTTTGGAGCGCTGATTGGCCTTTCCAGGTTGCTTGGTTGGCCAAAAAGGGCGTATGCGTTTTTTCCTGAATATATTCAGGAAAAAACGCATACGCCCTTTTTGGCCAAGGGCATCATTGTCCACGTTTTGCCGCTTTTCATGTGCTTTCAAGGCGATTCGAATCTACCTCCTGAAATCTGTTTCCTGCAATTCTGCCTTGCTTTCAAAGCCTCTTCGTTGCCTTCCCTTAATATATTTGTGGACGAGAGGTATCATTTAAAACTCTGCAGGTTTGTGAATTGCAGTGCCCCTGAGCTCCATTTTTCAACTCGCTTTTTTGGGAGCTGGCCGCCAAAGCGCAGGATTGCTTCAGGCCCTCTTCTGGTTCTGGGGGGCAGGCTGAGCTTGTGCTTAATTCTTCTTCCTGATGGGAAAATAGAGTGACCTGTGCCTGTCCCAACACCTAGAGCTAGTCTCTCATTGGTTCCCCCTCTTCCCCTTCATCCTCAGGACAAATTGCAACCTGTACGGAACAGGAGGTTAAAGGTGCTGATTCTCCAAGGAGGGAGATGGCTAGTAAATCGGCTGGAATGGCGAACCCCAGCAAAGGAGATGAGAAATGAGGTGCGTTTTAGAAACCTTTCCCGATCACACGGTGTACCATCTTCTGGGTTTCTCATGCCTGTTTTCGACGTAGGAAGATGCCCTTGAACCTGGAGATTTGGGACCCATGGGATGGGTACCATGCAGTATTACTTGAAAGGGTCTGCGTTTGCTCACCCAACCTCACCGAACCTCTCAGCCCCAAGAGTGTCCACCCTTATGTCTCAATCAGCTGTGGGTCTAGATATGGTCAATCCAGGTTGCATCACAGCCCCTGAACGAATTTTGTAAGAATTTCTCTCTCTTTCACTGTCTTTGTTTCACGGGTTTTGAAAAGTAATTTATTTTTATAATGGGGTTTAGCTGCTTTTCACGGCTGTGTTTATGCCGCTTTACACCCCCTTGACTCACTTACAGAGAGATATCAATACATAGGTTTGAAGATTCTTACTAGTCAGATATATTCTTGTGCGGTGAATAGGGGGTGTTGAGTCCAGTTCACTGAAAAAGGAATAGGTCTTGTCTCTTACATATTGGGTTTATGGAACGGTATCTGAGCTAATTTGAAACCCTTGTTTTATGCATCACCCCACCTCACCTTTCCCGTTCAGCAGCCATAGTGTGTTTCCTAAACGTGGGACTCTGTTCTGTTTTGCAATTCAGTTCAAGGGTAGCGGTTTTTACATTCCCTCTAGAAGTGATATCTTATGATAAGTGTCTTTTTCTGTGTGACTTATTTCACTTAGAATCGTCGTACCTAAATCCACTCATCGTGCTGCTACTAGCCTTATGACGTTGATTTCATGGCTGAGTGATATTCCATTGTACATGAGGACCACAACTTCTTTATCCATTTTTCTCTTTCCTAGGATATTTAAGGTGTAATGAAGTGGGGGTTCTTGTCCACAGAGCAGCCCTAAACTTTGGGGTGCCTGTGTCTTGCTGATTTTTAGTTTTCCCAATTTATACGCCCATGAGTGGAAGTGCCCTATGCTCTCCAAGCTGTGTTTTTTAGATGTTTCAGAACACACCGTACACTTCTCCAGAGTGGCTGTTGGCAATTTACATCCCACCCATCAGCGTAGCAAGGCTCCCATTTCTCCATGGCCGGTCCTGCATTTCTGGTTTGGACACTTTTTTCCGCATGGCCCTTTTGCCCGCTGGGAAGCGAGACTTCTTTGGAGCGCTGATTGGCCTTTCCAGGTTGCTTGGTTGGCCAAAAAGGGCGTATGCGTTTTTTCCTGAATATATTCAGGAAAAAACGCATACGCCCTTTTTGGCCAAGGGCATCATTGTCCACGTTTTGCCGCTTTTCATGTGCTTTCAAGGCGATTCGAATCTACCTCCTGAAATCTGTTTCCTGCAATTCTGCCTTGCTTTCAAAGCCTCTTCGTTGCCTTCCCTTAATATATTTGTGGACGAGAGGTATCATTTAAAACTCTGCAGGTTTGCGAATTGCAGTGCCCCTGAGCTCCATTTTTCAACTCGCTTTTTTGGGAGCTGGCCACCAAAGCGCAGGATTGCTTCAGGCCCTCTTCTGGTTCTGGGGGGCAGGCTGAGCTTGTGCTTAATTCTTCTTCCTGATGGGAAAATAGAGTGACCTGTGCCTGTCCCAACACCTAGAGCTAGTCTCTCATTGGTTCCCCCTCTTCCCGTTCATCCTCAGGACAAATTGCAACCTGTACGGAAAAGGAGGTTAAAGGTGCTGATTCTCCAAGGAGGGAGATGGCTAGCAAATCGGCTGGAATGGCGAACCCGAGCAAAGGAGATGAGAAATGAGGTGCGTTTTAGAAACCTTTCCCGATCACACGGTGTACCATCTTCTGGGTTTCTCATGCCTGTTTTCGACGTAGGAAGATGCCCTTGAACCTGGAGATTTGGGACCCATGGGATGGGTACCATGCAGTATTACTTGAAAGGGTCTGCGTTGGCTCACCCAACCTCACCAAACCTCTCAGCCCCAAGAGTGTCCACCCTTATGTCTCAATCAGCTGTGGGTCTAGATATGGTCAATCCAGGTTGCATCACAGCCCCTGAACGAATTTTGTAAGAATTTCTCTCTCTTTCACTGTCTTTGTTTCACGGGTTTTGAAAAGTAATTTATTTTTATAATGGGGTTTAGCTGCTTTTCACGGCTGTGTTTACGCCGCTTTACACCCCCTTGACTCACTTACAGAGAGATATCAATACATAGGTTTGAAGATTCTTACTAGTCAGATATATTCTTGTGCGGTGAATAGGGGGTGTTGAGTCCAGTTCACTGAAAAAGGAATAGGTCTTGTCTCTTACATATTGGGTTTATGGAACGGTATCTGAGCTAATTTGAAACCCTTGTTTTATGCATCACCCCACCTCACCTTTCCCGTTCAGCAGCCATAGTGTGTTTCCTAAACGTGGGACTCTGTTCTGTTTTGCAATTCAGTTCAAGTGTAGCGGTTTTTACATTCCCTCTAGAAGTGATATCTTATGATAAGTGTCTTTTTCTGTGTGACTTATTTCACTTAGAATCGTCGTACCTAAATCCACTCATCGTGCTGCTACTAGCCTTATGACGTTGATTTCATGGCTGAGTGATATTCCATTGTACATGAGGACCACAACTTCTTTATCCATTTTTCTCTTTCCTAGGATATTTAAGGTGTAATGAAGTGGGGGTTCTTGTCCACAGAGCAGCCCTAAACTTTGGGGTGCCTGTGTCTTGCTGATTTTTAGTTTTCCCAATTTATACGCCCATGAGTGGAAGTGCCCTATGCTCTCCAAGCTGTGTTTTTAGATGTTTCAGAACACACCGTACACTTCTCCGGAGTGCCTGTTGGCAATTTACATCCCACCCATCAGCATAGCAAGGCTCCCATTTCTCCATGGCCGGTCCTGCATTTCTGGTTTGGACACTTTTTTCCGCATGGCCCTTTTGCCCGCTGGGAAGCGAGACTTCTTTGGAGCGCTGATTGGCCTTTCCAGGTTGCTTGGTTGGCCAAAAAGGGCGTATGCGTTTTTTCCTGAATATATTCAGGAAAAAACGCATACGCCCTTTTTGGCCAAGGGCATCATTGTCCACGTTTTGCCGCTTTTCATGTGCTTTCAAGGCGATTCGAATCTACCTCCTGAAATCTGTTTCCTGCAATTCTGCCTTGCTTTCAAAGCCTCTTCGTTGCCTTCCCTTAATATATTTGTGGACGAGAGGTATCATTTAAAACTCTGCAGGTTTGCGAATTGCAGTGCCCCTGAGCTCCATTTTTCAACTCGCTTTTTTGGGAGCTGGCCACCAAAGCGCAGGATTGCTTCAGGCCCTCTTCTGGTTCTGGGGGGCAGGCTGAGCTTGTGCTTAATTCTTCTTCCTGATGGGAAAATAGAGTGACCTGTGCCTGTCCCAACACCTAGAGCTAGTCTCTCATTGGTTCCCCCTCTTCCCGTTCATCCTCAGGACAAATTGCAACCTGTACGGAAAAGGAGGTTAAAGGTGCTGATTCTCCAAGGAGGGAGATGGCTAGCAAATCGGCTGGAATGGCGAACCCGAGCAAAGGAGATGAGAAATGAGGTGCGTTTTAGAAACCTTTCCCGATCACACGGTGTACCATCTTCTGGGTTTCTCATGCCTGTTTTCGACGTAGGAAGATGCCCTTGAACCTGGAGATTTGGGACCCATGGGATGGGTACCATGCAGTATTACTTGAAAGGGTCTGCGTTGGCTCACCCAACCTCACCGAACCTCTCAGCCCCAAGAGTGTCCACCCTTATGTCTCAATCAGCCGTGGGTCTAGATATGGTCAATCCAGGTTGCATCACAGCCCCTGAACGAATTTTGTAAGAATTTCTCTCTCTTTCACTGTCTTTGTTTCACGGGTTTTGAAAAGTAATTTATTTTTATAATGGGGTTTAGCTGCTTTTCACGGCTGTGTTTATGCCGCTTTACACCCCCTTGACTCACTTACAGAGAGATATCAATACATAGGTTTGAAGATTCTTACTAGTCAGATATATTCTTGTGCGGTGAATAGGGGGTGTTGAGTCCAGTTCACTGAAAAAGGAATAGGTCTTGTCTCTTACATATTGGGTTTATGGAACGGTATCGGAGCTAATTTGAAACCCTTGTTTTATGCATCACCCCACCTCACCTTTCCCGTTCAGCAGCCATAGTGTGTTTCCTAAACGTGGGACTCTGTTCTGTTTTGCAATTCAGTTCAAGTGTAGCGGTTTTTACATTCCCTCTAGAAGTGATATCTTATCATAAGTGTCTTTTTCTGTGTGACTTATTTCACTTAGAATCGTCGTACCTAAATCCACTCATCGTGCTGCTACTAGCCTTATGACGTTGATTTCATGGCTGAGTGATATTCCATTGTACATGAGGACCACAACTTCTTTATCCATTTTTCTCTTTCCTAGGATATTTAAGGTGTAATGAAGTGGGGGTTCTTGTCCACAGAGCAGCCCTAAACTTTGGGGTGCCTGTGTCTTGCTGATTTTTAGTTTTCCCAATTTATACGCCCATGAGTGGAAGTGCCCTATGCTCTCCAAGCTGTGTTTTTAGATGTTTCAGAACACACCGTACACTTCTCCGGAGTGCCTGTTGGCAATTTACATCCCACCCATCAGCATAGCAAGGCTCCCATTTCTCCATGGCCGGTCCTGCATTTCTGGTTTGGACACTTTTTTCCCCATGGCCCTTTTGCCCGCTGGGAAGCGAGACTTCTTTGGAGCGCTGATTGGCCTTTCCAGGTTGCTTGGTTGGCCAAAAAGGGCGTATGCGTTTTTTCCTGAATATATTCAGGAAAAAACGCATACGCCCTTTTTGGCCAAGGGCATCATTGTCCACGTTTTGCCGCTTTTCATGTGCTTTCAAGGCGATTCGAATCTACCTCCTGAAATCTGTTTCCTGCAATTCTGCCTTGCTTTCAAAGCCTCTTCGTTGCCTTCCCTTAATATATTTGTGGACGAGAGGTATCATTTAAAACTCTGCAGGTTTGTGAATTGCAGTGCCCCTGAGCTCCATTTTTCAACTCGCTTTTTTGGGAGCTGGCCGCCAAAGCGCAGGATTGCTTCAGGCCCTCTTCTGGTTCTGGGGGGCAGGCTGAGCTTGTGCTTAATTCTTCTTCCTGATGGGAAAATAGAGTGACCTGTGCCTGTCCCAACACCTAGAGCTAGTCTCTCATTGGTTCCCCCTCTTCCCCTTCATCCTCAGGACAAATTGCAACCTGTACGGAACAGGAGGTTAAAGGTGCTGATTCTCCAAGGAGGGAGATGGCTAGTAAATCGGCTGGAATGGCGAACCCCAGCAAAGGAGATGAGAAATGAGGTGCGTTTTAGAAACCTTTCCCGATCACACGGTGTACCATCTTCTGGGTTTCTCATGCCTGTTTTCGACGTAGGAAGATGCCCTTGAACCTGGAGATTTGGGACCCATGGGATGGGTACCATGCAGTATTACTTGAAAGGGTCTGCGTTTGCTCACCCAACCTCACCGAACCTCTCAGCCCCAAGAGTGTCCACCCTTATGTCTCAATCAGCTGTGGGTCTAGATATGGTCAATCCAGGTTGCATCACAGCCCCTGAACGAATTTTGTAAGAATTTCTCTCTCTTTCACTGTCTTTGTTTCACGGGTTTTGAAAAGTAATTTATTTTTATAATGGGGTTTAGCTGCTTTTCACGGCTGTGTTTATGCCGCTTTACACCCCCTTGCACTTACAGAGAGATATCAATACATAGGTTTGAAGATTCTTACTAGTCAGATATATTCTTGTGCGGTGAATAGGGGGTGTTGAGTCCAGTTCACTGAAAAAGGAATAGGTCTTGTCTCTTACATATTGGGTTTATGGAACGGTATCTGAGCTAATTTGAAACCCTTGTTTTATGCATCACCCCACCTCACCTTTCCCGTTCAGCAGCCATAGTGTGTTTCCTAAACGTGGGACTCTGTTCTGTTTTGCAATTCAGTTCAAGGGTAGCGGTTTTTACATTCCCTCTAGAAGTGATATCTTATGATAAGTGTCTTTTTCTGTGTGACTTATTTCACTTAGAATCGTCGTACCTAAATCCACTCATCGTGCTGCTACTAGCCTTATGACGTTGATTTCATGGCTGAGTGATATTCCATTGTACATGAGGACCACAACTTCTTTATCCATTTTTCTCTTTCCTAGGATATTTAAGGTGTAATGAAGTGGGGGTTCTTGTCCACAGAGCAGCCCTAAACTTTGGGGTGCCTGTGTCTTGCTGATTTTTAGTTTTCCCAATTTATACGCCCATGAGTGGAAGTGCCCTATGCTCTCCAAGCTGTGTTTTTTTAGATGTTTCAGAACACACCGTACACTTCTCCAGAGTGGCTGTTGGCAATTTACATCCCACCCATCAGCGTAGCAAGGCTCCCATTTCTCCATGGCCGGTCCTGCATTTCTGGTTTGGACACTTTTTTCCGCATGGCCCTTTTGCCCGCTGGGAAGCGAGACTTCTTTGGAGCGCTGATTGGCCTTTCCAGGTTGCTTGGTTGGCCAAAAAGGGCGTATGCGTTTTTTCCTGAATATATTCAGGAAAAAACGCATACGCCCTTTTTGGCCAAGGGCATCATTGTCCACGTTTTGCCGCTTTTCATGTGCTTTCAAGGCGATTCGAATCTACCTCCTGAAATCTGTTTCCTGCAATTCTGCCTTGCTTTCAAAGCCTCTTCGTTGCCTTCCCTTAATATATTTGTGGACGAGAGGTATCATTTAAAACTCTGCAGGTTTGCGAATTGCAGTGCCCCTGAGCTCCATTTTTCAACTCGCTTTTTTGGGAGCTGGCCACCAAAGCGCAGGATTGCTTCAGGCCCTCTTCTGGTTCTGGGGGGCAGGCTGAGCTTGTGCTTAATTCTTCTTCCTGATGGGAAAATAGAGTGACCTGTGCCTGTCCCAACACCTAGAGCTAGTCTCTCATTGGTTCCCCCTCTTCCCCTTCATCCTCAGGACAAATTGCAACCTGTACGGAACAGGAGGTTAAAGGTGCTGATTCTCCAAGGAGGGAGATGGCTAGTAAATCGGCTGGAATGGCGAACCCCAGCAAAGGAGATGAGAAATGAGGTGCGTTTTAGAAACCTTTCCCGATCACACGGTGTACCATCTTCTGGGTTTCTCATGCCTGTTTTCGACGTAGGAAGATGCCCTTGAACCTGGAGATTTGGGACCCATGGGATGGGTACCATGCAGTATTACTTGAAAGGGTCTGCGTTTGCTCACCCAACCTCACCGAACCTCTCAGCCCCAAGAGTGTCCACCCTTATGTCTCAATCAGCTGTGGGTCTAGATATGGTCAATCCAGGTTGCATCACAGCCCCTGAACGAATTTTGTAAGAATTTCTCTCTCTTTCACTGTCTTTGTTTCACGGGTTTTGAAAAGTAATTTATTTTTATAATGGGGTTTAGCTGCTTTTCACGGCTGTGTTTATGCCGCTTTACACCCCCTTGACTCACTTACAGAGAGATATCAATACATAGGTTTGAAGATTCTTACTAGTCAGATATATTCTTGTGCGGTGAATAGGGGGTGTTGAGTCCAGTTCACTGAAAAAGGAATAGGTCTTGTCTCTTACATATTGGGTTTATGGAACGGTATCTGAGCTAATTTGAAACCCTTGTTTTATGCATCACCCCACCTCACCTTTCCCGTTCAGCAGCCATAGTGTGTTTCCTAAACGTGGGACTCTGTTCTGTTTTGCAATTCAGTTCAAGGGTAGCGGTTTTTACATTCCCTCTAGAAGTGATATCTTATGATAAGTGTCTTTTTCTGTGTGACTTATTTCACTTAGAATCGTCGTACCTAAATCCACTCATCGTGCTGCTACTAGCCTTATGACGTTGATTTCATGGCTGAGTGATATTCCATTGTACATGAGGACCACAACTTCTTTATCCATTTTTCTCTTTCCTAGGATATTTAAGGTGTAATGAAGTGGGGGTTCTTGTCCACAGAGCAGCCCTAAACTTTGGGGTGCCTGTGTCTTGCTGATTTTTAGTTTTCCCAATTTATACGCCCATGAGTGGAAGTGCCCTATGCTCTCCAAGCTGTGTTTTTTAGATGTTTCAGAACACACCGTACACTTCTCCAGAGTGGCTGTTGGCAATTTACATCCCACCCATCAGCGTAGCAAGGCTCCCATTTCTCCATGGCCGGTCCCTGCATTTCTGGTTTGGACACTTTTTTCCGCATGGCCCTTTTGCCCGCTGGGAAGCGAGACTTCTTTGGAGCGCTGATTGGCCTTTCCAGGTTGCTTGGTTGGCCAAAAAGGGCGTATGCGTTTTTTCCTGAATATATTCAGGAAAAAACGCATACGCCCTTTTTGGCCAAGGGCATCATTGTCCACGTTTTGCCGCTTTTCATGTGCTTTCAAGGCGATTCGAATCTACCTCCTGAAATCTGTTTCCTGCAATTCTGCCTTGCTTTCAAAGCCTCTTCGTTGCCTTCCCTTAATATATTTGTGGACGAGAGGTATCATTTAAAACTCTGCAGGTTTGCGAATTGCAGTGCCCCTGAGCTCCATTTTTCAACTCGCTTTTTTGGGAGCTGGCCACCAAAGCGCAGGATTGCTTCAGGCCCTCTTCTGGTTCTGGGGGGCAGGCTGAGCTTGTGCTTAATTCTTCTTCCTGATGGGAAAATAGAGTGACCTGTGCCTGTCCCAACACCTAGAGCTAGTCTCTCATTGGTTCCCCCTCTTCCCGTTCATCCTCAGGACAAATTGCAACCTGTACGGAAAAGGAGGTTAAAGGTGCTGATTCTCCAAGGAGGGAGATGGCTAGCAAATCGGCTGGAATGGCGAACCCGAGCAAAGGAGATGAGAAATGAGGTGCGTTTTAGAAACCTTTCCCGATCACACGGTGTACCATCTTCTGGGTTTCTCATGCCTGTTTTCGACGTAGGAAGATGCCCTTGAACCTGGAGATTTGGGACCCATGGGATGGGTACCATGCAGTATTACTTGAAAGGGTCTGCGTTGGCTCACCCAACCTCACCAAACCTCTCAGCCCCCAAGAGTGTCCACCCTTATGTCTCAATCAGCTGTGGGTCTAGATATGGTCAATCCAGGTTGCATCACAGCCCCTGAACGAATTTTGTAAGAATTTCTCTCTCTTTCACTGTCTTTGTTTCACGGGTTTTGAAAAGTAATTTATTTTTATAATGGGGTTTAGCTGCTTTTCACGGCTGTGTTTATGCCGCTTTACACCCCCTTGACTCACTTACAGAGAGATATCAATACATAGGTTTGAAGATTCTTACTAGTCAGATATATTCTTGTGCGGTGAATAGGGGGTGTTGAGTCCAGTTCACTGAAAAAGGAATAGGTCTTGTCTCTTACATATTGGGTTTATGGAACGGTATCTGAGCTAATTTGAAACCCTTGTTTTATGCATCACCCCACCTCACCTTTCCCGTTCAGCAGCCATAGTGTGTTTCCTAAACGTGGGACTCTGTTCTGTTTTGCAATTCAGTTCAAGTGTAGCGGTTTTTACATTCCCTCTAGAAGTGATATCTTATGATAAGTGTCTTTTTCTGTGTGACTTATTTCACTTAGAATCGTCGTACCTAAATCCACTCATCGTGCTGCTACGAGCCTTATGACGTTGATTTCATGGCTGAGTGATATTCCATTGTACATGAGGACCACAACTTCTTTATCCATTTTTCTCTTTCCTAGGATATTTAAGGTGTAATGAAGTGGGGGTTCTTGTCCACAGAGCAGCCCTAAACTTTGGGGTGCCTGTGTCTTGCTGATTTTTAGTTTTCCCAATTTATACGCCCATGAGTGGAAGTGCCCTATGCTCTCCAAGCTGTGTTTTTAGATGTTTCAGAACACACCGTACACTTCTCCGGAGTGCCTGTTGGCAATTTACATCCCACCCATCAGCATAGCAAGGCTCCCATTTCTCCATGGCCGGTCCTGCATTTCTGGTTTGGACACTTTTTTCCCCATGGCCCTTTTGCCCGCTGGGAAGCGAGACTTCTTTGGAGCGCTGATTGGCCTTTCCAGGTTGCTTGGTTGGCCAAAAAGGGCGTATGCGTTTTTTCCTGAATATATTCAGGAAAAAACGCATACGCCCTTTTTGGCCAAGGGCATCATTGTCCACGTTTTGCCGCTTTTCATGTGCTTTCAAGGCGATTCGAATCTACCTCCTGAAATCTGTTTCCTGCAATTCTGCCTTGCTTTCAAAGCCTCTTCGTTGCCTTCCCTTAATATATTTGTGGACGAGAGGTATCATTTAAAACTCTGCAGGTTTGTGAATTGCAGTGCCCCTGAGCTCCATTTTTCAACTCGCTTTTTTGGGAGCTGGCCGCAAAAGCGCAGGATTGCTTCAGGCCCTCTTCTGGTTCTGGGGGGCAGGCTGAGCTTGTGCTTAATTCTTCTTCCTGATGGGAAAATAGAGTGACCTGTGCCTGTCCCAACACCTAGAGCTAGTCTCTCATTGGTTCCCCCTCTTCCCCTTCATCCTCAGGACAAATTGCAACCTGTACGGAAAAGGAGGTTAAAGGTGCTGATTCTCCAAGGAGGGAGATGGCTAGCAAATCGGCTGGAATGGCGAACCCGAGCAAAGGAGATGAGAAATGAGGTGCGTTTTAGAAACCTTTCCCGATCACACGGTGTACCATCTTCTGGGTTTCTCATGCCTGTTTTCGACGTAGGAAGATGCCCTTGAACCTGGAGATTTGGGACCCATGGGATGGGTACCATGCAGTATTACTTGAAAGGGTCTGCGTTGGCTCACCCAACCTCACCGAACCTCTCAGCCCCAAGAGTGTCCACCCTTATGTCTCAATCAGCTGTGGGTCTAGATATGGTCAATCCAGGTTGCATCACAGCCCCTGAACGAATTTTGTAAGAATTTCTCTCTCTTTCACTGTCTTTGTTTCACGGGTTTTGAAAAGTAATTTATTTTTATAATGGGGTTTAGCTGCTTTTCACGGCTGTGTTTATGCCGCTTTACACCCCCTTGACTCACTTACAGAGAGATATCAATACATAGGTTTGAAGATTCTTACTAGTCAGATATATTCTTGTGCGGTGAATAGGGGGTGTTGAGTCCAGTTCACTGAAAAAGGAATAGGTCTTGTCTCTTACATATTGGGTTTATGGAACGGTATCTGAGCTAATTTGAAACCCTTGTTTTATGCATCACCCCACCTCACCTTTCCCGTTCAGCAGCCATAGTGTGTTTCCTAAACGTGGGACTCTGTTCTGTTTTGCAATTCAGTTCAAGTGTAGCGGTTTTTACATTCCCTCTAGAAGTGATATCTTATGATAAGTGTCTTTTTCTGTGTGACTTATTTCACTTAGAATCGTCGTACCTAAATCCACTCATCGTGCTGCTACGAGCCTTATGACGTTGATTTCATGGCTGAGTGATATTCCATTGTACATGAGGACCACAACTTCTTTATCCATTTTTCTCTTTCCTAGGATATTTAAGGTGTAATGAAGTGGGGGTTCTTGTCCACAGAGCAGCCCTAAACTTTGGGGTGCCTGTGTCTTGCTGATTTTTAGTTTTCCCAATTTATACGCCCATGAGTGGAAGTGCCCTATGCTCTCCAAGCTGTGTTTTTAGATGTTTCAGAACACACCGTACACTTCTCCGGAGTGCCTGTTGGCAATTTACATCCCACCCATCAGCATAGCAAGGCTCCCATTTCTCCATGGCCGGTCCTGCATTTCTGGTTTGGACACTTTTTTCCCCATGGCCCTTTTGCCCGCTGGGAAGCGAGACTTCTTTGGAGCGCTGATTGGCCTTTCCAGGTTGCTTGGTTGGCCAAAAAGGGCGTATGCGTTTTTTCCTGAATATATTCAGGAAAAAACGCATACGCCCTTTTTGGCCAAGGGCATCATTGTCCACGTTTTGCCGCTTTTCATGTGCTTTCAAGGCGATTCGAATCTACCTCCTGAAATCTGTTTCCTGCAATTCTGCCTTGCTTTCAAAGCCTCTTCGTTGCCTTCCCTTAATATATTTGTGGACGAGAGGTATCATTTAAAACTCTGCAGGTTTGTGAATTGCAGTGCCCCTGAGCTCCATTTTTCAACTCGCTTTTTTGGGAGCTGGCCGCAAAAGCGCAGGATTGCTTCAGGCCCTCTTCTGGTTCTGGGGGGCAGGCTGAGCTTGTGCTTAATTCTTCTTCCTGATGGGAAAATAGAGTGACCTGTGCCTGTCCCAACACCTAGAGCTAGTCTCTCATTGGTTCCCCCTCTTCCCCTTCATCCTCAGGACAAATTGCAACCTGTACGGAAAAGGAGGTTAAAGGTGCTGATTCTCCAAGGAGGGAGATGGCTAGCAAATCGGCTGGAATGGCGAACCCGAGCAAAGGAGATGAGAAATGAGGTGCGTTTTAGAAACCTTTCCCGATCACACAGTGTACCATCTTCTGGGTTTCTCATGCCTGTTTTCGACGTAGGAAGATGCCCTTGAACCTGGAGATTTGGGACCCATGGGATGGGTACCATGCAGTATTACTTGAAAGGGTCTGCGTTGGCTCACCCAACCTCACCGAACCTCTCAGCCCCAAGAGTGTCCACCCTTATGTCTCAATCAGCTGTGGGTCTAGATATGGTCAATCCAGGTTGCATCACAGCCCCTGAACGAATTTTGTAAGAATTTCTCTCTCTTTCACTGTCTTTGTTTCACGGGTTTTGAAAAGTAATTTATTTTTATAATGGGGTTTAGCTGCTTTTCACGGCTGTGTTTATGCCGCTTTACACCCCCTTGACTCACTTACAGAGAGATATCAATACATAGGTTTGAAGATTCTTACTAGTCAGATATATTCTTGTGCGGTGAATAGGGGGTGTTGAGTCCAGTTCACTGAAAAAGGAATAGGTCTTGTCTCTTACATATTGGGTTTATGGAACGGTATCGGAGCTAATTTGAAACCCTTGTTTTATGCATCACCCCACCTCACCTTTCCCGTTCAGCAGCCATAGTGTGTTTCCTAAACGTGGGACTCTGTTCTGTTTTGCAATTCAGTTCAAGTGTAGCGGTTTTTACATTCCCTCTAGAAGTGATATCTTATGATAAGTGTCTTTTTCTGTGTGACTTATTTCACTTAGAATCGTCGTACCTAAATCCACTCATCGTGCTGCTACGAGCCTTATGACGTTGATTTCATGGCTGAGTGATATTCCATTGTACATGAGGACCACAACTTCTTTATCCATTTTTCTCTTTCCTAGGATATTTAAGGTGTAATGAAGTGGGGGTTCTTGTCCACAGAGCAGCCCTAAACTTTGGGGTGCCTGTGTCTTGCTGATTTTTAGTTTTCCCAATTTATACGCCCATGAGTGGAAGTGCCCTATGCTCTCCAAGCTGTGTTTTTAGATGTTTCAGAACACACCGTACACTTCTCCGGAGTGCCTGTTGGCAATTTACATCCCACCCATCAGCATAGCAAGGCTCCCATTTCTCCATGGCCGGTCCTGCATTTCTGGTTTGGACACTTTTTTCCCCATGGCCCTTTTGCCCGCTGGGAAGCGAGACTTCTTTGGAGCGCTGATTGGCCTTTCCAGGTTGCTTGGTTGGCCAAAAAGGGCGTATGCGTTTTTTCCTGAATATATTCAGGAAAAAACGCATACGCCCTTTTTGGCCAAGGGCATCATTGTCCACGTTTTGCCGCTTTTCATGTGCTTTCAAGGCGATTCGAATCTACCTCCTGACATCTGTTTCCTGCAATTCTGCCTTGCTTTCAAAGCCTCTTCGTTGCCTTCCCTTAATATATTTGTGGACGAGAGGTATCATTTAAAACTCTGCAGGTTTGTGAATTGCAGTGCCCCTGAGCTCCATTTTTCAACTCGCTTTTTTGGGAGCTGGCCGCCAAAGCGCAGGATTGCTTCAGGCCCTCTTCTGGTTCTGGGGGGCAGGCTGAGCTTGTGCTTAATTCTTCTTCCTGATGGGAAAATAGAGTGACCTGTGCCTGTCCCAACACCTAGAGCTAGTCTCTCATTGGTTCCCCCTCTTCCCCTTCATCCTCAGGACAAATTGCAACCTGTACGGAACAGGAGGTTAAAGGTGCTGATTCTCCAAGGAGGGAGATGGCTAGTAAATCGGCTGGAATGGCGAACCCGAGCAAAGGAGATGAGAAATGAGGTGCGTTTTAGAAACCTTTCCCGATCACACGGTGTACCATCTTCTGGGTTTCTCATGCCTGTTTTCGACGTAGGAAGATGCCCTTGAACCTGGAGATTTGGGACCCATGGGATGGGTACCATGCAGTATTACTTGAAAGGGTCTGCGTTGGCTCACCCAACCTCACCGAACCTCTCAGCCCTAAGAGTGTCCACCCTTATGTCTCAATCAGCTGTGGGTCTAGATATGGTCAATCCAGGTTGCATCACAGCCCCTGAACGAATTTTGTAAGAATTTCTCTCTCTTTCACTGTCTTTGTTTCACGGGTTTTGAAAAGTAATTTATTTTTATAATGGGGTTTAGCTGCTTTTCACGGCTGTGTTTATGCCGCTTTACACCCCCTTGACTCACTTACAGAGAGATATCAATACATAGGTTTGAAGATTCTTACTAGTCAGATATATTCTTGTGCGGTGAATAGGGGGTGTTGCGTCCAGTTCACTGAAAAAGGAATAGGTCTTGTCTCTTACATATTGGGTTTATGGAACGGTATCTGAGCTAATTTGAAACCCTTGTTTTATGCATCACCCCACCTCACCTTTCCCGTTCAGCAGCCATAGTGTGTTTCCTAAACGTGGGACTCTGTTCTGTTTTGCAATTCAGTTCAAGTGTAGCGGTTTTTACATTCCCTCTAGAAGTGATATCTTATGATAAGTGTCTTTTTCTGTGTGACTTATTTCACTTAGAATCGTCGTACCTAAATCCACTCATCGTGCTGCTACTAGCCTTATGACGTTGATTTCATGGCTGAGTGATATTCCATTGTACATGAGGATCACAACTTCTTTATCCATTTTTCTCTTTCCTAGGATATTTAAGGTGTAATGAAGTGGGGGTTCTTGTCCACAGAGCAGCCCTAAACTTTGGGGTGCCTGTGTCTTGCTGATGTTTAGTTTTCCCAATTTATACGCCCATGAGTGGAAGTGCCCTATGCTCTCCAAGCTGTGTTTTTTAGATGTTTCAGGACACACCGTACACTTCTCCAGAGTGGCTGTTGGCAATTTACATCCCACCCATCAGCGTAGCAAGGCTCCCATTTCTCCATGGCTGGTCCTGCATTTCTGGTTTGGACACTTTTTTCCCCATGGCCCTTTTGCCCGCTGGGAAGTGAGACTTCTTTGGAGCGCTGATTGGCCTTTCCAGGTTGCTTGGTTGGCCAAAAAGGGCGTATGCGTTTTTTCCTGAATATATTCAGGAAAAAACGCATACGCCCTTTTTGGCCAAGGGCATCATTGTCCACGTTTTGCCCCTTTTCATGTGCTTTCAAGGCGATTCGAATCTACCTCCTGAAATCTGTTTCCTGCAATTCTGCCTTGCTTTCAAAGCCTCTTCGTTGCCTTCCCTTAATATATTTGTGGACGAGAGGTATCATTTAAAACTCTGCAGGTCTGTGAATTGCAGTGCCCCTGAGCTCCATTTTTCAACTCGCTTTTTTGGGAGCTGGCCGCAAAAGCGCAGGATTGCTTCAGGCCCTCTTCTGGTTCTGGGGGGCCGGCTGAGCTTGTGCTTAATTCTTCTTCCTGATGGGAAAATAGAGTGACCTGTGCCTGTCCTAAAACCTAGAGCTAGTCTCTCATTGGTTCCCCCTCTTCCCCTTCATCCTCAGGACAAATTGCAACCTGTACGGAACAGGAGGTTAAAGGTGCTGATTCTCCAAGGAGGGAGATGGCTAGTAAATCGGCTGGAATGGCGAACCCGAGCAAAGGAGATGAGAAATGAGGTGCGTTTTAGAAACCTTTCCCGATCACACGGTGTACCATCTTCTGGGTTTCTCATGCCTGTTTTCGACGTAGGAAGATGCCCTTGAACCTGGAGATTTGGGACCCATGGGATGGGTACCATGCAGTATTACTTGAAAGGGTCTGCGTTGGCTCACCCAACCTCACCGAACCTCTCAGCCCCAAGAGTGTCCACCCTTATGTCTCAATCAGCTGTGGGTCTAGATATGGTCAATCCAGGTTGCATCACAGCCCCTGAACGAATTTTGTAAGAATTTCTCTCTCTTTCACTGTCTTTGTTTCACGGGTTTTGAAAAGTAATTTATTTTTATAATGGGGTTTAGCTGCTTTTCACGGCTGTGTTTATGCCGCTTTACACCCCCTTGACTCACTTACAGAGAGATATCAATACATAGGTTTGAAGATTCTTACTAGTCAGATATATTCTTGTGCGGTGAATAGGGGGTGTTGAGTCCAGTTCACTGAAAAAGGAATAGGTCTTGTCTCTTACATATTGGGTTTATGGAACGGTATCTGAGCTAATTTGAAACCCTTGTTTTATGCATCACCCCACCTCACCTTTCCCGTTCAGCAGCCATAGTGTGTTTCCTAAACGTGGGACTCTGTTCTGTTTTGCAATTCAGTTCAAGTGTAGCGGTTTTTACATTCCCTCTAGAAGTGATATCTTATGATAAGTGTCTTTTTCTGTGTGACTTATTTCACTTAGAATCGTCGTACCTAAATCCACTCATCGTGCTGCTACGAGCCTTATGACGTTGATTTCATGGCTGAGTGATATTCCATTGTACATGAGGACCACAACTTCTTTATCCATTTTTCTCTTTCCTAGGATATTTAAGGTGTAATGAAGTGGGGGTTCTTGTCCACAGAGCAGCCCTAAACTTTGGGGGGCCTGTGTCTTGCTGATTTTTAGTTTTCCCAATTTATACGCCCATGAGTGGAAGTGCCCTATGCTCTCCAAGCTGTGTTTTTAGATGTTTCAGAACACACCGTACACTTCTCCGGAGTGCCTGTTGGCAATTTGCATCCCACCCATCAGCATAGCAAGGCTCCCATTTCTCCATGGCCGGTCCTGCATTTCTGGTTTGGACACTTTTTTCCCCATGGCCCTTTTGCCCGCTGGGAAGCGAGACTTCTTTGGAGCGCTGATTGGCCTTTCCAGGTTGCTTGGTTGGCCAAAAAGGGCGTATGCGTTTTTTCCTGAATATATTCAGGAAAAAACGCATACGCCCTTTTTGGCCAAGGGCATCATTGTCCACGTTTTGCCGCTTTTCATGTGCTTTCAAGGCGATTCGAATCTACCTCCTGAAATCTGTTTCCTGCAATTCTGCCTTGCTTTCAAAGCCTCTTCGTTGCCTTCCCTTAATATATTTGTGGACGAGAGGTATCATTTAAAACTCTGCAGGTTTGTGAATTGCAGTGCCCCTGAGCTCCATTTTTCAACTCGCTTTTTTGGGAGCTGGCCGCCAAAGCGCAGGATTGCTTCAGGCCCTCTTCTGGTTCTGGGGGGCAGGCTGAGCTTGTGCTTAATTCTTCTTCCTGATGGGAAAATAGAGTGACCTGTGCCTGTCCCAACACCTAGAGCTAGTCTCTCATTGGTTCCCCCTCTTCCCCTTCATCCTCAGGACAAATTGCAACCTGTACGGAACAGGAGGTTAAAGGTGCTGATTCTCCAAGGAGGGAGATGGCTAGTAAATCGGCTGGAATGGCGAACCCGAGCAAAGGAGATGAGAAATGAGGTGCGTTTTAGAAACCTTTCCCGATCACACGGTGTACCATCTTCTGGGTTTCTCATGCCTGTTTTCGACGTAGGAAGATGCCCTTGAACCTGGAGATTTGGGACCCATGGGATGGGTACCATGCAGTATTACTTGAAAGGGTCTGCGTTGGCTCACCCAACCTCACCGAACCTCTCAGCCCCAAGAGTGTCCACCCTTATGTCTCAATCAGCTGTGGGTCTAGATATGGTCAATCCAGGTTGCATCACAGCCCCTGAACGAATTTTGTAAGAATTTCTCTCTCTTTCACTGTCTTTGTTTCACGGGTTTTGAAAAGTAATTTATTTTTATAATGGGGTTTAGCTGCTTTTCACGGCTGTGTTTATGCCGCTTTACACCCCCTTGACTCACTTACAGAGAGATATCAATACATAGGTTTGAAGATTCTTACTAGTCAGATATATTCTTGTGCGGTGAATAGGGGGTGTTGCGTCCAGTTCACTGAAAAAGGAATAGGTCTTGTCTCTTACATATTGGGTTTATGGAACGGTATCTGAGCTAATTTGAAACCCTTGTTTTATGCATCACCCCACCTCACCTTTCCCGTTCAGCAGCCATAGTGTGTTTCCTAAACGTGGGACTCTGTTCTGTTTTGCAATTCAGTTCAAGTGTAGCGGTTTTTACATTCCCTCTAGAAGTGATATCTTATGATAAGTGTCTTTTTCTGTGTGACTTATTTCACTTAGAATCGTCGTACCTAAATCCACTCATCGTGCTGCTACGAGCCTTATGACGTTGATTTCATGGCTGAGTGATATTCCATTGTACATGAGGACCACAACTTCTTTATCCATTTTTCTCTTTCCTAGGATATTTAAGGTGTAATGAAGTGGGGGTTCTTGTCCACAGAGCAGCCCTAAACTTTGGGGTGCCTGTGTCTTGCTGATTTTTAGTTTTCCCAATTTATACGCCCATGAGTGGAAGTGCCCTATGCTCTCCAAGCTGTGTTTTTAGATGTTTCAGAACACACCGTACACTTCTCCGGAGTGCCTGTTGGCAATTTACATCCCACCCATCAGCATAGCAAGGCTCCCATTTCTCCATGGCCGGTCCTGCATTTCTGGTTTGGACACTTTTTTCCCCATGGCCCTTTTGCCCGCTGGGAAGCGAGACTTCTTTGGAGCGCTGATTGGCCTTTCCAGGTTGCTTGGTTGGCCAAAAAGGGCGTATGCGTTTTTTCCTGAATATATTCAGGAAAAAACGCATACGCCCTTTTTGGCCAAGGGCATCATTGTCCACGTTTTGCCGCTTTTCATGTGCTTTCAAGGCGATTCGAATCTACCTCCTGACATCTGTTTCCTGCAATTCTGCCTTGCTTTCAAAGCCTCTTCGTTGCCTTCCCTTAATATATTTGTGGACGAGAGGTATCATTTAAAACTCTGCAGGTTTGTGAATTGCAGTGCCCCTGAGCTCCATTTTTCAACTCGCTTTTTTGGGAGCTGGCCGCCAAAGCGCAGGATTGCTTCAGGCCCTCTTCTGGTTCTGGGGGGCAGGCTGAGCTTGTGCTTAATTCTTCTTCCTGATGGGAAAATAGAGTGACCTGTGCCTGTCCCAACACCTAGAGCTAGTCTCTCATTGGTTCCCCCTCTTCCCCTTCATCCTCAGGACAAATTGCAACCTGTACGGAACAGGAGGTTAAAGGTGCTGATTCTCCAAGGAGGGAGATGGCTAGTAAATCGGCTGGAATGGCGAACCCGAGCAAAGGAGATGAGAAATGAGGTGCGTTTTAGAAACCTTTCCCGATCACACGGTGTACCATCTTCTGGGTTTCTCATGCCTGTTTTCGACGTAGGAAGATGCCCTTGAACCTGGAGATTTGGGACCCATGGGATGGGTACCATGCAGTATTACTTGAAAGGGTCTGCGTTGGCTCACCCAACCTCACCGAACCTCTCAGCCCCAAGAGTGTCCACCCTTATGTCTCAATCAGCTGTGGGTCTAGATATGGCCAATCCAGGTTGCATCACAGCCCCTGAACGAATTTTGTAAGAATTTCTCTCTCTTTCACTGTCTTTGTTTCACGGGTTTTGAAAAGTAATTTATTTTTATAATGGGGTTTAGCTGCTTTTCACGGCTGTGTTTATGCCGCTTTACACCCCCTTGACTCACTTACAGAGAGATATCAATACATAGGTTTGAAGATTCTTACTAGTCAGATATATTCTTGTGCGGTGAATAGGGGGTGTTGCGTCCAGTTCACTGAAAAAGGAATAGGTCTTGTCTCTTACATATTGGGTTTATGGAACGGTATCTGAGCTAATTTGAAACCCTTGTTTTATGCATCACCCCACCTCACCTTTCCCGTTCAGCAGCCATAGTGTGTTTCCTAAACGTGGGACTCTGTTCTGTTTTGCAATTCAGTTCAAGTGTAGCGGTTTTTACATTCCCTCTAGAAGTGATATCTTATGATAAGTGTCTTTTTCTGTGTGACTTATTTCACTTAGAATCGTCGTACCTAAATCCACTCATCGTGCTGCTACTAGCCTTATGACGTTGATTTCATGGCTGAGTGATATTCCATTGTACATGAGGATCACAACTTCTTTATCCATTTTTCTCTTTCCTAGGATATTTAAGGTGTAATGAAGTGGGGGTTCTTGTCCACAGAGCAGCCCTAAACTTTGGGGTGCCTGTGTCTTGCTGATGTTTAGTTTTCCCAATTTATACGCCCATGAGTGGAAGTGCCCTATGCTCTCCAAGCTGTGTTTTTTAGATGTTTCAGGACACACCGTACACTTCTCCAGAGTGGCTGTTGGCAATTTACATCCCACCCATCAGCGTAGCAAGGCTCCCATTTCTCCATGGCCGGTCCTGCATTTCTGGTTTGGACACTTTTTTCCGCATGGCCCTTTTGCCCGCTGGGAAGCGAGACTTCTTTGGAGCGCTGATTGGCCTTTCCAGGTTGCTTGGTTGGCCAAAAAGGGCGTATGCGTTTTTTCCTGAATATATTCAGGAAAAAACGCATACGCCCTTTTTGGCCAAGGGCATCATTGTCCACGTTTTGCCGCTTTTCATGTGCTTTCAAGGCGATTCGAATCTACCTCCTGAAATCTGTTTCCTGCAATTCTGCCTTGCTTTCAAAGCCTCTTCGTTGCCTTCCCTTAATATATTTGTGGACGAGAGGTATCATTTAAAACTCTGCAGGTTTGTGAATTGCAGTGCCCCTGAGCTCCATTTTTCAACTCGCTTTTTTGGGAGCTGGCCGCCAAAGCGCAGGATTGCTTCAGGCCCTCTTCTGGTTCTGGGGGGCAGGCTGAGCTTGTGCTTAATTCTTCTTCCTGATGGGAAAATAGAGTGACCTGTGCCTGTCCCAACACCTAGAGCTAGTCTCTCATTGGTTCCCCCTCTTCCCCTTCATCCTCAGGACAAATTGCAACCTGTACGGAACAGGAGGTTAAAGGTGCTGATTCTCCAAGGAGGGAGATGGCTAGTAAATCGGCTGGAATGGCGAACCCGAGCAAAGGAGATGAGAAATGAGGTGCGTTTTAGAAACCTTTCCCGATCACACGGTGTACCATCTTCTGGGTTTCTCATGCCTGTTTTCGACGTAGGAAGATGCCCTTGAACCTGGAGATTTGGGACCCATG
The DNA here is from genome assembly GCF_949987535.1 of Balaenoptera acutorostrata. Lineage (NCBI taxonomy): Eukaryota > Metazoa > Chordata > Mammalia > Artiodactyla > Balaenopteridae > Balaenoptera > Balaenoptera acutorostrata. Next base: position 133,007 of record NW_026645771.1, on the reverse strand, counting down.
GGATGGGTACCATGCAGTATTACTTGAAAGGGTCTGCGTTGGCTCACCCAACCTCACCGAACCTCTCAGCCCCAAGAGTGTCCACCCTTATGTCTCAATCAGCTGTGGGTCTAGATATGGTCAATCCAGGTTGCATCACAGCCCCTGAACGAATTTTGTAAGAATTTCTCTCTCTTTCACTGTCTTTGTTTCACGGGTTTTGAAAAGTAATTTATTTTTATAATGGGGTTTAGCTGCTTTTCACGGCTGTGTTTATGCCGCTTTACACCCCCTTGACTCACTTACAGAGAGATATCAATACATAGGTTTGAAGATTCTTACTAGTCAGATATATTCTTGTGCGGTGAATAGGGGGTGTTGAGTCCAGTTCACTGAAAAAGGAATAGGTCTTGTCTCTTACATATTGGGTTTATGGAACGGTATCTGAGCTAATTTGAAACCCTTGTTTTATGCATCACCCCACCTCACCTTTCCCGTTCAGCAGCCATAGTGTGTTTCCTAAACGTGGGACTCTGTTCTGTTTTGCAATTCAGTTCAAGTGTAGCGGTTTTTACATTCCCTCTAGAAGTGATATCTTATGATAAGTGTCTTTTTCTGTGTGACTTATTTCACTTAGAATCGTCGTACCTAAATCCACTCATCGTGCTGCTACGAGCCTTATGACGTTGATTTCATGGCTGAGTGATATTCCATTGTACATGAGGACCACAACTTCTTTATCCATTTTTCTCTTTCCTAGGATATTTAAGGTGTAATGAAGTGGGGGTTCTTGTCCACAGAGCAGCCCTAAACTTTGGGGGGCCTGTGTCTTGCTGATTTTTAGTTTTCCCAATTTATACGCCCATGAGTGGAAGTGCCCTATGCTCTCCAAGCTGTGTTTTTAGATGTTTCAGAACACACCGTACACTTCTCCGGAGTGCCTGTTGGCAATTTACATCCCACCCATCAGCATAGCAAGGCTCCCATTTCTCCATGGCCGGTCCTGCATTTCTGGTTTGGACACTTTTTTCCCCATGGCCCTTTTGCCCGCTGGGAAGCGAGACTTCTTTGGAGCGCTGATTGGCCTTTCCAGGTGGCTTGGTTGGCCAAAAAGGGCGTATGCGTTTTTTCCTGAATATATTCAGGAAAAAACGCATACGCCCTTTTTGGCCAAGGGCATCATTGTCCACGTTTTGCCGCTTTTAATGTGCTTTCAAGGCGATTCGAATCTACCTCCTGACATCTGTTTCCTGCAATTCTGCCTTGCTTTCAAAGCCTCTTCGTTGCCTTCCCTTAATATATTTGTGGACGAGAGGTATCATTTAAAACTCTGCAGGTTTGTGAATTGCAGTGCCCCTGAGCTCCATTTTTCAACTCGCTTTTTTGGGAGCTGGCCGCAAAAGCGCAGGATTGCTTCAGGCCCTCTTCTGGTTCTGGGGGGCAGGCTGAGCTTGTGCTTAATTCTTCTTCCTGATGGGAAAATAGAGTGACCTGTGCCTGTCCCAACACCTAGAGCTAGTCTCTCATTGGTTCCCCCTCTTCCCCTTCATCCTCAGGACAAATTGCAACCTGTACGGAACAGGAGGTTAAAGGTGCTGATTCTCCAAGGAGGGAGATGGCTAGTAAATCGGCTGGAATGGCGAACCCGAGCAAAGGAGATGAGAAATGAGGTGCGTTTTAGAAACCTTTCCCGATCACACGGTGTACCATCTTCTGGGTTTCTCATGCCTGTTTTCGACGTAGGAAGATGCCCTTGAACCTGGAGATTTGGGACCCATGGGATGGGTACCATGCAGTATTACTTGAAAGGGTCTGCGTTGGCTCACCCAACCTCACCGAACCTCTCAGCCCCAAGAGTGTCCACCCTTATGTCTCAATCAGCTGTGGGTCTAGATATGGTCAATCCAGGTTGCATCACAGCCCCTGAACGAATTTTGTAAGAATTTCTCTCTCTTTCACTGTCTTTGTTTCACGGGTTTTGAAAAGTAATTTATTTTTATAATGGGGTTTAGCTGCTTTTCACGGCTGTGTTTATGCCGCTTTACACCCCCTTGACTCACTTACAGAGAGATATCAATACATAGGTTTGAAGATTCTTACTAGTCAGATATATTCTTGTGCGGTGAATAGGGGGTGTTGAGTCCAGTTCACTGAAAAAGGAATAGGTCTTGTCTCTTACATATTGGGTTTATGGAACGGTATCTGAGCTAATTTGAAACCCTTGTTTTATGCATCACCCCACCTCACCTTTCCCGTTCAGCAGCCATAGTGTGTTTCCTAAACGTGGGACTCTGTTCTGTTTTGCAATTCAGTTCAAGTGTAGCGGTTTTTACATTCCCTCTAGAAGTGATATCTTATGATAAGTGTCTTTTTCTGTGTGACTTATTTCACTTAGAATCGTCGTACCTAAATCCACTCATCGTGCTGCTACGAGCCTTATGACGTTGATTTCATGGCTGAGTGATATTCCATTGTACATGAGGACCACAACTTCTTTATCCATTTTTCTCTTTCCTAGGATATTTAAGGTGTAATGAAGTGGGGGTTCTTGTCCACAGAGCAGCCCTAAACTTTGGGGTGCCTGTGTCTTGCTGATTTTTAGTTTTCCCAATTTATACGCCCATGAGTGGAAGTGCCCTATGCTCTCCAAGCTGTGTTTTTAGATGTTTCAGAACACACCGTACACTTCTCCGGAGTGCCTGTTGGCAATTTACATCCCACCCATCAGCATAGCAAGGCTCCCATTTCTCCATGGCCGGTCCTGCATTTCTGGTTTGGACACTTTTTTCTCCATGGCCCTTTTGCCCGCTGGGAAGCGAGACTTCTTTGGAGCGCTGATTGGCCTTTCCAGGTTGCTTGGTTGGCCAAAAAGGGCGTATGCGTTTTTTCCTGAATATATTCAGGAAAAAACGCATACGCCCTTTTTGGCCAAGGGCATCATTGTCCACGTTTTGCCGCTTTTCATGTGCTTTCAAGGCGATTCGAATCTACCTCCTGACATCTGTTTCCTGCAATTCTGCCTTGCTTTCAAAGCCTCTTCGTTGCCTTCCCTTAATATATTTGTGGACGAGAGGTATCATTTAAAACTCTGCTGGTTTGTGAATTGCAGTGCCCCTGAGCTCCATTTTTCAACTCGCTTTTTTGGGAGCTGGCCGCAAAAGCGCAGGATTGCTTCAGGCCCTCTTCTGGTTCTGGGGGGCAGGCTGAGCTTGTGCTTAATTCTTCTTCCTGATGGGAAAATAGAGTGACCTGTGCCTGTCCCAACACCTAGAGCTAGTCTCTCATTGGTTCCCCCTCTTCCCCTTCATCCTCAGGACAAATTGCAACCTGTACGGAACAGGAGGTTAAAGGTGCTGATTCTCCAAGGAGGGAGATGGCTAGTAAATCGGCTGGAATGGCGAACCCGAGCAAAGGAGATGAGAAATGAGGTGCGTTTTAGAAACCTTTCCCGATCACACGGTGTACCATCTTCTGGGTTTCTCATGCCTGTTTTCGACGTAGGAAGATGCCCTTGAACCTGGAGATTTGGGACCCATGGGATGGGTACCATGCAGTATTACTTGAAAGGGTCTGCGTTGGCTCACCCAACCTCACCGAACCTCTCAGCCCCAAGAGTGTCCACCCTTATGTCTCAATCAGCTGTGGGTCTAGATATGGCCAATCCAGGTTGCATCACAGCCCCTGAACGAATTTTGTAAGAATTTCTCTCTCTTTCACTGTCTTTGTTTCACGGGTTTTGAAAAGTAATTTATTTTTATAATGGGGTTTAGCTGCTTTTCACGGCTGTGTTTATGCCGCTTTACACCCCCTTGCCTCACTTACAGAGAGATATCAATACATAGGTTTGAAGATTCTTACTAGTCAGATATATTCTTGTGCGGTGAATAGGGGGTGTTGCGTCCAGTTCACTGAAAAAGGAATAGGTCTTGTCTCTTACATATTGGGTTTATGGAACGGTATCTGAGCTAATTTGAAACCCTTGTTTTATGCATCACCCCACCTCACCTTTCCCGTTCAGCAGCCATAGTGTGTTTCCTAAACGTGTGACTCTGTTCTGTTTTGCAATTCAGTTCAAGTGTAGCGGTTTTTACATTCCCTCTAGAAGTGATATCTTATGATAAGTGTCTTTTTCTGTGTGACTTATTTCACTTAGAATCGTCGTACCTAAATCCACTCATCGTGCTGCTACTAGCCTTATGACGTTGATTTCATGGCTGAGTGATATTCCATTGTACATGAGGATCACAACTTCTTTATCCATTTTTCTCTTTCCTAGGATATTTAAGGTGTAATGAAGTGGGGGTTCTTGTCCACAGAGCAGCCCTAAACTTTGGGGTGCCTGTGTCTTGCTGATGTTTAGTTTTCCCAATTTATACGCCCATGAGTGGAAGTGCCCTATGCTCTCCAAGCTGTGTTTTTTAGATGTTTCAGGACACACCGTACACTTCTCCAGAGTGGCTGTTGGCAATTTACATCCCACCCATCAGCGTAGCAAGGCTCCCATTTCTCCATGGCCGGTCCTGCATTTCTGGTTTGGACACTTTTTTCCGCATGGCCCTTTTGCCCGCTGGGAAGCGAGACTTCTTTGGAGCGCTGATTGGCCTTTCCAGGTTGCTTGGTTGGCCAAAAAGGGCGTATGCGTTTTTTCCTGAATATATTCAGGAAAAAACGCATACGCCCTTTTTGGCCAAGGGCATCATTGTCCACGTTTTGCCGCTTTTCATGTGCTTTCAAGGCGATTCGAATCTACCTCCTGAAATCTGTTTCCTGCAATTCTGCCTTGCTTTCAAAGCCTCTTCGTTGCCTTCCCTTAATATATTTGTGGACGAGAGGTATCATTTAAAACTCTGCAGGTTTGTGAATTGCAGTGCCCCTGAGCTCCATTTTTCAACTCGCTTTTTTGGGAGCTGGCCGCCAAAGCGCAGGATTGCTTCAGGCCCTCTTCTGGTTCTGGGGGGCAGGCTGAGCTTGTGCTTAATTCTTCTTCCTGATGGGAAAATAGAGTGACCTGTGCCTGTCCCAACACCTAGAGCTAGTCTCTCATTGGTTCCCCCTCTTCCCCTTCATCCTCAGGACAAATTGCAACCTGTACGGAACAGGAGGTTAAAGGTGCTGATTCTCCAAGGAGGGAGATGGCTAGTAAATCGGCTGGAATGGCGAACCCGAGCAAAGGAGATGAGAAATGAGGTGCGTTTTAGAAACCTTTCCCGATCACACGGTGTACCATCTTCTGGGTTTCTCATGCCTGTTTTCGACGTAGGAAGATGCCCTTGAACCTGGAGATTTGGGACCCATGGGATGGGTACCATGCAGTATTACTTGAAAGGGTCTGCGTTGGCTCACCCAACCTCACCGAACCTCTCAGCCCCAAGAGTGTCCACCCTTATGTCTCAATCAGCTGTGGGTCTAGATATGGTCAATCCAGGTTGCATCACAGCCCCTGAACGAATTTTGTAAGAATTTCTCTCTCTTTCACTGTCTTTGTTTCACGGGTTTTGAAAAGTAATTTATTTTTATAATGGGGTTTAGCTGCTTTTCACGGCTGTGTTTATGCCGCTTTACACCCCCTTGCCTCACTTACAGAGAGATATCAATACATAGGTTTGAAGATTCTTACTAGTCAGATATATTCTTGTGCGGTGAATAGGGGGTGTTGCGTCCAGTTCACTGAAAAAGGAATAGGTCTTGTCTCTTACATATTGGGTTTATGGAACGGTATCTGAGCTAATTTGAAACCCTTGTTTTATGCATCACCCCACCTCACCTTTCCCGTTCAGCAGCCATAGTGTGTTTCCTAAACGTGGGACTCTGTTCTGTTTTGCAATTCAGTTCAAGTGTAGCGGTTTTTACATTCCCTCTAGAAGTGATATCTTATGATAAGTGTCTTTTTCTGTGTGACTTATTTCACTTAGAATCGTCGTACCTAAATCCACTCATCGTGCTGCTACGAGCCTTATGACGTTGATTTCATGGCTGAGTGATATTCCATTGTACATGAGGATCACAACTTCTTTATCCATTTTTCTCTTTCCTAGGATATTTAAGGTGTAATGAAGTGGGGGTTCTTGTCCACAGAGCAGCCCTAAACTTTGGGGTGCCTGTGTCTTGCTGATGTTTAGTTTTCCCAATTTATACGCCCATGAGTGGAAGTGCCCTATGCTCTCCAAGCTGTGTTTTTTAGATGTTTCAGGACACACCGTACACTTCTCCAGAGTGGCTGTTGGCAATTTACATCCCACCCATCAGCGTAGCAAGGCTCCCATTTCTCCATGGCCGGTCCTGCATTTCTGGTTTGGACACTTTTTTCCGCATGGCCCTTTTGCCCGCTGGGAAGCGAGACTTCTTTGGAGCGCTGATTGGCCTTTCCAGGTTGCTTGGTTGGCCAAAAAGGGCGTATGCGTTTTTTCCTGAATATATTCAGGAAAAAACGCATACGCCCTTTTTGGCCAAGGGCATCATTGTCCACGTTTTGCCGCTTTTCATGTGCTTTCAAGGCGATTCGAATCTACCTCCTGAAATCTGTTTCCTGCAATTCTGCCTTGCTTTCAAAGCCTCTTCGTTGCCTTCCCTTAATATATTTGTGGACGAGAGGTATCATTTAAAACTCTGCAGGTTTGTGAATTGCAGTGCCCCTGAGCTCCATTTTTCAACTCGCTTTTTTGGGAGCTGGCCGCAAAAGCGCAGGATTGCTTCAGGCCCTCTTCTGGTTCTGGGGGGCAGGCTGAGCTTGTGCTTAATTCTTCTTCCTGATGGGAAAATAGAGTGACCTGTGCCTGTCCCAACACCTAGAGCTAGTCTCTCATTGGTTCCCCCTCTTCCCCTTCATCCTCAGGACAAATTGCAACCTGTACGGAACAGGAGGTTAAAGGTGCTGATTCTCCAAGGAGGGAGATGGCTAGTAAATCGGCTGGAATGGCGAACCCGAGCAAAGGAGATGAGAAATGAGGTGCGTTTTAGAAACCTTTCCCGATCACACGGTGTACCATCTTCTGGGTTTCTCATGCCTGTTTTCGACGTAGGAAGATGCCCTTGAACCTGGAGATTTGGGACCCATGGGATGGGTACCATGCAGTATTACTTGAAAGGGTCTGCGTTGGCTCACCCAACCTCACCGAACCTCTCAGCCCCAAGAGTGTCCACCCTTATGTCTCAATCAGCTGTGGGTCTAGATATGGTCAATCCAGGTTGCATCACAGCCCCTGAACGAATTTTGTAAGAATTTCTCTCTCTTTCACTGTCTTTGTTTCACGGGTTTTGAAAAGTAATTTATTTTTATAATGGGGTTTAGCTGCTTTTCACGGCTGTGTTTATGCCGCTTTACACCCCCTTGACTCACTTACAGAGAGATATCAATACATAGGTTTGAAGATTCTTACTAGTCAGATATATTCTTGTGCGGTGAATAGGGGGTGTTGAGTCCAGTTCACTGAAAAAGGAATAGGTCTTGTCTCTTACATATTGGGTTTATGGAACGGTATCTGAGCTAATTTGAAACCCTTGTTTTATGCATCACCCCACCTCACCTTTCCCGTTTAGCAGCCATAGTGTGTTTCCTAAACGTGGGACTCTGTTCTGTTTTGCAATTCAGTTCAAGTGTAGCGGTTTTTACATTCCCTCTAGAAGTGATATCTTATGATAAGTGTCTTTTTCTGTGTGACTTATTTCACTTAGAATCGTCGTACCTAAATCCACTCATCGTGCTGCTACGAGCCTTATGACGTTGATTTCATGGCTGAGTGATATTCCATTGTACATGAGGACCACAACTTCTTTATCCATTTTTCTCTTTCCTAGGATATTTAAGGTGTAATGAAGTGGGGGTTCTTGTCCACAGAGCAGCCCTAAACTTTGGGGGGCCTGTGTCTTGCTGATTTTTAGTTTTCCCAATTTATACGCCCATGAGTGGAAGTGCCCTATGCTCTCCAAGCTGTGTTTTTAGATGTTTCAGAACACACCGTACACTTCTCCGGAGTGCCTGTTGGCAATTTACATCCCACCCATCAGCATAGCAAGGCTCCCATTTCTCCATGGCCGGTCCTGCATTTCTGGTTTGGACACTTTTTTCCCCATGGCCCTTTTGCCCGCTGGGAAGCGAGACTTCTTTGGAGCGCTGATTGGCCTTTCCAGGTTGCTTGGTTGGCCAAAAAGGGCGTATGCGTTTTTTCCTGAATATATTCAGGAAAAAACGCATACGCCCTTTTTGGCCAAGGGCATCATTGTCCACGTTTTGCCGCTTTTCATGTGCTTTCAAGGCGATTCGAATCTACCTCCTGACATCTGTTTCCTGCAATTCTGCCTTGCTTTCAAAGCCTCTTCGTTGCCTTCCCTTAATATATTTGTGGACGAGAGGTATCATTTAAAACTCTGCAGGTTTGTGAATTGCAGTGCCCCTGAGCTCCATTTTTCAACTCGCTTTTTTGGGAGCTGGCCGCAAAAGCGCAGGATTGCTTCAGGCCCTCTTCTGGTTCTGGGGGGCAGGCTGAGCTTGTGCTTAATTCTTCTTCCTGATGGGAAAATAGAGTGACCTGTGCCTGTCCCAACACCTAGAGCTAGTCTCTCATTGGTTCCCCCTCTTCCCGTTCATCCTCAGGACAAATTGCAACCTGTACGGAACAGGAGGTTAAAGGTGCTGATTCTCCAAGAAGGGAGATGGGTAGTAAATCGGCTGGAATGGCGAACCCGAGCAAAGGAGATGAGAAATGAGGTGCGTTTTAGAAACCTTTCCCGATCACACGGTGTACCATCTTCTGGGTTTCTCATGCCTGTTTTCGACGTAGGAAGATGCCCTTGAACCTGGAGATTTGGGACCCATGGGATGGGTACCATGCAGTATTACTTGAAAGGGTCTGCGTTGGCTCACCCAACCTCACCGAACCTCTCAGCCCCAAGAGTGTCCACCCTTATGTCTCAATCAGCTGTGGGTCTAGATATGGCCAATCCAGGTTGCATCACAGCCCCTGAACGAATTTTGTAAGAATTTCTCTCTCTTTCACTGTCTTTGTTTCACGGGTTTTGAAAAGTAATTTATTTTTATAATGGGGTTTAGCTGCTTTTCACGGCTGTGTTTATGCCGCTTTACACCCCCTTGCCTCACTTACAGAGAGATATCAATACATAGGTTTGAAGATTCTTACTAGTCAGATATATTCTTGTGCGGTGAATAGGGGGTGTTGCGTCCAGTTCACTGAAAAAGGAATAGGTCTTGTCTCTTACATATTGGGTTTATGGAACGGTATCTGAGCTAATTTGAAACCCTTGTTTTATGCATCACCCCACCTCACCTTTCCCGTTCAGCAGCCATAGTGTGTTTCCTAAACGTGTGACTCTGTTCTGTTTTGCAATTCAGTTCAAGTGTAGCGGTTTTTACATTCCCTCTAGAAGTGATATCTTATGATAAGTGTCTTTTTCTGTGTGACTTATTTCACTTAGAGTCGTCGTACCTAAATCCACTCATCGTGCTGCTACTAGCCTTATGACGTTGATTTCATGGCTGAGTGATATTCCATTGTACATGAGGATCACAACTTCTTTATCCATTTTTCTCTTTCCTAGGATATTTAAGGTGTAATGAAGTGGGGGTTCTTGTCCACAGAGCAGCCCTAAACTTTGGGGTGCCTGTGTCTTGCTGATGTTTAGTTTTCCCAATTTATACGCCCATGAGTGGAAGTGCCCTATGCTCTCCAAGCTGTGTTTTTTAGATGTTTCAGGACACACCGTACACTTCTCCGGAGTGGCTGTTGGCAATTTACATCCCACCCATCAGCGTAGCAAGGCTCCCATTTCTCCATGGCCGGTCCTGCATTTCTGGTTTGGACACTTTTTTCCGCATGGCCCTTTTGCCCGCTGGGAAGCGAGACTTCTTTGGAGCGCTGATTGGCCTTTCCAGGTTGCTTGGTTGGCCAAAAAGGGCGTATGCGTTTTTTCCTGAATATATTCAGGAAAAAACGCATACGCCCTTTTTGGCCAAGGGCATCATTGTCCACGTTTTGCCGCTTTTCATGTGCTTTCAAGGCGATTCGAATCTACCTCCTGAAATCTGTTTCCTGCAATTCTGCCTTGCTTTCAAAGCCTCTTCGTTGCCTTCCCTTAATATATTTGTGGACGAGAGGTATCATTTAAAACTCTGCAGGTTTGTGAATTGCAGTGCCCCTGAGCTCCATTTTTCAACTCGCTTTTTTGGGAGCTGGCCGCCAAAGCGCAGGATTGCTTCAGGCCCTCTTCTGGTTCTGGGGGGCAGGCTGAGCTTGTGCTTAATTCTTCTTCCTGATGGGAAAATAGAGTGACCTGTGCCTGTCCCAACACCTAGAGCTAGTCTCTCATTGGTTCCCCCTCTTCCCCTTCATCCTCAGGACAAATTGCAACCTGTACGGAACAGGAGGTTAAAGGTGCTGATTCTCCAAGGAGGGAGATGGCTAGTAAATCGGCTGGAATGGCGAACCCGAGCAAAGGAGATGAGAAATGAGGTGCGTTTTAGAAACCTTTCCCGATCACACGGTGTACCATCTTCTGGGTTTCTCATGCCTGTTTTCGACGTAGGAAGATGCCCTTGAACCTGGAGATTTGGGACCCATGGGATGGGTACCATGCAGTATTACTTGAAAGGGTCTGCGTTGGCTCACCCAACCTCACCGAACCTCTCAGCCCCAAGAGTGTCCACCCTTATGTCTCAATCAGCTGTGGGTCTAGATATGGTCAATCCAGGTTGCATCACAGCCCCTGAACGAATTTTGTAAGAATTTCTCTCTCTTTCACTGTCTTTGTTTCACGGGTTTTGAAAAGTAATTTATTTTTATAATGGGGTTTAGCTGCTTTTCACGGCTGTGTTTATGCCGCTTTACACCCCCTTGACTCACTTACAGAGAGATATCAATACATAGGTTTGAAGATTCTTACTAGTCAGATATATTCTTGTGCGGTGAATAGGGGGTGTTGAGTCCAGTTCACTGAAAAAGGAATAGGTCTTGTCTCTTACATATTGGGTTTATGGAACGGTATCTGAGCTAATTTGAAACCCTTGTTTTATGCATCACCCCACCTCACCTTTCCCGTTCAGCAGCCATAGTGTGTTTCCTAAACGTGGGACTCTGTTCTGTTTTGCAATTCAGTTCAAGTGTAGCGGTTTTTACATTCCCTCTATAAGTGATATCTTATGATAAGTGTCTTTTTCTGTGTGACTTATTTCACTTAGAATCGTCGTACCTAAATCCACTCATCGTGCTGCTACGAGCCTTATGACGTTGATTTCATGGCTGAGTGATATTCCATTGTACATGAGGACCACAACTTCTTTATCCATTTTTCTCTTTCCTAGGATATTTAAGGTGTAATGAAGTGGGGGTTCTTGTCCACAGAGCAGCCCTAAACTTTGGGGTGCCTGTGTCTTGCTGATTTTTAGTTTTCCCAATTTATACGCCCATGAGTGGAAGTGCCCTATGCTCTCCAAGCTGTGTTTTTAGATGTTTCAGAACACACCGTACACTTCTCCGGAGTGCCTGTTGGCAATTTACATCCCACCCATCAGCATAGCAAGGCTCCCATTTCTCCATGGCCGGTCCTGCATTTCTGGTTTGGACACTTTTTTCCCCATGGCCCTTTTGCCCGCTGGGAAGCGAGACTTCTTTGGAGCGCTGATTGGCCTTTCCAGGTTGCTTGGTTGGCCAAAAAGGGCGTATGCGTTTTTTCCTGAATATATTCAGGAAAAAACGCATACGCCCTTTTTGGCCAAGGGCATCATTGTCCACGTTTTGCCGCTTTTCATGTGCTTTCAAGGCGATTCGAATCTACCTCCTGACATCTGTTTCCTGCAATTCTGCCTTGCTTTCAAAGCCTCTTTGTTGCCTTCCCTTAATATATTTGTGGACGAGAGGTATCATTTAAAACTCTGCAGGTTTGTGAATTGCAGTGCCCCTGAGCTCCATTTTTCAACTCGCTTTTTTGGGAGCTGGCCGCAAAAGCGCAGGATTGCTTCAGGCCCTCTTCTGGTTCTGGGGGGCAGGCTGAGCTTGTGCTTAATTCTTCTTCCTGATGGGAAAATAGAGTGACCTGTGCCTGTCCCAACACCTAGAGCTAGTCTCTCATTGGTTCCCCCTCTTCCCCTTCATCCTCAGGACAAATTGCAACCTGTACGGAACAGGAGGTTAAAGGTGCTGATTCTCCAAGGAGGGAGATGGCTAGTAAATCGGCTGGAATGGCGAACCCGAGCAAAGGAGATGAGAAATGAGGTGCGTTTTAGAAACCTTTCCCGATCACACGGTGTACCATCTTCTGGGTTTCTCATGCCTGTTTTCGACGTAGGAAGATGCCCTTGAACCTGGAGATTTGGGACCCATGGGATGGGTACCATGCAGTATTACTTGAAAGGGTCTGCGTTGGCTCACCCAACCTCACCGAACCTCTCAGCCCCAAGAGTGTCCACCCTTATGTCTCAATCAGCTGTGGGTCTAGATATGGTCAATCCAGGTTGCATCACAGCCCCTGAACGAATTTTGTAAGAATTTCTCTCTCTTTCACTGTCTTTGTTTCACGGGTTTTGAAAAGTAATTTATTTTTATAATGGGGTTTAGCTGCTTTTCACGGCTGTGTTTATGCCGCTTTACACCCCCTTGACTCACTTACAGAGAGATATCAATACATAGGTTTGAAGATTCTTACTAGTCAGATATATTCTTGTGCGGTGAATAGGGGGTGTTGCATCCAGTTCACTGAAAAAGGAATAGGTCTTGTCTCTTACATATTGGGTTTATGGAACGGTATCTGAGCTAATTTGAAACCCTTGTTTTATGCATCACCCCACCTCACCTTTCCCGTTCAGCAGCCATAGTGTGTTTCCTAAACGTGGGACTCTGTTCTGTTTTGCAATTCAGTTCAAGTGTAGCGGTTTTTACATTCCCTCTAGAAGTGATATCTTATGATAAGTGTCTTTTTCTGTGTGACTTATTTCACTTAGAATCGTCGTACCTAAATCCACTCATCGTGCTGCTACTAGCCTTATGACGTTGATTTCATGGCTGAGTGATATTCCATTGTACATGAGGATCACAACTTCTTTATCCATTTTTCTCTTTCCTAGGATATTTAAGGTGTAATGAAGTGGGGGTTCTTGTCCACAGAGCAGCCCTAAACTTTGGGGTGCCTGTGTCTTGCTGATGTTTAGTTTTCCCAATTTATACGCCCATGAGTGTAAGTGCCCTATGCTCTCCAAGCTGTGTTTTTTAGATGTTTCAGGACACACCGTACACTTCTCCAGAGTGGCTGTTGGCAATTTACATCCCACCCATCAGCTTAGCAAGGCTCCCATTTCTCCATGGCCGGTCCTGCATTTCTGGTTTGGACACTTTTTTCCGCATGGCCCTTTTGCCCGCTGGGAAGCGAGACTTCTTTGGAGCGCTGATTGGCCTTTCCAGGTTGCTTGGTTGGCCAAAAAGGGCGTATGCGTTTTTTCCTGAATATATTCAGGAAAAAACGCATACGCCCTTTTTGGCCAAGGGCATCATTGTCCACGTTTTGCCGCTTTTCATGTGCTTTCAAGGCGATTCGAATCTACCTCCTGAAATCTGTTTCCTGCAATTCTGCCTTGCTTTCAAAGCCTCTTCGTTGCCTTCCCTTAATATATTTGTGGACGAGAGGTATCATTTAAAACTCTGCAGGTTTGTGAATTGCAGTGCCCCTGAGCTCCATTTTTCAACTCGCTTTTTTGGGAGCTGGCCGCCAAAGCGCAGGATTGCTTCAGGCCCTCTTCTGGTTCTGGGGGGCAGGCTGAGCTTGTGCTTAATTCTTCTTCCTGATGGGAAAATAGAGTGACCTGTGCCTGTCCCAACACCTAGAGCTAGTCTCTCATTGGTTCCCCCTCTTCCCCTTCATCCTCAGGACAAATTGCAACCTGTACGGAACAGGAGGTTAAAGGTGCTGATTCTCCAAGGAGGGAGATGGCTAGTAAATCGGCTGGAATGGCGAACCCGAGCAAAGGAGATGAGAAATGAGGTGCGTTTTAGAAACCTTTCCCGATCACACGGTGTACCATCTTCTGGGTTTCTCATGCCTGTTTTCGACGTAGGAAGATGCCCTTGAACCTGGAGATTTGGGACCCATGGGATGGGTACCATGCAGTATTACTTGAAAGGGTCTGCGTTGGCTCACCCAACCTCACCGAACCTCTCAGCCCCAAGAGTGTCCACCCTTATGTCTCAATCAGCTGTGGGTCTAGATATGGTCAATCCAGGTTGCATCACAGCCCCTGAACGAATTTTGTAAGAATTTCTCTCTCTTTCACTGTCTTTGTTTCACGGGTTTTGAAAAGTAATTTATTTTTATAATGGGGTTTAGCTGCTTTTCACGGCTGTGTTTATGCCGCTTTACACCCCCTTGACTCACTTACAGAGAGATATCAATACATAGGTTTGAAGATTCTTACTAGTCAGATATATTCTTGTGCGGTGAATAGGGGGTGTTGAGTCCAGTTCACTGAGCAAGGAATAGGTCTTGTCTCTTACATATTGGGTTTATGGAACGGTATCTGAGCTAATTTGAAACCCTTGTTTTATGCATCACCCCACCTCACCTTTCCCGTTCAGCAGCCATAGTGTGTTTCCTAAACGTGGGACTCTGTTCTGTTTTGCAATTCAGTTCAAGTGTAGCGGTTTTTACATTCCCTCTAGAAGTGATATCTTATGATAAGTGTCTTTTTCTGTGTGACTTATTTCACTTAGAATCGTCGTACCTAAATCCACTCATCGTGCTGCTACGAGCCTTATGACGTTGATTTCATGGCTGAGTGATATTCCATTGTACATGAGGACCACAACTTCTTTATCCATTTTTCTCTTTCCTAGGATATTTAAGGTGTAATGAAGTGGGGGTTCTTGTCCACAGAGCAGCCCTAAACTTTGGGGTGCCTGTGTCTTGCTGATTTTTAGTTTTCCCAATTTATACGCCCATGAGTGGAAGTGCCCTATGCTCTCCAAGCTGTGTTTTTAGATGTTTCAGAACACAACGTACACTTCTCCGGAGTGCCTGTTGGCAATTTACATCCCACCCATCAGCGTAGCAAGGCTCCCATTTCTCCATGGCCGGTCCTGCATTTCTGGTTTGGACACTTTTTTCCCCATGGCCCTTTTGCCCGCTGGGAAGTGAGACTTCTTTGGAGCGCTGATTGGCCTTTCCAGGTTGCTTGGTTGGCCAAAAAGGGCGTATGCGTTTTTTCCTGAATATATTCAGGAAAAAACGCATACGCCCTTTTTGGCCAAGGGCATCATTGTCCACGTTTTGCCGCTTTTCATGTGCTTTCAAGGCGATTCGAATCTACCTCCTGAAATCTGTTTCCTGCAATTCTGCCTTGCTTTCAAAGCCTCTTCGTTGCCTTCCCTTAATATATTTGTGGACGAGAGGTATCATTTAAAACTCTGCAGGTCTGTGAATTGCAGTGCCCCTGAGCTCCATTTTTCAACTCGCTTTTTTGGGAGCTGGCCGCAAAAGCGCAGGATTGCTTCAGGCCCTCTTCTGGTTCTGGGGGGCCGGCTGAGCTTGTGCTTAATTCTTCTTCCTGATGGGAAAATAGAGTGACCTGTGCCTGTCCGAAAACCTAGAGCTAGTCTCTCATTGGTTCCCCCTCTTCCCCTTCATCCTCAGGACAAATTGCAACCTGTACGGAACAGGAGGTTAAAGGTGCTGATTCTCCAAGGAGGGAGATGGCTAGTAAATCGGCTGGAATGGCGAACCCGAGCAAAGGAGATGAGAAATGAGGTGCGTTTTAGAAACCTTTCCCGATCACACGGTGTACCATCTTCTGGGTTTCTCATGCCTGTTTTCGACGTAGGAAGATGCCCTTGAACCTGGAGATTTGGGACCCATGGGATGGGTACCATGCAGTATTACTTGAAAGGGTCTGCGTTGGCTCACCCAACCTCACCGAACCTCTCAGCCCCAAGAGTGTCCACCCTTATGTCTCAATCAGCTGTGGGTCTAGATATGGTCAATCCAGGTTGCATCACAGCCCCTGAACGAATTTTGTAAGAATTTCTCTCTCTTTCACTGTCTTTGTTTCACGGGTTTTGAAAAGTAATTTATTTTTATAATGGGGTTTAGCTGCTTTTCACGGCTGTGTTTATGCCGCTTTACACCCCCTTGACTCACTTACAGAGAGATATCAATACATAGGTTTGAAGATTCTTACTAGTCAGATATATTCTTGTGCGGTGAATAGGGGGTGTTGAGTCCAGTTCACTGAAAAAGGAATAGGTCTTGTCTCTTACATATTGGGTTTATGGAACAGTATCGGAGCTAATTTGAAACCCTTGTTTTATGCATCACCCCACCTCACCTTTCCCGTTCAGCAGCCATAGTGTGTTTCCTAAACGTGGGACTCTGTTCTGTTTTGCAATTCAGTTCAAGTGTAGCGGTTTTTACATTCCCTCTAGAAGTGATATCTTATGATAAGTGTCTTTTTCTGTGTGACTTATTTCACTTAGAATCGTCGTACCTAAATCCACTCATCGTGCTGCTACTAGCCTTATGACGTTGATTTCATGGCTGAGTGATATTCCATTGTACATGAGGACCACAACTTCTTTATCCATTTTTCTCTTTCCTAGGATATTTAAGGTGTAATGAAGTGGGGGTTCTTGTCCACAGAGCAGCCCTAAACTTTGGGGTGCCTGTGTCTTGCTGATTTTTAGTTTTCCCAATTTATACGCCCATGAGTGGAAGTGCCCTATGCTCTCCAAGCTGTGTTTTTTAGATGTTTCAGAACACACCGTACACTTCTCCAGAGTGGCTGTTGGCAATTTACATCCCACCCATCAGCGTAGCAAGGCTCCCATTTCTCCATGGCCGGTCCTGCATTTCTGGTTTGGACACTTTTTTCCGCATGGCCCTTTTGCCCGCTGGGAAGCAAGACTTCTTTGGAGCGCTAATTGGCCTTTCCAGGTTGCTTGGTTGGCCAAAAAGGGCGTATGCGTTTTTTCCTGAATATATTCAGGAAAAAACGCATACGCCCTTTTTGGCCAAGGGCATCATTGTCCACGTTTTGCCGCTTTTCATGTGCTTTCAAGGCGATTCGAATCTACCTCCTGAAATCTGTTTCCTGCAATTCTGCCTTGCTTTCAAAGCCTCTTCGTTGCCTTCCCTTAATATATTTGTGGACGAGAGGTATCATTTAAAACTCTGCAGGTTTGTGAATTGCAGTGCCCCTGAGCTCCATTTTTCAACTCGCTTTTTTGGGAGCTGGCCGCCAAAGCGCAGGATTGCTTCAGGCCCTCTTCTGGTTCTGGGGGGCAGGCTGAGCTTGTGCTTAATTCTTCTTCCTGATGGGAAAATAGAGTGACCTGTGCCTGTCCCAACACCTAGAGCTAGTCTCTCATTGGTTCCCCCTCTTCCCCTTCATCCTCAGGACAAATTGCAACCTGTACGGAACAGGAGGTTAAAGGTGCTGATTCTCCAAGGAGGGAGATGGCTAGTAAATCGGCTGGAATGGCGAACCCGAGCAAAGGAGATGAGAAATGAGGTGCGTTTTAGAAACCTTTCCCGATCACACGGTGTACCATCTTCTGGGTTTCTCATGCCTGTTTTCGACGTAGGAAGATGCCCTTGAACCTGGAGATTTGGGACCCATGGGATGGGTACCATGCAGTATTACTTGAAAGGGTCTGCGTTGGCTCACCCAACCTCACCGAACCTCTCAGCCCCAAGAGTGTCCACCCTTATGTCTCAATCAGCTGTGGGTCTAGATATGGTCAATCCAGGTTGCATCACAGCCCCTGAACGAATTTTGTAAGAATTTCTCTCTCTTTCACTGTCTTTGTTTCACGGGTTTTGAAAAGTAATTTATTTTTATAATGGGGTTTAGCTGCTTTTCACGGCTGTGTTTATGCCGCTTTACACCCCCTTGACTCACTTACAGAGAGATATCAATACATAGGTTTGAAGATTCTTACTAGTCAGATATATTCTTGTGCGGTGAATAGGGGGTGTTGAGTCCAGTTCACTGAAAAAGGAATAGGTCTTGTCTCTTACATATTGGGTTTATGGAACGGTATCTGAGCTAATTTGAAACCCTTGTTTTATGCATCACCCCACCTCACCTTTCCCGTTCAGCAGCCATAGTGTGTTTCCTAAACGTGGGACTCTGTTCTGTTTTGCAATTCAGTTCAAGTGTAGCGGTTTTTACATTCCCTCTAGAAGTGATATCTTATGATAAGTGTCTTTTTCTGTGTGACTTATTTCACTTAGAATCGTCGTACCTAAATCCACTCATCGTGCTGCTACTAGCCTTATGACGTTGATTTCATGGCTGAGTGATATTCCATTGTACATGAGGACCACAACTTCTTTATCCATTTTTCTCTTTCCTAGGATATTTAAGGTGTAATGAAGTGGGGGTTCTTGTCCACAGAGCAGCCCTAAACTTTGGGGTGCCTGTGTCTTGCTGATTTTTAGTTTTCCCAATTTATACGCCCATGAGTGGAAGTGCCCTATGCTCTCCAAGCTGTGTTTTTTAGATGTTTCAGAACACACCGTACACTTCTCCAGAGTGGCTGTTGGCAATTTACATCCCACCCATCAGCGTAGCAAGGCTCCCATTTCTCCATGGCCGGTCCTGCATTTCTGGTTTGGACACTTTTTTCCGCATGGCCCTTTTGCCCGCTGGGAAGCGAGACTTCTTTGTAGCGCTGATTGGCCTTTCCAGGTTGCTTGGTTGGCCAAAAAGGGCGTATGCGTTTTTTCCTGAATATATTCAGGAAAAAACGCATACGCCCTTTTTGGCCAAGGGCATCATTGTCCACGTTTTGCCGCTTTTCATGTGCTTTCAAGGCGATTCGAATCTACCTCCTGAAATCTGTTTCCTGCAATTCTGCCTTGCTTTCAAAGCCTCTTCGTTGCCTTCCCTTAATATATTTGTGGACGAGAGGTATCATTTAAAACTCTGCAGGTTTGCGAATTGCAGTGCCCCTGAGCTCCATTTTTCTACTCGCTTTTTTGGGAGCTGGCCACCAAAGCGCAGGATTGCTTCAGGCCCTCTTCTGGTTCTGGGGGGCAGGCTGAGCTTGTGCTTAATTCTTCTTCCTGATGGGAAAATAGAGTGACCTGTGCCTGTCCCAACACCTAGAGCTAGTCTCTCATTGGTTCCCCCTCTTCCCGTTCATCCTCAGGACAAATTGCAACCTGTACGGAAAAGGAGGTTAAAGGTGCTGATTCTCCAAGGAGGGAGATGGCTAGCAAATCGGCTGGAATGGCGAACCCGAGCAAAGGAGATGAGAAATGAGGTGCGTTTTAGAAACCTTTCCCGATCACACGGTGTACCATCTTCTGGGTTTCTCATGCCTGTTTTCGACGTAGGAAGATGCCCTTGAACCTGGAGATTTGGGACCCATGGGATGGGTACCATGCAGTATTACTTGAAAGGGTCTGCGTTGGCTCACCCAACCTCACCGAACCTCTCAGCCCCAAGAGTGTCCACCCTTATGTCTCAATCAGCTGTGGGTCTAGATATGGTCAATCCAGGTTGCATCACAGCCCCTGAACGAATTTTGTAAGAATTTCTCTCTCTTTCACTGTCTTTGTTTCACGGGTTTTGAAAAGTAATTTATTTTTATAATGGGGTTTAGCTGCTTTTCACGGCTGTGTTTATGCCGCTTTACACCCCCTTGACTCACTTACAGAGAGATATCAATACATAGGTTTGAAGATTCTTACTAGTCAGATATATTCTTGTGCGGTGAATAGGGGGTGTTGAGTCCAGTTCACTGAGCAAGGAATAGGTCTTGTCTCTTACATATTGGGTTTATGGAACGGTATCTGAGCTAATTTGAAACCCTTGTTTTATGCATCACCCCACCTCACCTTTCCCGTTCAGCAGCCATAGTGTGTTTCCTAAACGTGGGACTCTGTTCTGTTTTGCAATTCAGTTCAAGTGTAGCGGTTTTTACATTCCCTCTAGAAGTGATATCTTATGATAAGTGTCTTTTTCTGTGTGACTTATTTCACTTAGAATCGTCGTACCTAAATCCACTCATCGTGCTGCTACGAGCCTTATGACGTTGATTTCATGGCTGAGTGATATTCCATTGTACATGAGGACCACAACTTCTTTATCCATTTTTCTCTTTCCTAGGATATTTAAGGTGTAATGAAGTGGGGGTTCTTGTCCACAGAGCAGCCCTAAACTTTGGGGTGCCTGTGTCTTGCTGATTTTTAGTTTTCCCAATTTATACGCCCATGAGTGGAAGTGCCCTATGCTCTCCAAGCTGTGTTTTTAGATGTTTCAGAACACAACGTACACTTCTCCGGAGTGCCTGTTGGCAATTTACATCCCACCCATCAGCGTAGCAAGGCTCCCATTTCTCCATGGCCGGTCCTGCATTTCTGGTTTGGACACTTTTTTCCCCATGGCCCTTTTGCCCGCTGGGAAGTGAGACTTCTTTGGAGCGCTGATTGGCCTTTCCAGGTTGCTTGGTTGGCCAAAAAGGGCGTATGCGTTTTTTCCTGAATATATTCAGGAAAAAACGCATACGCCCTTTTTGGCCAAGGGCATCATTGTCCACGTTTTGCCGCTTTTCATGTGCTTTCAAGGCGATTCGAATCTACCTCCTGAAATCTGTTTCCTGCAATTCTGCCTTGCTTTCAAAGCCTCTTCGTTGCCTTCCCTTAATATATTTGTGGACGAGAGGTATCATTTAAAACTCTGCAGGTCTGTGAATTGCAGTGCCCCTGAGCTCCATTTTTCAACTCGCTTTTTTGGGAGCTGGCCGCAAAAGCGCAGGATTGCTTCAGGCCCTCTTCTGGTTCTGGGGGGCCGGCTGAGCTTGTGCTTAATTCTTCTTCCTGATGGGAAAATAGAGTGACCTGTGCCTGTCCGAAAACCTAGAGCTAGTCTCTCATTGGTTCCCCCTCTTCCCCTTCATCCTCAGGACAAATTGCAACCTGTACGGAACAGGAGGTTAAAGGTGCTGATTCTCCAAGGAGGGAGATGGCTAGTAAATCGGCTGGAATGGCGAACCCGAGCAAAGGAGATGAGAAATGAGGTGCGTTTTAGAAACCTTTCCCGATCACACGGTGTACCATCTTCTGGGTTTCTCATGCCTGTTTTCGACGTAGGAAGATGCCCTTGAACCTGGAGATTTGGGACCCATGGGATGGGTACCATGCAGTATTACTTGAAAGGGTCTGCGTTGGCTCACCCAACCTCACCGAACCTCTCAGCCCCAAGAGTGTCCACCCTTATGTCTCAATCAGCTGTGGGTCTAGATATGGTCAATCCAGGTTGCATCACAGCCCCTGAACGAATTTTGTAAGAATTTCTCTCTCTTTCACTGTCTTTGTTTCACGGGTTTTGAAAAGTAATTTATTTTTATAATGGGGTTTAGCTGCTTTTCACGGCTGTGTTTATGCCGCTTTACACCCCCTTGACTCACTTACAGAGAGATATCAATACATAGCTTTGAAGATTCTTACTAGTCAGATATATTCTTGTGTGGTGAATAGGGGGTGTTGAGTCCAGTTCACTGAAAAAGGAATAGGTCTTGTCTCTTACATATTGGGTTTATGGAACGGTATCTGAGCTAATTTGAAACCCTTGTTTTATGCATCACCCCACCTCACCTTTCCCGTTCAGCAGCCATAGTGTGTTTCCTAAACGTGGGACTCTGTTCTGTTTTGCAATTCAGTTCAAGGGTAGCGGTTTTTACATTCCCTCTAGAAGTGATATCTTATGATAAGTGTCTTTTTCTGTGTGACTTATTTCACTTAGAATCGTCGTACCTAAATCCACTCATCGTGCTGCTACTAGCCTTATGACGTTGATTTCATGGCTGAGTGATATTCCATTGTACATGAGGACCACAACTTCTTTATCCATTTTTCTCTTTCCTAGGATATTTAAGGTGTAATGAAGTGGGGGTTCTTGTCCACAGAGCAGCCCTAAACTTTGGGGTGCCTGTGTCTTGCTGATTTTTCGTTTTCCCAATTTATACGCCCATGAGTGGAAGTGCCCTATGCTCTCCAAGCTGTGTTTTTAGATGTTTCAGAACACACCGTACACTTCTCCAGAGTGGCTGTTGGCAATTTACATCCCACCCATCAGCGTAGCAAGGCTCCCATTTCTCCATGGCCGGTCCTGCATTTCTGGTTTGGACACTTTTTTCCGCATGGCCCTTTTGCCCGCTGGGAAGCGAGACTTCTTTGGAGCGCTGATTGGCCTTTCCAGGTTGCTTGGTTGGCCAAAAAGGGCGTATGCGTTTTTTCCTGAATATATTCAGGAAAAAACGCATACGCCCTTTTTGGCCAAGGGCATCATTGTCCACGTTTTGCCGCTTTTCATGTGCTTTCAAGGCGATTCGAATCTACCTCCTGAAATCTGTTTCCTGCAATTCTGCCTTGCTTTCAAAGCCTCTTCGTTGCCTTCCCTTAATATATTTGTGGACGAGAGGTATCATTTAAAACTCTGCAGGTTTGCGAATTGCAGTGCCCCTGAGCTCCATTTTTCAACTCGCTTTTTTGGGAGCTGGCCACCAAAGCGCAGGATTGCTTCAGGCCCTCTTCTGGTTCTGGGGGGCAGGCTGAGCTTGTGCTTAATTCTTCTTCCTGATGGGAAAATAGAGTGACCTGTGCCTGTCCCAACACCTAGAGCTAGTCTCTCATTGGTTCCCCCTCTTCCCGTTCATCCTCAGGACAAATTGCAACCTGTACGGAAAAGGAGGTTAAAGGTGCTGATTCTCCAAGGAGGGAGATGGCTAGCAAATCGGCTGGAATGGCGAACCCGAGCAAAGGAGATGAGAAATGAGGTGCGTTTTAGAAACCTTTCCCGATCACACGGTGTACCATCTTCTGGGTTTCTCATGCCTGTTTTCGACGTAGGTAGATGCCCTTGAACCTGGAGATTTGGGACCCATGGGATGGGTACCATGCAGTATTACTTGAAAGGGTCTGCGTTGGCTCACCCAACCTCACCGAACCTCTCAGCCCCAAGAGTGTCCACCCTTATGTCTCAATCAGCTGTGGGTCTAGATATGGTCAATCCAGGTTGCATCACAGCCCCTGAACGAATTTTGTAAGAATTTCTCTCTCTTTCACTGTCTTTGTTTCACGGGTTTTGAAAAGTAATTTATTTTTATAATGGGGTTTAGCTGCTTTTCACGGCTGTGTTTATGCCGCTTTACACCCCCTTGACTCACTTACAGAGAGATATCAATACATAGGTTTGAAGATTCTTACTAGTCAGATATATTCTTGTGCGGTGAATAGGGGGTGTTGAGTCCAGTTCACTGAAAAAGGAATAGGTCTTGTCTCTTACATATTGGGTTTATGGAACAGTATCGGAGCTAATTTGAAACCCTTGTTTTATGCATCACCCCACCTCACCTTTCCCGTTCAGCAGCCATAGTGTGTTTCCTAAACGTGGGACTCTGTTCTGTTTTGCAATTCAGTTCAAGTGTAGCGGTTTTTACATTCCCTCTAGAAGTGATATCTTATGATAAGTGTCTTTTTCTGTGTGACTTATTTCACTTAGAATCGTCGTACCTAAATCCACTCATCGTGCTGCTACTAGCCTTATGACGTTGATTTCATGGCTGAGTGATATTCCATTGTACATGAGGACCACAACTTCTTTATCCATTTTTCTCTTTCCTAGGATATTTAAGGTGTAATGAAGTGGGGGTTCTTGTCCACAGAGCAGCCCTAAACTTTGGGGTGCCTGTGTCTTGCTGATTTTTAGTTTTCCAATTTATACGCCCATGAGTGGAAGTGCCCTATGCTCTCCAAGCTGTGTTTTTTAGATGTTTCAGAACACACCGTACACTTCTCCAGAGTGGCTGTTGGCAATTTACATCCCACCCATCAGCGTAGCAAGGCTCCCATTTCTCCATGGCCGGTCCTGCATTTCTGGTTTGGACACTTTTTTCCGCATGGCCCTTTTGCCCGCTGGGAAGCGAGACTTCTTTGTAGCGCTGATTGGCCTTTCCAGGTTGCTTGGTTGGCCAAAAAGGGCGTATGCGTTTTTTCCTGAATATATTCAGGAAAAAACGCATACGCCCTTTTTGGCCAAGGGCATCATTGTCCACGTTTTGCCGCTTTTCATGTGCTTTCAAGGCGATTCGAATCTACCTCCTGAAATCTGTTTCCTGCAATTCTGCCTTGCTTTCAAAGCCTCTTCGTTGCCTTCCCTTAATATATTTGTGGACGAGAGGTATCATTTAAAACTCTGCAGGTTTGCGAATTGCAGTGCCCCTGAGCTCCATTTTTCAACTCGCTTTTTTGGGAGCTGGCCACCAAAGCGCAGGATTGCTTCAGGCCCTCTTCTGGTTCTGGGGGGCAGGCTGAGCTTGTGCTTAATTCTTCTTCCTGATGGGAAAATAGAGTGACCTGTGCCTGTCCCAACACCTAGAGCTAGTCTCTCATTGGTTCCCCCTCTTCCCGTTCATCCTCAGGACAAATTGCAACCTGTACGGAAAAGGAGGTTAAAGGTGCTGATTCTCCAAGGAGGGAGATGGCTAGCAAATCGGCTGGAATGGCGAACCCGAGCAAAGGAGATGAGAAATGAGGTGCGTTTTAGAAACCTTTCCCGATCACACGGTGTACCATCTTCTGGGTTTCTCATGCCTGTTTTCGACGTAGGAAGATGCCCTTGAACCTGGAGATTTGGGACCCATGGGATGGGTACCATGCAGTATTACTTGAAAGGGTCTGCGTTGGCTCACCCAACCTCACCGAACCTCTCAGCCCCAAGAGTGTCCACCCTTATGTCTCAATCAGCTGTGGGTCTAGATATGGTCAATCCAGGTTGCATCACAGCCCCTGAACGAATTTTGTAAGAATTTCTCTCTCTTTCACTGTCTTTGTTTCACGGGTTTTGAAAAGTAATTTATTTTTATAATGGGGTTTAGCTGCTTTTCACGGCTGTGTTTATGCCGCTTTACACCCCCTTGACTCACTTACAGAGAGATATCAATACATAGGTTTGAAGATTCTTACTAGTCAGATATATTCTTGTGCGGTGAATAGGGGGTGTTGAGTCCAGTTCACTGAGCAAGGAATAGGTCTTGTCTCTTACATATTGGGTTTATGGAACGGTATCTGAGCTAATTTGAAACCCTTGTTTTATGCATCACCCCACCTCACCTTTCCCGTTCAGCAGCCATAGTGTGTTTCCTAAACGTGGGACTCTGTTCTGTTTTGCAATTCAGTTCAAGTGTAGCGGTTTTTACATTCCCTCTAGAAGTGATATCTTATGATAAGTGTCTTTTTCTGTGTGACTTATTTCACTTAGAATCGTCGTACCTAAATCCACTCATCGTGCTGCTACTAGCCTTATGACGTTGATTTCATGGCTGAGTGATATTCCATTGTACATGAGGACCACAACTTCTTTATCCATTTTTCTCTTTCCTAGGATATTTAAGGTGTAATGAAGTGGGGGTTCTTGTCCACAGAGCAGCCCTAAACTTTGGGGTGCCTGTGTCTTGCTGATTTTTAGTTTTCCCAATTTATACGCCCATGAGTGGAAGTGCCCTATGCTCTCCAAGCTGTGTTTTTAGATGTTTCAGAACACACCGTACACTTCTCCGGAGTGCCTGTTGGCAATTTACATCCCACCCATCAGCATAGCAAGGCTCCCATTTCTCCATGGCCGGTCCTGCATTTCTGGTTTGGACACTTTTTTCCCCATGGCCCTTTTGCCCGCTGGGAAGCGAGACTTCTTTGGAGCGCTGATTGGCCTTTCCAGGTTGCTTGGTTGGCCAAAAAGGGCGTATGCGTTTTTTCCTGAATATATTCAGGAAAAAACGCATACGCCCTTTTTGGCCAAGGGCATCATTGTCCACGTTTTGCCGCTTTTCATGTGCTTTCAAGGCGATTCGAATCTACCTCCTGAAATCTGTTTCCTGCAATTCTGCCTTGCTTTCAAAGCCTCTTCGTTGCCTTCCCTTAATATATTTGTGGACGAGAGGTATCATTTAAAACTCTGCAGGTTTGTGAATTGCAGTGCCCCTGAGCTCCATTTTTCAACTCGCTTTTTTGGGAGCTGGCCGCCAAAGCGCAGGATTGCTTCAGGCCCTCTTCTGGTTCTGGGGGGCAGGCTGAGCTTGTGCTTAATTCTTCTTCCTGATGGGAAAATAGAGTGACCTGTGCCTGTCCCAACACCTAGAGCTAGTCTCTCATTGGTTCCCCCTCTTCCCCTTCATCCTCAGGACAAATTGCAACCTGTACGGAACAAGAGGTTAAAGGTGCTGATTCTCCAAGGAGGGAGATGGCTAGTAAATCGGCTGGAATGGCGAACCCGAGCAAAGGAGATGAGAAATGAGGTGCGTTTTAGAAACCTTTCCCGATCACACGGTGTACCATCTTCTGGGTTTCTCATGCCTGTTTTCGACGTAGGAAGATGCCCTTGAACCTGGAGATTTGGGACCCATGGGATGGGTACCATGCAGTATTACTTGAAAGGGTCTGCGTTGGCTCACCCAACCTCACCGAACCTCTCAGCCCCAAGAGTGTCCACCCTTATGTCTCAATCAGCTGTGGGTCTAGATATGGTCAATCCAGGTTGCATCACAGCCCCTGAACGAATTTTGTAAGAATTTCTCTCTCTTTCACTGTCTTTGTTTCACGGGTTTTGAAAAGTAATTTATTTTTATAATGGGGTTTAGCTGCTTTTCACGGCTGTGTTTATGCCGCTTTACACCCCCTTGACTCACTTACAGAGAGATATCAATACATAGGTTTGAAGATTCTTACTAGTCAGATATATTCTTGTGCAGTGAATAGGGGGTGATGAGTCCAGTTCACTGAAAAAGGAATAGGTCTTGTCTCTTACATATTGGGTTTATGGAACGGTATCGGAGCTAATTTGAAACCCTTGTTTTATGCATCACCCCACCTCACCTTTCCCGTTCAGCAGCCATAGTGTGTTTCCTAAACGTGGGACTCTGTTCTGTTTTGCAATTCAGTTCAAGTGTAGCGGTTTTTACATTCCCTCTAGAAGTGATATCTTATGATAAGTGTCTTTTTCTGTGTGACTTATTTCACTTAGAATCGTCGTACCTAAATCCACTCATCGTGCTGCTACTAGCCTTATGACGTTGATTTCATGGCTGAGTGATATTCCATTGTACATGAGGACCACAACTTCTTTATCCATTTTTCTCTTTCCTAGGATATTTAAGGTGTAATGAAGTGGGGGTTCTTGTCCACAGAGCAGCCATAAACTTTGGGGTGCCTGTGTCTTGCTGATTTTTAGTTTTCCCAATTTATACGCCCATGAGTGGAAGTGCCCTATGCTCTCCAAGCTGTGTTTTTAGATGTTTCAGAACACACCGTACACTTCTCCGGAGTGCCTGTTGGCAATTTACATCCCACCCATCAGCGTAGCAAGGCTCCCATTTCTCCATGGCCGGTCCTGCATTTCTGGTTTGGACACTTTTTTCCGCATGGCCCTTTTGCCCGCTTGGAAGCGAGACTTCTTTGGAGCGCTGATTGGCCTTTCCAGGTTGCTTGGTTGGCCAAAAAGGGCGTATGCGTTTTTTCCTGAATATATTCAGGAAAAACGCATACGCCCTTTTTGGCCAAGGGCATCATTGTCCACGTTTTGCCGCTTTTCATGTGCTTTCAAGGCGATTCGAATCTACCTCCTGAAATCTGTTTCCTGCAATTCTGCCTTGCTTTCAAAGACTCTTCGTTGCCTTCCCTTAATATATTTGTGGACGAGAGGTATCATTTAAAACTCTGCAGGTTTGTGAATTGCAGTGCCCCTGAGCTCCATTTTTCAACTCGCTTTTTTGGGAGCTGGCCGCAAAACCGCAGGATTGCTTCAGGCCCTCTTCTGGTTCTGGGGGGCAGGCTGAGCTTGTGCTTAATTCTTCTTCCTGATGGGAAAATAGAGTGACCTGTGCCTGTCCCAACACCTAGAGCTAGTCTCTCATTGGTTCCCCCTCTTCCCCTTCATCCTCAGGACAAATTGCAACCTGTACGGAAAAGGAGGTTAAAGGTGCTGATTCTCCAAGGAGGGAGATGGCTAGTAAATCGGCTGGAATGGCGAACCCCAGCAAAGGAGATGAGAAATGAGGTACGTTTTAGAAACCTTTCCCGATCACACGGTGTACCATCTTCTGGGTTTCTCATGCCTGTTTTCGACGTAGGAAGATGCCCTTGAACCTGGAGATTTGGGACCCATGGGATGGGTACCATGCAGTATTACTTGAAAGGGTCTGCGTTGGCTCACCCAACCTCACCGAACCTCTCAGCCCCAAGAGTGTCCACCCTTATGTCTCAATCAGCTGTGGGTCTAGATATGGTCAATCCAGGTTGCATCACAGCCCCTGAACGAATTTTGTAAGAATTTCTCTCTCTTTCACTGTCTTTGTTTCACGGGTTTTGAAAAGTAATTTATTTTTATAATGGGGTTTAGCTGCTTTTCACGGCTGTGTTTATGCCGCTTTACACCCCCTTGACTCACTTACAGAGAGATATCAATACATAGGTTTGAAGATTCTTACTAGTCAGATATATTCTTGTGCGGTGAATAGGGGGTGTTGAGTCCAGTTCACTGAAAAAGGAATAGGTCTTGTCTCTTACATATTGGGTTTATGGAACGGTATCTGAGCTAATTTGAAACCCTTGTTTTATGCATCACCCCACCTCACCTTTCCCGTTCAGCAGCCATAGTGTGTTTCCTAAACGTGGGACTCTGTTCTGTTTTGCAATTCAGTTCAAGTGTAGCGGTTTTTACATTCCCTCTAGAAGTGATATCTTATGATAAGTGTCTTTTTCTGTGTGACTTATTTCACTTAGAATCGTCGTACCTAAATCCACTCATCGTGCTGCTACTAGCCTTATGACGTTGATTTCATGGCTGAGTGATATTCCATTGTACATGAGGACCACAACTTCTTTATCCATTTTTCTCTTTCCTAGGATATTTAAGGTGTAATGAAGTGGGGGTTCTTGTCCACAGAGCAGCCATAAACTTTGGGGTGCCTGTGTCTTGCTGATTTTTAGTTTTCCCAATTTATACGCCCATGAGTGGAAGTGCCCTATGCTCTCCAAGCTGTGTTTTTAGATGTTTCAGAACACACCGTACACTTCTCCGGAGTGCCTGTTGGCAATTTACATCCCACCCATCAGCGTAGCAAGGCTCCCATTTCTCCATGGCCGGTCCTGCATTTCTGGTTTGGACACTTTTTTCCGCATGGCCCTTTTGCCCGCTTGGAAGCGAGACTTCTTTGGAGCGCTGATTGGCCTTTCCAGGTTGCTTGGTTGGCCAAAAAGGGCGTATGCGTTTTTTCCTGAATATATTCAGGAAAAACGCATACGCCCTTTTTGGCCAAGGGCATCATTGTCCACGTTTTGCCGCTTTTCATGTGCTTTCAAGGCGATTCGAATCTACCTCCTGAAATCTGTTTCCTGCAATTCTGCCTTGCTTTCAAAGACTCTTCGTTGCCTTCCCTTAATATATTTGTGGACGAGAGGTATCATTTAAAACTCTGCAGGTTTGTGAATTGCAGTGCCCCTGAGCTCCATTTTTCAACTCGCTTTTTTGGGAGCTGGCCGCAAAACCGCAGGATTGCTTCAGGCCCTCTTCTGGTTCTGGGGGGCAGGCTGAGCTTGTGCTTAATTCTTCTTCCTGATGGGAAAATAGAGTGACCTGTGCCTGTCCCAACACCTAGAGCTAGTCTCTCATTGGTTCCCCCTCTTCCCCTTCATCCTCAGGACAAATTGCAACCTGTACGGAAAAGGAGGTTAAAGGTGCTGATTCTCCAAGGAGGGAGATGGCTAGTAAATCGGCTGGAATGGCGAACCCCAGCAAAGGAGATGAGAAATGAGGTACGTTTTAGAAACCTTTCCCGATCACACGGTGTACCATCTTCTGGGTTTCTCATGCCTGTTTTCGACGTAGGAAGATGCCCTTGAACCTGGAGATTTGGGACCCATGGGATGGGTACCATGCAGTATTACTTGAAAGGGTCTGCGTTGGCTCACCCAACCTCACCGAACCTCTCAGCCCCAAGAGTGTCCACCCTTATGTCTCAATCAGCTGTGGGTCTAGATATGGTCAATCCAGGTTGCATCACAGCCCCTGAACGAATTTTGTAAGAATTTCTCTCTCTTTCACTGTCTTTGTTTCACGGGTTTTGAAAAGTAATTTATTTTTATAATGGGGTTTAGCTGCTTTTCACGGCTGTGTTTATGCCGCTTTACACCCCCTTGACTCACTTACAGAGAGATATCAATACATAGGTTTGAAGATTCTTACTAGTCAGATATATTCTTGTGCGGTGAATAGGGGGTGTTGAGTCCAGTTCACTGAAAAAGGAATAGGTCTTGTCTCTTACATATTGGGTTTATGGAACGGTATCTGAGCTAATTTGAAACCCTTGTTTTATGCATCACCCCACCTCACCTTTCCCGTTCAGCAGCCATAGTGTGTTTCCTAAACGTGGGACTCTGTTCTGTTTTGCAATTCAGTTCAAGTGTAGCGGTTTTTACATTCCCTCTAGAAGTGATATCTTATGATAAGTGTCTTTTTCTGTGTGACTTATTTCACTTAGAATCGTCGTACCTAAATCCACTCATCGTGCTGCTACTAGCCTTATGACGTTGATTTCATGGCTGAGTGATATTCCATTGTACATGAGGACCACAACTTCTTTATCCATTTTTCTCTTTCCTAGGATATTTAAGGTGTAATGAAGTGGGGGTTCTTGTCCACAGAGCAGCCCTAAACTTTGGGGTGCCTGTGTCTTGCTGATTTTTAGTTTTCCCAATTTATACGCCCATGAGTGGAAGTGCCCTATGCTCTCCAAGCTGTGTTTTTAGATGTTTCAGAACACACCGTACACTTCTCCGGAGTGCCTGTTGGCAATTTACATCCCACCCATCAGCGTAGCAAGGCTCCCATTTCTCCATGGCCGGTCCTGCATTTCTGGTTTGGACACTTTTTTCCCCATGGCCCTTTTGCCCGCTTGGAAGCGAGACTTCTTTGGAGCGCTGATTGGCCTTTCCAGGTTGCTTGGTTGGCCAAAAAGGGCGTATGCGTTTTTTCCTGAATATATTCAGGAAAAAACGCATACGCCCTTTTTGGCCAAGGGCATCATTGTCCACGTTTTGCCGCTTTTCATGTGCTTTCAAGGCGATTCGAATCTACCTCCTGAAATCTGTTTCCTGCAATTCTGCCTTGCTTTCAAAGCCTCTTCGTTGCCTTCCCTTAATATATTTGTGGACGAGAGGTATCATTTAAAACTCTGCAGGTTTGCGAATTGCAGTGCCCCTGAGCTCCATTTTTCAACTCGCTTTTTTGGGAGCTGGCCACCAAAGCGCAGGATTGCTTCAGGCCCTCTTCTGGTTCTGGGGGGCAGGCTGAGCTTGTGCTTAATTCTTCTTCCTGATGGGAAAATAGAGTGACCTGTGCCTGTCCCAACACCTAGAGCTAGTCTCTCATTGGTTCCCCCTCTTCCCGTTCATCCTCAGGACAAATTGCAACCTGTACGGAAAAGGAGGTTAAAGGTGCTGATTCTCCAAGGAGGGAGATGGCTAGCAAATCGGCTGGAATGGCGAACCCGAGCAAAGGAGATGAGAAATGAGGTGCGTTTTAGAAACCTTTCCCGATCACACGGTGTACCATCTTCTGGGTTTCTCATGCCTGTTTTCGACGTAGGAAGATGCCCTTGAACCTGGAGATTTGGGACCCATGGGATGGGTACCATGCAGTATTACTTGAAAGGGTCTGCGTTGGCTCACCCAACCTCACCGAACCTCTCAGCCCCAAGAGTGTCCACCCTTATGTCTCAATCAGCTGTGGGTCTAGATATGGTCAATCCAGGTTGCATCACAGCCCCTGAACGAATTTTGTAAGAATTTCTCTCTCTTTCACTGTCTTTGTTTCACGGGTTTTGAAAAGTAATTTATTTTTATAATGGGGTTTAGCTGCTTTTCACGGCTGTGTTTATGCCGCTTTACACCCCCTTGACTCACTTACAGAGAGATATCAATACATAGGTTTGAAGATTCTTACTAGTCAGATATATTCTTGTGCGGTGAATAGGGGGTGTTGAGTCCAGTTCACTGAGCAAGGAATAGGTCTTGTCTCTTACATATTGGGTTTATGGAACGGTATCTGAGCTAATTTGAAACCCTTGTTTTATGCATCACCCCACCTCACCTTTCCCGTTCAGCAGCCATAGTGTGTTTCCTAAACGTGGGACTCTGTTCTGTTTTGCAATTCAGTTCAAGTGTAGCGGTTTTTACATTCCCTCTAGAAGTGATATCTTATGATAAGTGTCTTTTTCTGTGTGACTTATTTCACTTAGAATCGTCGTACCTAAATCCACTCATCGTGCTGCTACTAGCCTTATGACGTTGATTTCATGGCTGAGTGATATTCCATTGTACATGAGGACCACAACTTCTTTATCCATTTTTCTCTTTCCTAGGATATTTAAGGTGTAATGAAGTGGGGGTTCTTGTCCACAGAGCAGCCCTAAACTTTGGGGTGCCTGTGTCTTGCTGATTTTTAGTTTTCCCAATTTATACGCCCATGAGTGGAAGTGCCCTATGCTCTCCAAGCTGTGTTTTTAGATGTTTCAGAACACACCGTACACTTCTCCGGAGTGCCTGTTGGCAATTTACATCCCACCCATCAGCATAGCAAGGCTCCCATTTCTCCATGGCCGGTCCTGCATTTCTGGTTTGGACACTTTTTTCCCCATGGCCCTTTTGCCCGCTGGGAAGCGAGACTTCTTTGGAGCGCTGATTGGCCTTTCCAGGTTGCTTGGTTGGCCAAAAAGGGCGTATGCGTTTTTTCCTGAATATATTCAGGAAAAAACGCATACGCCCTTTTTGGCCAAGGGCATCATTGTCCACGTTTTGCCGCTTTTCATGTGCTTTCAAGGCGATTCGAATCTACCTCCTGAAATCTGTTTCCTGCAATTCTGCCTTGCTTTCAAAGCCTCTTCGTTGCCTTCCCTTAATATATTTGTGGACGAGAGGTATCATTTAAAACTCTGCAGGTTTGTGAATTGCAGTGCCCCTGAGCTCCATTTTTCAACTCGCTTTTTTGGGAGCTGGCCGCCAAAGCGCAGGATTGCTTCAGGCCCTCTTCTGGTTCTGGGGGGCAGGCTGAGCTTGTGCTTAATTCTTCTTCCTGATGGGAAAATAGAGTGACCTGTGCCTGTCCCAACACCTAGAGCTAGTCTCTCATTGGTTCCCCCTCTTCCCCTTCATCCTCAGGACAAATTGCAACCTGTACGGAACAGGAGGTTAAAGGTGCTGATTCTCCAAGGAGGGAGATGGCTAGTAAATCGGCTGGAATGGCGAACCCGAGCAAAGGAGATGAGAAATGAGGTGCGTTTTAGAAACCTTTCCCGATCACACGGTGTACCATCTTCTGGGTTTCTCATGCCTGTTTTCGACGTAGGAAGATGCCCTTGAACCTGGAGATTTGGGACCCATGGGATGGGTACCATGCAGTATTACTTGAAAGGGTCTGCGTTGGCTCACCCAACCTCACCGAACCTCTCAGCCCCAAGAGTGTCCACCCTTATGTCTCAATCAGCTGTGGGT
Source organism: Balaenoptera acutorostrata (assembly GCF_949987535.1). Lineage (NCBI taxonomy): Eukaryota > Metazoa > Chordata > Mammalia > Artiodactyla > Balaenopteridae > Balaenoptera > Balaenoptera acutorostrata. The sequence goes on along the minus strand of NW_026645771.1, from coordinate 99,491 downwards.
CTAGATATGGTCAATCCAGGTTGCATCACAGCCCCTGAACGAATTTTGTAAGAATTTCTCTCTCTTTCACTGTCTTTGTTTCACGGGTTTTGAAAAGTAATTTATTTTTATAATGGGGTTTAGCTGCTTTTCACGGCTGTGTTTATGCCGCTTTACACCCCCTTGACTCACTTACAGAGAGATATCAATACATAGGTTTGAAGATTCTTACTAGTCAGATATATTCTTGTGCGGTGAATAGGGGGTGATGAGTCCAGTTCACTGAAAAAGGAATAGGTCTTGTCTCTTACATATTGGGTTTATGGAACGGTATCGGAGCTAATTTGAAACCCTTGTTTTATGCATCACCCCACCTCACCTTTCCCGTTCAGCAGCCATAGTGTGTTTCCTAAACGTGGGACTCTGTTCTGTTTTGCAATTCAGTTCAAGTGTAGCGGTTTTTACATTCCCTCTAGAAGTGATATCTTATGATAAGTGTCTTTTTCTGTGTGACTTATTTCACTTAGAATCGTCGTACCTAAATCCACTCATCGTGCTGCTACTAGCCTTATGACGTTGATTTCATGGCTGAGTGATATTCCATTGTACATGAGGACCACAACTTCTTTATCCATTTTTCTCTTTCCTAGGATATTTAAGGTGTAATGAAGTGGGGGTTCTTGTCCACAGAGCAGCCATAAACTTTGGGGTGCCTGTGTCTTGCTGATTTTTAGTTTTCCCAATTTATACGCCCATGAGTGGAAGTGCCCTATGCTCTCCAAGCTGTGTTTTTAGATGTTTCAGAACACACCGTACACTTCTCCGGAGTGCCTGTTGGCAATTTACATCCCACCCATCAGCGTAGCAAGGCTCCCATTTCTCCATGGCCGGTCCTGCATTTCTGGTTTGGACACTTTTTTCCCCATGGCCCTTTTGCCCGCTTGGAAGCGAGACTTCTTTGGAGCGCTGATTGGCCTTTCCAGGTTGCTTGGTTGGCCAAAAAGGGCGTATGCGTTTTTTCCTGAATATATTCAGGAAAAACGCATACGCCCTTTTTGGCCAAGGGCATCATTGTCCACGTTTTGCCGCTTTTCATGTGCTTTCAAGGCGATTCGAATCTACCTCCTGAAATCTGTTTCCTGCAATTCTGCCTTGCTTTCAAAGACTCTTCGTTGCCTTCCCTTAATATATTTGTGGACGAGAGGTATCATTTAAAACTCTGCAGGTTTGTGAATTGCAGTGCCCCTGAGCTCCATTTTTCAACTCGCTTTTTTGGGAGCTGGCCGCAAAACCGCAGGATTGCTTCAGGCCCTCTTCTGGTTCTGGGGGGCAGGCTGAGCTTGTGCTTAATTCTTCTTCCTGATGGGAAAATAGAGTGACCTGTGCCTGTCCCAACACCTAGAGCTAGTCTCTCATTGGTTCCCCCTCTTCCCCTTCATCCTCAGGACAAATTGCAACCTGTACGGAACAGGAGGTTAAAGGTGCTGATTCTCCAAGGAGGGAGATGGCTAGTAAATCGGCTGGAATGGCGAACCCCAGCAAAGGAGATGAGAAATGAGGTACGTTTTAGAAACCTTTCCCGATCACACGGTGTACCATCTTCTGGGTTTCTCATGCCTGTTTTCGACGTAGGAAGATGCCCTTGAACCTGGAGATTTGGGACCCATGGGATGGGTACCATGCAGTATACTTGAAAGGGTCTGCGTTGGCTCACCCAACCTCACCGAACCTCTCAGCCCCAAGAGTGTCCACCCTTATGTCTCAATCAGCTGTGGGTCTAGATATGGTCAATCCAGGTTGCATCACAGCCCCTGAACGAATTTTGTAAGAATTTCTCTCTCTTTCACTGTCTTTGTTTCACGGGTTTTGAAAAGTAATTTATTTTTATAATGGGGTTTAGCTGCTTTTCACGGCTGTGTTTATGCCGCTTTACACCCCCTTGACTCACTTACAGAGAGATATCAATACATAGGTTTGAAGATTCTTACTAGTCAGATATATTCTTGTGCGGTGAATAGGGGGTGTTGAGTCCAGTTCACTGAAAAAGGAATAGGTCTTGTCTCTTACATATTGGGTTTATGGAACGGTATCTGAGCTAATTTGAAACCCTTGTTTTATGCATCACCCCACCTCACCTTTCCCGTTCAGCAGCCATAGTGTGTTTCCTAAACGTGGGACTCTGTTCTGTTTTGCAATTCAGTTCAAGTGTAGCGGTTTTTACATTCCCTCTAGAAGTGATATCTTATGATAAGTGTCTTTTTCTGTGTGACTTATTTCACTTAGAATCGTCGTACCTAAATCCACTCATCGTGCTGCTACTAGCCTTATGACGTTGATTTCATGGCTGAGTGATATTCCATTGTACATGAGGACCACAACTTCTTTATCCATTTTTCTCTTTCCTAGGATATTTAAGGTGTAATGAAGTGGGGGTTCTTGTCCACAGAGCAGCCCTAAACTTTGGGGTGCCTGTGTCTTGCTGATTTTTAGTTTTCCCAATTTATACGCCCATGAGTGGAAGTGCCCTATGCTCTCCAAGCTGTGTTTTTAGATGTTTCAGAACACACCGTACACTTCTCCAGAGTGGCTGTTGGCAATTTACATCCCACCCATCAGCGTAGCAAGGCTCCCATTTCTCCATGGCCGGTCCTGCATTTCTGGTTTGGACACTTTTTTCCGCATGGCCCTTTTGCCCGCTGGGAAGCGAGACTTCTTTGTAGCGCTGATTGGCCTTTCCAGGTTGCTTGGTTGGCCAAAAAGGGCGTATGCGTTTTTTCCTGAATATATTCAGGAAAAAACGCATACGCCCTTTTTGGCCAAGGGCATCATTGTCCACGTTTTGCCGCTTTTCATGTGCTTTCAAGGCGATTCGAATCTACCTCCTGAAATCTGTTTCCTGCAATTCTGCCTTGCTTTCAAAGCCTCTTCGTTGCCTTCCCTTAATATATTTGTGGACGAGAGGTATCATTTAAAACTCTGCAGGTTTGCGAATTGCAGTGCCCCTGAGCTCCATTTTTCAACTCGCTTTTTTGGGAGCTGGCCACCAAAGCGCAGGATTGCTTCAGGCCCTCTTCTGGTTCTGGGGGGCAGGCTGAGCTTGTGCTTAATTCTTCTTCCTGATGGGAAAATAGAGTGACCTGTGCCTGTCCCAACACCTAGAGCTAGTCTCTCATTGGTTCCCCCTCTTCCCGTTCATCCTCAGGACAAATTGCAACCTGTACGGAAAAGGAGGTTAAAGGTGCTGATTCTCCAAGGAGGGAGATGGCTAGCAAATCGGCTGGAATGGCGAACCCGAGCAAAGGAGATGAGAAATGAGGTGCGTTTTAGAAACCTTTCCCGATCACACGGTGTACCATCTTCTGGGTTTCTCATGCCTGTTTTCGACGTAGGAAGATGCCCTTGAACCTGGAGATTTGGGACCCATGGGATGGGTACCATGCAGTATTACTTGAAAGGGTCTGCGTTGGCTCACCCAACCTCACCGAACCTCTCAGCCCCAAGAGTGTCCACCCTTATGTCTCAATCAGCTGTGGGTCTAGATATGGTCAATCCAGGTTGCATCACAGCCCCTGAACGAATTTTGTAAGAATTTCTCTCTCTTTCACTGTCTTTGTTTCACGGGTTTTGAAAAGTAATTTATTTTTATAATGGGGTTTAGCTGCTTTTCACGGCTGTGTTTATGCCGCTTTACACCCCCTTGACTCACTTACAGAGAGATATCAATACATAGGTTTGAAGATTCTTACTAGTCAGATATATTCTTGTGCGGTGAATAGGGGGTGTTGAGTCCAGTTCACTGAAAAAGGAATAGGTCTTGTCTCTTACATATTGGGTTTATGGAACGGTATCGGAGCTAATTTGAAACCCTTGTTTTATGCATCACCCCACCTCACCTTTCCCGTTCAGCAGCCATAGTGTGTTTCCTAAACGTGGGACTCTGTTCTGTTTTGCAATTCAGTTCAAGTGTAGCGGTTTTTACATTCCCTCTAGAAGTGATATCTTATGATAAGTGTCTTTTTCTGTGTGACTTATTTCACTTAGAATCGTCGTACCTAAATCCACTCATCGTGCTGCTACTAGCCTTATGACGTTGATTTCATGGCTGAGTGATATTCCATTGTACATGAGGACCACAACTTCTTTATCCATTTTTCTCTTTCCTAGGATATTTAAGGTGTAATGAAGTGGGGGTTCTTGTCCACAGAGCAGCCCTAAACTTTGGGGTGCCTGTGTCTTGCTGATTTTTAGTTTTCCCAATTTATACGCCCATGAGTGGAAGTGCCCTATGCTCTCCAAGCTGTGTTTTTAGATGTTTCAGAACACACCGTACACTTCTCCGGAGTGCCTGTTGGCAATTTACATCCCACCCATCAGCATAGCAAGGCTCCCATTTCTCCATGGCCGGTCCTGCATTTCTGGTTTGGACACTTTTTTCCCCATGGCCCTTTTGCCCGCTGGGAAGCGAGACTTCTTTGGAGCGCTGATTGGCCTTTCCAGGTTGCTTGGTTGGCCAAAAAGGGCGTATGCGTTTTTTCCTGAATATATTCAGGAAAAAACGCATACGCCCTTTTTGGCCAAGGGCATCATTGTCCACGTTTTGCCGCTTTTCATGTGCTTTCAAGGCGATTCGAATCTACCTCCTGAAATCTGTTTCCTGCAATTCTGCCTTGCTTTCAAAGCCTCTTCGTTGCCTTCCCTTAATATATTTGTGGACGAGAGGTATCATTTAAAACTCTGCAGGTTTGTGAATTGCAGTGCCCCTGAGCTCCATTTTTCAACTCGCTTTTTTGGGAGCTGGCCGCAAAACCGCAGGATTGCTTCAGGCCCTCTTCTGGTTCTGGGGGGCAGGCTGAGCTTGTGCTTAATTCTTCTTCCTGATGGGAAAATAGAGTGACCTGTGCCTGTCCCAACACCTAGAGCTAGTCTCTCATTGGTTCCCCCTCTTCCCCTTCATCCTCAGGACAAATTGCAACCTGTACGGAACAGGAGGTTAAAGGTGCTGATTCTCCAAGGAGGGAGATGGCTAGTAAATCGGCTGGAATGGCGAACCCCAGCAAAGGAGATGAGAAATGAGGTACGTTTTAGAAACCTTTCCCGATCACACGGTGTACCATCTTCTGGGTTTCTCATGCCTGTTTTCGACGTAGGAAGATGCCCTTGAACCTGGAGATTTGGGACCCATGGGATGGGTACCATGCAGTATACTTGAAAGGGTCTGCGTTGGCTCACCCAACCTCACCGAACCTCTCAGCCCCAAGAGTGTCCACCCTTATGTCTCAATCAGCTGTGGGTCTAGATATGGTCAATCCAGGTTGCATCACAGCCCCTGAACGAATTTTGTAAGAATTTCTCTCTCTTTCACTGTCTTTGTTTCACGGGTTTTGAAAAGTAATTTATTTTTATAATGGGGTTTAGCTGCTTTTCACGGCTGTGTTTATGCCGCTTTACACCCCCTTGACTCACTTACAGAGAGATATCAATACATAGGTTTGAAGATTCTTACTAGTCAGATATATTCTTGTGCGGTGAATAGGGGGTGTTGAGTCCAGTTCACTGAAAAAGGAATAGGTCTTGTCTCTTACATATTGGGTTTATGGAACGGTATCTGAGCTAATTTGAAACCCTTGTTTTATGCATCACCCCACCTCACCTTTCCCGTTCAGCAGCCATAGTGTGTTTCCTAAACGTGGGACTCTGTTCTGTTTTGCAATTCAGTTCAAGTGTAGCGGTTTTTACATTCCCTCTAGAAGTGATATCTTATGATAAGTGTCTTTTTCTGTGTGACTTATTTCACTTAGAATCGTCGTACCTAAATCCACTCATCGTGCTGCTACTAGCCTTATGACGTTGATTTCATGGCTGAGTGATATTCCATTGTACATGAGGACCACAACTTCTTTATCCATTTTTCTCTTTCCTAGGATATTTAAGGTGTAATGAAGTGGGGGTTCTTGTCCACAGAGCAGCCCTAAACTTTGGGGTGCCTGTGTCTTGCTGATTTTTAGTTTTCCCAATTTATACGCCCATGAGTGGAAGTGCCCTATGCTCTCCAAGCTGTGTTTTTAGATGTTTCAGAACACACCGTACACTTCTCCAGAGTGGCTGTTGGCAATTTACATCCCACCCATCAGCGTAGCAAGGCTCCCATTTCTCCATGGCCGGTCCTGCATTTCTGGTTTGGACACTTTTTTCCGCATGGCCCTTTTGCCCGCTGGGAAGCTAGACTTCTTTGTAGCGCTGATTGGCCTTTCCAGGTTGCTTGGTTGGCCAAAAAGGGCGTATGCGTTTTTTCCTGAATATATTCAGGAAAAAACGCATACGCCCTTTTTGGCCAAGGGCATCATTGTCCACGTTTTGCCGCTTTTCATGTGCTTTCAAGGCGATTCGAATCTACCTCCTGAAATCTGTTTCCTGCAATTCTGCCTTGCTTTCAAAGCCTCTTCGTTGCCTTCCCTTAATATATTTGTGGACGAGAGGTATCATTTAAAACTCTGCAGGTTTGCGAATTGCAGTGCCCCTGAGCTCCATTTTTCAACTCGCTTTTTTGGGAGCTGGCCACCAAAGCGCAGGATTGCTTCAGGCCCTCTTCTGGTTCTGGGGGGCAGGCTGAGCTTGTGCTTAATTCTTCTTCCTGATGGGAAAATAGAGTGACCTGTGCCTGTCCCAACACCTAGAGCTAGTCTCTCATTGGTTCCCCCTCTTCCCGTTCATCCTCAGGACAAATTGCAACCTGTACGGAAAAGGAGGTTAAAGGTGCTGATTCTCCAAGGAGGGAGATGGCTAGCAAATCGGCTGGAATGGCGAACCCGAGCAAAGGAGATGAGAAATGAGGTGCGTTTTAGAAACCTTTCCCGATCACACGGTGTACCATCTTCTGGGTTTCTCATGCCTGTTTTCGACGTAGGAAGATGCCCTTGAACCTGGAGATTTGGGACCCATGGGATGGGTACCATGCAGTATTACTTGAAAGGGTCTGCGTTGGCTCACCCAACCTCACCGAACCTCTCAGCCCCAAGAGTGTCCACCCTTATGTCTCAATCAGCTGTGGGTCTAGATATGGTCAATCCAGGTTGCATCACAGCCCCTGAACGAATTTTGTAAGAATTTCTCTCTCTTTCACTGTCTTTGTTTCACGGGTTTTGAAAAGTAATTTATTTTTATAATGGGGTTTAGCTGCTTTTCACGGCTGTGTTTATGCCGCTTTACACCCCCTTGACTCACTTACAGAGAGATATCAATACATAGGTTTGAAGATTCTTACTAGTCAGATATATTCTTGTGCGGTGAATAGGGGGTGTTGAGTCCAGTTCACTGAAAAAGGAATAGGTCTTGTCTCTTACATATTGGGTTTATGGAACGGTATCTGAGCTAATTTGAAACCCTTGTTTTATGCATCACCCCACCTCACCTTTCCCGTTCAGCAGCCATAGTGTGTTTCCTAAACGTGGGACTCTGTTCTGTTTTGCAATTCAGTTCAAGTGTAGCGGTTTTTACATTCCCTCTAGAAGTGATATCTTATGATAAGTGTCTTTTTCTGTGTGACTTATTTCACTTAGAATCGTCGTACCTAAATCCACTCATCGTGCTGCTACTAGCCTTATGACGTTGATTTCATGGCTGAGTGATATTCCATTGTACATGAGGACCACAACTTCTTTATCCATTTTTCTCTTTCCTAGGATATTTAAGGTGTAATGAAGTGGGGGTTCTTGTCCACAGAGCAGCCCTAAACTTTGGGGTGCCTGTGTCTTGCTGATTTTTAGTTTTCCCAATTTATACGCCCATGAGTGGAAGTGCCCTATGCTCTCCAAGCTGTGTTTTTAGATGTTTCAGAACACACCGTACACTTCTCCGGAGTGCCTGTTGGCAATTTACATCCCACCCATCAGCATAGCAAGGCTCCCATTTCTCCATGGCCGGTCCTGCATTTCTGGTTTGGACACTTTTTTCCCCATGGCCCTTTTGCCCGCTGGGAAGCGAGACTTCTTTGGAGCGCTGATTGGCCTTTCCAGGTTGCTTGGTTGGCCAAAAAGGGCGTATGCGTTTTTTCCTGAATATATTCAGGAAAAAACGCATACGCCCTTTTTGGCCAAGGGCATCATTGTCCACGTTTTGCCGCTTTTCATGTGCTTTCAAGGCGATTCGAATCTACCTCCTGAAATCTGTTTCCTGCAATTCTGCCTTGCTTTCAAAGCCTCTTCGTTGCCTTCCCTTAATATATTTGTGGACGAGAGGTATCATTTAAAACTCTGCAGGTTTGTGAATTGCAGTGCCCCTGAGCTCCATTTTTCAACTCGCTTTTTTGGGAGCTGGCCGCCAAAGCGCAGGATTGCTTCAGGCCCTCTTCTGGTTCTGGGGGGCAGGCTGAGCTTGTGCTTAATTCTTCTTCCTGATGGGAAAATAGAGTGACCTGTGCCTGTCCCAACACCTAGAGCTAGTCTCTCATTGGTTCCCCCTCTTCCCCTTCATCCTCAGGACAAATTGCAACCTGTACGGAACAGGAGGTTAAAGGTGCTGATTCTCCAAGGAGGGAGATGGCTAGTAAATCGGCTGGAATGGCGAACCCGAGCAAAGGAGATGAGAAATGAGGTGCGTTTTAGAAACCTTTCCCGATCACACGGTGTACCATCTTCTGGGTTTCGCATGCCTGTTTTCGACGTAGGAAGATGCCCTTGAACCTGGAGATTTGGGACCCATGGGATGGGTACCATGCAGTATTACTTGAAAGGGTCTGCGTTGGCTCACCCAACCTCACCGAACCTCTCAGCCCCAAGAGTGTCCACCCTTATGTCTCAATCAGCTGTGGGTCTAGATATGGTCAATCCAGGTTGCATCACAGCCCCTGAACGAATTTTGTAAGAATTTCTCTCTCTTTCACTGTCTTTGTTTCACGGGTTTTGAAAAGTAATTTATTTTTATAATGGGGTTTAGCTGCTTTTCACGGCTGTGTTTATGCCGCTTTACACCCCCTTGACTCACTTACAGAGAGATATCAATACATAGGTTTGAAGATTCTTACTAGTCAGATATATTCTTGTGCGGTGAATAGGGGGTGATGAGTCCAGTTCACTGAAAAAGGAATAGGTCTTGTCTCTTACATATTGGGTTTATGGAACGGTATCGGAGCTAATTTGAAACCCTTGTTTTATGCATCACCCCACCTCACCTTTCCCGTTCAGCAGCCATAGTGTGTTTCCTAAACGTGGGACTCTGTTCTGTTTTGCAATTCAGTTCAAGTGTAGCGGTTTTTACATTCCCTCTAGAAGTGATATCTTATGATAAGTGTCTTTTTCTGTGTGACTTATTTCACTTAGAATCGTCGTACCTAAATCCACTCATCGTGCTGCTACTAGCCTTATGACGTTGATTTCATGGCTGAGTGATATTCCATTGTACATGAGGACCACAACTTCTTTATCCATTTTTCTCTTTCCTAGGATATTTAAGGTGTAATGAAGTGGGGGTTCTTGTCCACAGAGCAGCCCTAAACTTTGGGGTGCCTGTGTCTTGCTGATTTTTAGTTTTCCCAATTTATACGCCCATGAGTGGAAGTGCCCTATGCTCTCCAAGCTGTGTTTTTAGATGTTTCAGAACACACCGTACACTTCTCCGGAGTGCCTGTTGGCAATTTACATCCCACCCATCAGCGTAGCAAGGCTCCCATTTCTCCATGGCCGGTCCTGCATTTCTGGTTTGGACACTTTTTTCCCCATGGCCCTTTTGCCCGCTTGGAAGCGAGACTTCTTTGGAGCGCTGATTGGCCTTTCCAGGTTGCTTGGTTGGCCAAAAAGGGCGTATGCGTTTTTTCCTGAATATATTCAGGAAAAACGCATACGCCCTTTTTGGCCAAGGGCATCATTGTCCACGTTTTGCCGCTTTTCATGTGCTTTCAAGGCGATTCGAATCTACCTCCTGAAATCTGTTTCCTGCAATTCTGCCTTGCTTTCAAAGCCTCTTCGTTGCCTTCCCTTAATATATTTGTGGACGAGAGGTATCATTTAAAACTCTGCAGGTTTGTGAATTGCAGTGCCCCTGAGCTCCATTTTTCAACTCGCTTTTTTGGGAGCTGGCCGCAAAAGCGCAGGATTGCTTCAGGCCCTCTTCTGGTTCTGGGGGGCAGGCTGAGCTTGTGCTTAATTCTTCTTCCTGATGGGAAAATAGAGTGACCTGTGCCTGTCCCAACACCTAGAGCTAGTCTCTCATTGGTTCCCCCTCTTCCCCTTCATCCTCAGGACAAATTGCAACCTGTACGGAACAGGAGGTTAAAGGTGCTGATTCTCCAAGGAGGGAGATGGCTAGTAAATCGGCTGGAATGGCGAACCCCAGCAAAGGAGATGAGAAATGAGGTACGTTTTAGAAACCTTTCCCGATCACACGGTGTACCATCTTCTGGGTTTCTCATGCCTGTTTTCGACGTAGGAAGATGCCCTTGAACCTGGAGATTTGGGACCCATGGGATGGGTACCATGCAGTATTACTTGAAAGGGTCTGCGTTGGCTCACCCAACCTCACCAAACCTCTCAGCCCCAAGAGTGTCCACCCTTATGTCTCAATCAGCTGTGGGTCTAGATATGGTCAATCCAGGTTGCATCACAGCCCCTGAACGAATTTTGTAAGAATTTCTCTCTCTTTCACTGTCTTTGTTTCACGGGTTTTGAAAAGTAATTTATTTTTATAATGGGGTTTAGCTGCTTTTCACGGCTGTGTTTATGCCGCTTTACACCCCCTTGACTCACTTACAGAGAGATATCAATACATAGGTTTGAAGATTCTTACTAGTCAGATATATTCTTGTGTGGTGAATAGGGGGTGTTGAGTCCAGTTCACTGAAAAAGGAATAGGTCTTGTCTCTTACATATTGGGTTTATGGAACGGTATCTGAGCTAATTTGAAACCCTTGTTTTATGCATCACCCCACCTCACCTTTCCCGTTCAGCAGCCATAGTGTGTTTCCTAAACGTGGGACTCTGTTCTGTTTTGCAATTCAGTTCAAGGGTAGCGGTTTTTACATTCCCTCTAGAAGTGATATCTTATGATAAGTGTCTTTTTCTGTGTGACTTATTTCACTTAGAATCGTCGTACCTAAATCCACTCATCGTGCTGCTACTAGCCTTATGACGTTGATTTCATGGCTGAGTGATATTCCATTGTACATGAGGACCACAACTTCTTTATCCATTTTTCTCTTTCCTAGGATATTTAAGGTGTAATGAAGTGGGGGTTCTTGTCCACAGAGCAGCCCTAAACTTTGGGGTGCCTGTGTCTTGCTGATTTTTAGTTTTCCCAATTTATACGCCCATGAGTGGAAGTGCCCTATGCTCTCCAAGCTGTGTTTTTTAGATGTTTCAGAACACACCGTACACTTCTCCAGAGTGGCTGTTGGCAATTTACATCCCACCCATCAGCGTAGCAAGGCTCCCATTTCTCCATGGCCGGTCCTGCATTTCTGGTTTGGACACTTTTTTCCGCATGGCCCTTTTGCCCGCTGGGAAGCGAGACTTCTTTGGAGCGCTGATTGGCCTTTCCAGGTTGCTTGGTTGGCCAAAAAGGGCGTATGCGTTTTTTCCTGAATATATTCAGGAAAAAACGCATACGCCCTTTTTGGCCAAGGGCATCATTGTCCACGTTTTGCCGCTTTTCATGTGCTTTCAAGGCGATTCGAATCTACCTCCTGAAATCTGTTTCCTGCAATTCTGCCTTGCTTTCAAAGCCTCTTCGTTGCCTTCCCTTAATATATTTGTGGACGAGAGGTATCATTTAAAACTCTGCAGGTTTGTGAATTGCAGTGCCCCTGAGCTCCATTTTTCAACTCGCTTTTTTGGGAGCTGGCCGCCAAAGCGCAGGATTGCTTCAGGCCCTCTTCTGGTTCTGGGGGGCAGGCTGAGCTTGTGCTTAATTCTTCTTCCTGATGGGAAAATAGAGTGACCTGTGCCTGTCCCAACACCTAGAGCTAGTCTCTCATTGGTTCCCCCTCTTCCCCTTCATCCTCAGGACAAATTGCAACCTGTACGGAACAGGAGGTTAAAGGTGCTGATTCTCCAAGGAGGGAGATGGCTAGTAAATCGGCTGGAATGGCGAACCCGAGCAAAGGAGATGAGAAATGAGGTGCGTTTTAGAAACCTATCCCGATCACACGGTGTACCATCTTCTGGGTTTCTCATGCCTGTTTTCGACGTAGGAAGATGCCCTTGAACCTGGAGATTTGGGACCCATGGGATGGGTACCATGCAGTATTACTTGAAAGGGTCTGCGTTGGCTCACCCAACCTCACCGAACCTCTCAGCCCCAAGAGTGTCCACCCTTATGTCTCAATCAGCTGTGGGTCTAGATATGGTCAATCCAGGTTGCATCACAGCCCCTGAACGAATTTTGTAAGAATTTCTCTCTCTTTCACTGTCTTTGTTTCACGGGTTTTGAAAAGTAATTTATTTTTATAATGGGGTTTAGCTGCTTTTCACGGCTGTGTTTATGCCGCTTTACACCCCCTTGACTCACTTACAGAGAGATATCAATACATAGGTTTGAAGATTCTTACTAGTCAGATATATTCTTGTGCGGTGAATAGGGGGTGTTGAGTCCAGTTCACTGAGCAAGGAATAGGTCTTGTCTCTTACATATTGGGTTTATGGAACGGTATCTGAGCTAATTTGAAACCCTTGTTTTATGCATCACCCCACCTCACCTTTCCCGTTCAGCAGCCATAGTGTGTTTCCTAAACGTGGGACTCTGTTCTGTTTTGCAATTCAGTTCAAGGGTAGCGGTTTTTACATTCCCTCTAGAAGTGATATCTTATGATAAGTGTCTTTTTCTGTGTGACTTATTTCACTTAGAATCGTCGTACCTAAATCCACTCATCGTGCTGCTACTAGCCTTATGACGTTGATTTCATGGCTGAGTGATATTCCATTGTACATGAGGACCACAACTTCTTTATCCATTTTTCTCTTTCCTAGGATATTTAAGGTGTAATGAAGTGGGGGTTCTTGTCCACAGAGCAGCCCTAAACTTTGGGGTGCCTGTGTCTTGCTGATTTTTAGTTTTCCCAATTTATACGCCCATGAGTGGAAGTGCCCTATGCTCTCCAAGCTGTGTTTTTTAGATGTTTCAGAACACACCGTACACTTCTCCAGAGTGGCTGTTGGCAATTTACATCCCACCCATCAGCGTAGCAAGGCTCCCATTTCTCCATGGCCGGTCCTGCATTTCTGGTTTGGACACTTTTTTCCGCATGGCCCTTTTGCCCGCTGGGAAGCGAGACTTCTTTGGAGCGCTGATTGGCCTTTCCAGGTTGCTTGGTTGGCCAAAAAGGGCGTATGCGTTTTTTCCTGAATATATTCAGGAAAAAACGCATACGCCCTTTTTGGCCAAGGGCATCATTGTCCACGTTTTGCCGCTTTTCATGTGCTTTCAAGGCGATTCGAATCTACCTCCTGAAATCTGTTTCCTGCAATTCTGCCTTGCTTTCAAAGCCTCTTCGTTGCCTTCCCTTAATATATTTGTGGACGAGAGGTATCATTTAAAACTCTGCAGGTTTGTGAATTGCAGTGCCCCTGAGCTCCATTTTTCAACTCGCTTTTTTGGGAGCTGGCCGCCAAAGCGCAGGATTGCTTCAGGCCCTCTTCTGGTTCTGGGGGGCAGGCTGAGCTTGTGCTTAATTCTTCTTCCTGATGGGAAAATAGAGTGACCTGTGCCTGTCCCAACACCTAGAGCTAGTCTCTCATTGGTTCCCCCTCTTCCCCTTCATCCTCAGGACAAATTGCAACCTGTACGGAACAGGAGGTTAAAGGTGCTGATTCTCCAAGGAGGGAGATGGCTAGTAAATCGGCTGGAATGGCGAACCCGAGCAAAGGAGATGAGAAATGAGGTGCGTTTTAGAAACCTATCCCGATCACACGGTGTACCATCTTCTGGGTTTCTCATGCCTGTTTTCGACGTAGGAAGATGCCCTTGAACCTGGAGATTTGGGACCCATGGGATGGGTACCATGCAGTATTACTTGAAAGGGTCTGCGTTGGCTCACCCAACCTCACCGAACCTCTCAGCCCCAAGAGTGTCCACCCTTATGTCTCAATCAGCTGTGGGTCTAGATATGGTCAATCCAGGTTGCATCACAGCCCCTGAACGAATTTTGTAAGAATTTCTCTCTCTTTCACTGTCTTTGTTTCACGGGTTTTGAAAAGTAATTTATTTTTATAATGGGGTTTAGCTGCTTTTCACGGCTGTGTTTATGCCGCTTTACACCCCCTTGACTCACTTACAGAGAGATATCAATACATAGGTTTGAAGATTCTTACTAGTCAGATATATTCTTGTGCGGTGAATAGGGGGTGTTGAGTCCAGTTCACTGAGCAAGGAATAGGTCTTGTCTCTTACATATTGGGTTTATGGAACGGTATCTGAGCTAATTTGAAACCCTTGTTTTATGCATCACCCCACCTCACCTTTCCCGTTCAGCAGCCATAGTGTGTTTCCTAAACGTGGGACTCTGTTCTGTTTTGCAATTCAGTTCAAGGGTAGCGGTTTTTACATTCCCTCTAGAAGTGATATCTTATGATAAGTGTCTTTTTCTGTGTGACTTATTTCACTTAGAATCGTCGTACCTAAATCCACTCATCGTGCTGCTACTAGCCTTATGACGTTGATTTCATGGCTGAGTGATATTCCATTGTACATGAGGACCACAACTTCTTTATCCATTTTTCTCTTTCCTAGGATATTTAAGGTGTAATGAAGTGGGGGTTCTTGTCCACAGAGCAGCCCTAAACTTTGGGGTGCCTGTGTCTTGCTGATTTTTAGTTTTCCCAATTTATACGCCCATGAGTGGAAGTGCCCTATGCTCTCCAAGCTGTGTTTTTTAGATGTTTCAGAACACACCGTACACTTCTCCAGAGTGGCTGTTGGCAATTTACATCCCACCCATCAGCGTAGCAAGGCTCCCATTTCTCCATGGCCGGTCCTGCATTTCTGGTTTGGACACTTTTTTCCGCATGGCCCTTTTGCCCGCTGGGAAGCGAGACTTCTTTGGAGCGCTGATTGGCCTTTCCAGGTTGCTTGGTTGGCCAAAAAGGGCGTATGCGTTTTTTCCTGAATATATTCAGGAAAAAACGCATACGCCCTTTTTGGCCAAGGGCATCATTGTCCACGTTTTGCCGCTTTTCATGTGCTTTCAAGGCGATTCGAATCTACCTCCTGAAATCTGTTTCCTGCAATTCTGCCTTGCTTTCAAAGCCTCTTCGTTGCCTTCCCTTAATATATTTGTGGACGAGAGGTATCATTTAAAACTCTGCAGGTTTGTGAATTGCAGTGCCCCTGAGCTCCATTTTTCAACTCGCTTTTTTGGGAGCTGGCCGCCAAAGCGCAGGATTGCTTCAGGCCCTCTTCTGGTTCTGGGGGGCAGGCTGAGCTTGTGCTTAATTCTTCTTCCTGATGGGAAAATAGAGTGACCTGTGCCTGTCCCAACACCTAGAGCTAGTCTCTCATTGGTTCCCCCTCTTCCCCTTCATCCTCAGGACAAATTGCAACCTGTACGGAACAGGAGGTTAAAGGTGCTGATTCTCCAAGGAGGGAGATGGCTAGTAAATCGGCTGGAATGGCGAACCCGAGCAAAGGAGATGAGAAATGAGGTGCGTTTTAGAAACCTATCCCGATCACACGGTGTACCATCTTCTGGGTTTCTCATGCCTGTTTTCGACGTAGGAAGATGCCCTTGAACCTGGAGATTTGGGACCCATGGGATGGGTACCATGCAGTATTACTTGAAAGGGTCTGCGTTGGCTCACCCAACCTCACCGAACCTCTCAGCCCCAAGAGTGTCCACCCTTATGTCTCAATCAGCTGTGGGTCTAGATATGGTCAATCCAGGTTGCATCACAGCCCCTGAACGAATTTTGTAAGAATTTCTCTCTCTTTCACTGTCTTTGTTTCACGGGTTTTGAAAAGTAATTTATTTTTATAATGGGGTTTAGCTGCTTTTCACGGCTGTGTTTATGCCGCTTTACACCCCCTTGACTCACTTACAGAGAGATATCAATACATAGGTTTGAAGATTCTTACTAGTCAGATATATTCTTGTGCGGTGAATAGGGGGTGTTGAGTCCAGTTCACTGAGCAAGGAATAGGTCTTGTCTCTTACATATTGGGTTTATGGAACGGTATCTGAGCTAATTTGAAACCCTTGTTTTATGCATCACCCCACCTCACCTTTCCCGTTCAGCAGCCATAGTGTGTTTCCTAAACGTGGGACTCTGTTCTGTTTTGCAATTCAGTTCAAGTGTAGCGGTTTTTACATTCCCTCTAGAAGTGATATCTTATGATAAGTGTCTTTTTCTGTGTGACTTATTTCACTTAGAATCGTCGTACCTAAATCCACTCATCGTGCTGCTACGAGCCTTATGACGTTGATTTCATGGCTGAGTGATATTCCATTGTACATGAGGACCACAACTTCTTTATCCATTTTTCTCTTTCCTAGGATATTTAAGGTGTAATGAAGTGGGGGTTCTTGTCCACAGAGCAGCCCTAAACTTTGGGGTGCCTGTGTCTTGCTGATTTTTAGTTTTCCCAATTTATACGCCCATGAGTGGAAGTGCCCTATGCTCTCCAAGCTGTGTTTTTAGATGTATCAGAACACAACGTACACTTCTCCGGAGTGCCTGTTGGCAATTTACATCCCACCCATCAGCGTAGCAAGGCTCCCATTTCTCCATGGCCGGTCCTGCATTTCTGGTTTGGACACTTTTTTCCCCATGGCCCTTTTGCCCCCTGGGAAGTGAGACTTCTTTGGAGCGCTGATTGGCCTTTCCAGGTTGCTTGGTTGGCCAAAAAGGGCGTATGCGTTTTTTCCTGAATATATTCAGGAAAAAACGCATACGCCCTTTTTGGCCAAGGGCATCATTGTCCACGTTTTGCCGCTTTTCATGTGCTTTCAAGGCGATTCGAATCTACCTCCTGAAATCTGTTTCCTGCAATTCTGCCTTGCTTTCAAAGCCTCTTCGTTGCCTTCCCTTAATATATTTGTGGACGAGAGGTATCATTTAAAACTCTGCAGGTCTGTGAATTGCAGTGCCCCTGAGCTCCATTTTTCAACTCGCTTTTTTGGGAGCTGGCCGCAAAAGCGCAGGATTGCTTCAGGCCCTCTTCTGGTTCTGGGGGGCCGGCTGAGCTTGTGCTTAATTCTTCTTCCTGATGGGAAAATAGAGTGACCTGTGCCTGTCCCAACACCTAGAGCTAGTCTCTCATTGGTTCCCCCTCTTCCCCTTCATCCTCAGGACAAATTGCAACCTGTACGGAACAGGAGGTTAAAGGTGCTGATTCTCCAAGGAGGGAGATGGCTAGTAAATCGGCTGGAATGGCGAACCCGAGCAAAGGAGATGAGAAATGAGGTGCGTTTTAGAAACCTTTCCCGATCACACGGTGTACCATCTTCTGGGTTTCTCATGCCTGTTTTCGACGTAGGAAGATGCCCTTGAACCTGGAGATTTGGGACCCATGGGATGGGTACCATGCAGTATTACTTGAAAGGGTCTGCGTTGGCTCACCCAACCTCACCGAACCTCTCAGCCCCAAGAGTGTCCACCCTTATGTCTCAATCAGCTGTGGGTCTAGATATGGTCAATCCAGGTTGCATCACAGCCCCTGAACGAATTTTGTAAGAATTTCTCTCTCTTTCACTGTCTTTGTTTCACGGGTTTTGAAAAGTAATTTATTTTTATAATGGGGTTTAGCTGCTTTTCACGGCTGTCTTTATGCCGCTTTACACCCCCTTGACTCACTTACAGAGAGCTATCAATACATAGGTTTGAAGATTCTTACTAGTCAGATATATTCTTGTGTGGTGAATAGGGGGTGTTGAGTCCAGTTCACTGAAAAAGGAATAGGTCTTGTCTCTTACATATTGGGTTTATGG
Source organism: Balaenoptera acutorostrata (assembly GCF_949987535.1). NCBI lineage: Eukaryota > Metazoa > Chordata > Mammalia > Artiodactyla > Balaenopteridae > Balaenoptera > Balaenoptera acutorostrata. The sequence goes on along the minus strand of NW_026645771.1, from coordinate 81,607 downwards.
AACGGTATCTGAGCTAATTTGAAACCCTTGTTTTATGCATCACCCCACCTCACCTTTCCCGTTCAGCAGCCATAGTGTGTTTCCTAAACGTGGGACTCTGTTCTGTTTTGCAATTCAGTTCAAGTGTAGCGGTTTTTACATTCCCTCTAGAAGTGATATCTTATGATAAGTGTCTTTTTCTGTGTGACTTATTTCACTTAGAATCGTCGTACCTAAATCCACTCATCGTGCTGCTACGAGCCTTATGACGTTGATTTCATGGCTGAGTGATATTCCATTGTACATGAGGACCACAACTTCTTTATCCATTTTTCTCTTTCCTAGGATATTTAAGGTGTAATGAAGTGGGGGTTCCTGTCCACAGAGCAGCCCTAAACTTTGGGGTGCCTGTGTCTTGCTGATTTTTAGTTTTCCCAATTTATACGCCCATGAGTGGAAGTGCCCTATGCTCTCCAAGCTGTGTTTTTAGATGTTTCAGAACACAACGTACACTTCTCCGGAGTGCCTGTTGGCAATTTACATCCCACCCATCAGCGTAGCAAGGCTCCCATTTCTCCATGGCCGGTCCTGCATTTCTGGTTTGGACACTTTTTTCCCCATGGCCCTTTTGCCCGCTGGGAAGTGAGACTTCTTTGGAGCGCTGATTGGCCTTTCCAGGTTGCTTGGTTGGCCAAAAAGGGCGTATGCGTTTTTTCCTGAATATATTCAGGAAAAAACGCATACGCCCTTTTTGGCCAAGGGCATCATTGTCCACGTTTTGCCGCTTTTCATGTGCTTTCAAGGCGATTCGAATCTACCTCCTGAAATCTGTTTCCTGCAATTCTGCCTTGCTTTCAAAGCCTCTTCGTTGCCTTCCCTTAATATATTTGTGGACGAGAGGTATCATTTAAAACTCTGCAGGTCTGTGAATTGCAGTGCCCCTGAGCTCCATTTTTCAACTCGCTTTTTTGGGAGCTGGCCGCAAAAGCGCAGGATTGCTTCAGGCCCTCTTCTGGTTCTGGGGGGCCGGCTGAGCTTGTGCTTAATTCTTCTTCCTGATGGGAAAATAGAGTGACCTGTGCCTGTCCCAACACCTAGAGCTAGTCTCTCATTGGTTCCCCCTCTTCCCCTTCATCCTCAGGACAAATTGCAACCTGTACGGAACAGGAGGTTAAAGGTGCTGATTCTCCAAGGAGGGAGATGGCTAGTAAATCGGCTGGAATGGCGAACCCGAGCAAAGGAGATGAGAAATGAGGTGCGTTTTAGAAACCTTTCCCGATCACACGGTGTACCATCTTCTGGGTTTCTCATGCCTGTTTTCGACGTAGGAAGATGCCCTTGAACCTGGAGATTTGGGACCCATGGGATGGGTACCATGCAGTATTACTTGAAAGGGTCTGCGTTGGCTCACCCAACCTCACCGAACCTCTCAGCCCCAAGAGTGTCCACCCTTATGTCTCAATCAGCTGTGGGTCTAGATATGGTCAATCCAGGTTGCATCACAGCCCCTGAACGAATTTTGTAAGAATTTCTCTCTCTTTCACTGTCTTTGTTTCACGGGTTTTGAAAAGTAATTTAGTTTTATAATGGGGTTTAGCTGCTTTTCACGGCTGTCTTTATGCCGCTTTACACCCCCTTGACTCACTTACAGAGAGCTATCAATACATAGGTTTGAAGATTCTTACTAGTCAGATATATTCTTGTGTGGTGAATAGGGGGTGTTGAGTCCAGTTCACTGAAAAAGGAATAGGTCTTGTCTCTTACATATTGGGTTTATGGAACGGTATCTGAGCTAATTTGAAACCCTTGTTTTATGCATCACCCCACCTCACCTTTCCCGTTCAGCAGCCATAGTGTGTTTCCTAAACGTGGGACTCTGTTCTGTTTTGCAATTCAGTTCAAGTGTAGCGGTTTTTACATTCCCTCTAGAAGTGATATCTTATGATAAGTGTCTTTTTCTGTGTGACTTATTTCACTTAGAATCGTCGTACCTAAATCCACTCATCGTGCTGCTACTAGCCTTATGACGTTGATTTCATGGCTGAGTGATATTCCATTGTACATGAGGACCACAACTTCTTTATCCATTTTTCTCTTTCCTAGGATATTTAAGGTGTAATGAAGTGGGGGTTCTTGTCCACAGAGCAGCCCTAAACTTTGGGGTGCCTGTGTCTTGCTGATTTTTAGTTTTCCCAATTTATACGCCCATGAGTGGAAGTGCCCTATGCTCTCCAAGCTGTGTTTTTTAGATGTTTCAGAACACACCGTACACTTCTCCGGAGTGCCTGTTGGCAATTTACATCCCACCCATCAGCGTAGCAAGGCTCCCATTTCTCCATGGTTGGTCCTGCATTTCTGGTTTGGACACTTTTTTCCGCATGGCCCTTTTGCCCGCTGGGAAGCGAGACTTCTTTGGAGCGCTGATTGGCCTTTCCAGGTTGCTTGGTTGGCCAAAAAGGGCGTATGCGTTTTTTCCTGAATATATTCAGGAAAAAACGCATACGCCCTTTTTGGCCAAGGGCATCATTGTCCACGTTTTGCCGCTTTTCATGTGCTTTCAAGGCGATTCGAATCTACCTCCTGAAATCTGTTTCCTGCAATTCTGCCTTGCTTTCAAAGCCTCTTCGTTGCCTTCCCTTAATATATTTGTGGACGAGAGGTATCATTTAAAACTCTGCAGGTTTGTGAATTGCAGTGCCCCTGAGCTCCATTTTTCAACTCGCTTTTTTGGGAGCTGGCCGCAAAAGCGCAGGATTGCTTCAGGCCCTCTTCTGGTTCTGGGGGGCAGGCTGAGCTTGTGCTTAATTCTTCTTCCTGATGGGAAAATAGAGTGACCTGTGCCTGTCCCAACACCTAGAGCTAGTCTCTCATTGGTTCCCCCTCTTCCCCTTCATCCTCAGGACAAATTGCAACCTGTACGGAACAGGAGGTTAAAGGTGCTGATTCTCCAAGGAGGGAGATGGCTAGTAAATCAGCTGGAATGGCGAACCCGAGCAAAGGAGATGAGAAATGAGGTGCGTTTTAGAAACCTTTCCTGATCACACGGTGTACCATCTTCTGGGTTTCTCATGCCTGTTTTCGACGTAGGAAGATGCCCTTGAACCTGGAGATTTGGGACCCATGGGATGGGTACCATGCAGTATTACTTGAAAGGGTCTGCGTTGGCTCACCCAACCTCACCGAACCTCTCAGCCCCAAGAGTGTCCACCCTTATGTCTCAATCAGCTGTGGGTCTAGATATGGTCAATCCAGGTTGCATCACAGCCCCTGAACGAATTTTGTAAGAATTTCTCTCTCTTTCACTGTCTTTGTTTCACGGGTTTTGAAAAGTAATTTATTTTTATAATGGGGTTTAGCTGCTTTTCACGGCTGTGTTTATGCCGCTTTACACCCCCTTGACTCACTTACAGAGAGATATCAATACATAGGTTTGAAGATTCTTACTAGTCAGATATATTCTTGTGCGGTGAATAGGGGGTGTTGAGTCCAGTTCACTGAAAAAGGAATAGGTCTTGTCTCTTACATATTGGGTTTATGGAACGGTATCTGAGCTAATTTGAAACCCTTGTTTTATGCATCACCCCACCTCACCTTTCCCGTTCAGCAGCCATAGTGTGTTTCCTAAACGTGGGACTCTGTTCTGTTTTGCAATTCAGTTCAAGTGTAGCGGTTTTTACATTCCCTCTAGAAGTGATATCTTATGATAAGTGTCTTTTTCTGTGTGACTTATTTCACTTAGAATCGTCGTACCTAAATCCACTCATCGTGCTGCTACTAGCCTTATGACGTTGATTTCATGGCTGAGTGATATTCCATTGTACATGAGGACCACAACTTCTTTATCCATTTTTCTCTTTCCTAGGATATTTAAGGTGTAGTGAAGTGGGGGTTCTTGTCCACAGAGCAGCCCTAAACTTTGGGGTGCCTGTGTCTTGCTGATTTTTAGTTTTCCCAATTTATACGCCCATGAGTGGAAGTGCCCTATGCTCTCCAAGCTGTGTTTTTTAGATGTTTCAGAACACACCGTACACTTCTCCAGAGTGGCTGTTGGCAATTTACATCCCACCCATCAGCGTAGCAAGGCTCCCATTTCTCCATGGCCGGTCCTGCATTTCTGGTTTGGACACTTTTTTCCGCATGGCCCTTTTGCCCGCTGGGAAGCGAGACTTCTTTGGAGCGCTAATTGGCCTTTCCAGGTTGCTTGGTTGGCCAAAAAGGGCGTATGCGTTTTTTCCTGAATATATTCAGGAAAAAACGCATACGCCCTTTTTGGCCAAGGGCATCATTGTCCACGTTTTGCCGCTTTTCATGTGCTTTCAAGGCGATTCGAATCTACCTCCTGAAATCTGTTTCCTGCAATTCTGCCTTGCTTTCAAAGCCTCTTCGTTGCCTTCCCTTAATATATTTGTGGACGAGAGGTATCATTTAAAACTCTGCAGGTTTGTGAATTGCAGTGCCCCTGAGCTCCATTTTTCAACTCGCTTTTTTGGGAGCTGGCCGCAAAAGCGCAGGATTGCTTCAGGCCCTCTTCTGGTTCTGGGGGGCAGGCTGAGCTTGTGCTTAATTCTTCTTCCTGATGGGAAAATAGAGTGACCTGTGCCTGTCCCAACACCTAGAGCTAGTCTCTCATTGGTTCCCCCTCTTCCCCTTCATCCTCAGGACAAATTGCAACCTGTACGGAACAGGAGGTTAAAGGTGCTGATTCTCCAAGGAGGGAGATGGCTAGTAAATCAGCTGGAATGGCGAACCCGAGCAAAGGAGATGAGAAATGAGGTGCGTTTTAGAAACCTTTCCTGATCACACGGTGTACCATCTTCTGGGTTTCTCATGCCTGTTTTCGACGTAGGAAGATGCCCTTGAACCTGGAGATTTGGGACCCATGGGATGGGTACCATGCAGTATTACTTGAAAGGGTCTGCGTTGGCTCACCCAACCTCACCGAACCTCTCAGCCCCAAGAGTGTCCACCCTTATGTCTCAATCAGCTGTGGGTCTAGATATGGTCAATCCAGGTTGCATCACAGCCCCTGAACGAATTTTGTAAGAATTTCTCTCTCTTTCACTGTCTTTGTTTCACGGGTTTTGAAAAGTAATTTATTTTTATAATGGGGTTTAGCTGCTTTTCACGGCTGTGTTTATGCCGCTTTACACCCCCTTGACTCACTTACAGAGAGATATCAATACATAGGTTTGAAGATTCTTACTAGTCAGATATATTCTTGTGCGGTGAATAGGGGGTGTTGAGTCCAGTTCACTGAAAAAGGAATAGGTCTTGTCTCTTACATATTGGGTTTATGGAACGGTATCGGAGCTAATTTGAAACCCTTGTTTTATGCATCACCCCACCTCACCTTTCCCGTTCAGCAGCCATAGTGTGTTTCCTAAACGTGGGACTCTGTTCTGTTTTGCAATTCAGTTCAAGGGTAGCGGTTTTTACATTCCCTCTAGAAGTGATATCTTATGATAAGTGTCTTTTTCTGTGTGACTTATTTCACTTAGAATCGTCGTACCTAAATCCACTCATCGTGCTGCTACTAGCCTTATGACGTTGATTTCATGGCTGAGTGATATTCCATTGTACATGAGGACCACAACTTCTTTATCCATTTTTCTCTTTCCTAGGATATTTAAGGTGTAATGAAGTGGGGGTTCTTGTCCACAGAGCAGCCCTAAACTTTGGGGTGCCTGTGTCTTGCTGATTTTTAGTTTTCCCAATTTATACGCCCATGAGTGGAAGTGCCCTATGCTCTCCAAGCTGTGTTTTTTAGATGTTTCAGAACACACCGTACACTTCTCCAGAGTGGCTGTTGGCAATTTACATCCCACCCATCAGCGTAGCAAGGCTCCCATTTCTCCATGGCCGGTCCTGCATTTCTGGTTTGGACACTTTTTTCCGCATGGCCCTTTTGCCCGCTGGGAAGCGAGACTTCTTTGGAGCGCTGATTGGCCTTTCCAGGTTGCTTGGTTGGCCAAAAAGGGCGTATGCGTTTTTTCCTGAATATATTCAGGAAAAAACGCATACGCCCTTTTTGGCCAAGGGCATCATTGTCCACGTTTTGCCGCTTTTCATGTGCTTTCAAGGCGATTCGAATCTACCTCCTGAAATCTGTTTCCTGCAATTCTGCCTTGCTTTCAAAGCCTCTTCGTTGCCTTCCCTTAATATATTTGTGGACGAGAGGTATCATTTAAAACTCTGCAGGTTTGTGAATTGCAGTGCCCCTGAGCTCCATTTTTCAACTCGCTTTTTTGGGAGCTGGCCGCAAAAGCGCAGGATTGCTTCAGGCCCTCTTCTGGTTCTGGGGGGCAGGCTGAGCTTGTGGTTGATTCTTCTTCCTGATGGGAAAATAGAGTGACCTGTGCCCGTCCCAACACCTAGAGCTAGTCTCTCATTGGTTCCCCCTCTTCCCGTTCATCCTCAGGACAAATTGCAACCTGTACGGAACAGGAGGTTAAAGGTGCTGATTCTCCAAGGAGGGAGATGGCTAGTAAATCGGCTGGAATGGCGAACCCGAGCAAAGGAGATGAGAAATGAGGTGCGTTTTAGAAACCTTTCCCGATCACACGGTGTACCATCTTCTGGGTTTCTCATGCCTGTTTTCGACGTAGGAAGATGCCCTTGAACCTGGAGATTTGGGACCCATGGGATGGGTACCATGCAGTATTACTTGAAAGGGTCTGCGTTGGCTCACCCAACCTCACCGAACCTCTCAGCCCCAAGAGTGTCCACCCTTATGTCTCAATCAGCTGTGGGTCTAGATATGGTCAATCCAGGTTGCATCACAGCCCCTGAACGAATTTTGTAAGAATTTCTCTCTCTTTCACTGTCTTTGTTTCACGGGTTTTGAAAAGTAATTTAGTTTTATAATGGGGTTTAGCTGCTTTTCACGGCTGTGTTTATGCCGCTTTACACCCCCTTGACTCACTTACAGAGAGATATCAATACATAGCTTTGAAGATTCTTACTAGTCAGATATATTCTTGTGCGGTGAATAGGGGGTGTTGAGTCCAGTTCACTGAAAAAGGAATAGGTCTTGTCTCTTACATATTGGGTTTATGGAACGGTATCTGAGCTAATTTGAAACCCTTGTTTTATGCATCACCCCTCCTCACCTTTCCCGTTCAGCAGCCATAGTGTGTTTCCTAAACGTGGGACTCTGTTCTGTTTTGCAATTCAGTTCAAGTGTAGCGGTTTTTACATTCCCTCTAGAAGTGATATCTTATGATAAGTGTCTTTTTCTGTGTGACTTATTTCACTTAGAATCGTCGTACCTAAATCCACTCATCGTGCTGCTACTAGCCTTATGACGTTGATTTCATGGCTGAGTGATATTCCATTGTACATGAGGACCACAACTTCTTTATCCATTTTTCTCTTTCCTAGGATATTTAAGGTGTAATGAAGTGGGGGTTCTTGTCCACAGGGCAGCCCTAAACTTTGGGGTGCCTGTGTCTTGCTGATTTTTAGTTTTCCCAATTTATACGCCCATGAGTGGAAGTGCCCTATGCTCTCCAAGCTGTGTTTTTAGATGTTTCAGAACACAACGTACACTTCTCCGGAGTGCCTGTTGGCAATTTACATCCCACCCATCAGCGTAGCAAGGCTCCCATTTCTCCATGGCCGGTCCTGCATTTCTGGTTTGGACACTTTTTTCCCCATGGCCCTTTTGCCCGCTGGGAAGTGAGACTTCTTTGGAGCGCTGATTGGCCTTTCCAGGTTGCTTGGTTGGCCAAAAAGGGCGTATGCGTTTTTTCCTGAATATATTCAGGAAAAAACGCATACGCCCTTTTTGGCCAAGGGCATCATTGTCCACGTTTTGCCGCTTTTCATGTGCTTTCAAGGCGATTCGAATCTACCTCCTGAAATCTGTTTCCTGCAATTCTGCCTTGCTTTCAAAGCCTCTTCGTTGCCTTCCCTTAATATATTTGTGGACGAGAGGTATCATTTAAAACTCTGCAGGTCTGTGAATTGCAGTGCCCCTGAGCTCCATTTTTCAACTCGCTTTTTTGGGAGCTGGCCGCAAAAGCGCAGGATTGCTTCAGGCCCTCTTCTGGTTCTGGGGGGCCGGCTGAGCTTGTGCTTAATTCTTCTTCCTGATGGGAAAATAGAGTGACCTGTGCCTGTCCCAACACCTAGAGCTAGTCTCTCATTGGTTCCCCCTCTTCCCCTTCATCCTCAGGACAAATTGCAACCTGTACGGAACAGGAGGTTAAAGGTGCTGATTCTCCAAGGAGGGAGATGGCTAGTAAATCGGCTGGAATGGCGAACCCGAGCAAAGGAGATGAGAAATGAGGTGCGTTTTAGAAACCTTTCCCGATCACACGGTGTACCATCTTCTGGGTTTCTCATGCCTGTTTTCGACGTAGGAAGATGCCCTTGAACCTGGAGATTTGGGACCCATGGGATGGGTACCATGCAGTATTACTTGAAAGGGTCTGCGTTGGCTCACCCAACCTCACCGAACCTCTCAGCCCCAAGAGTGTCCACCCTTATGTCTCAATCAGCTGTGGGTCTAGATATGGTCAATCCAGGTTGCATCACAGCCCCTGAACGAATTTTGTAAGAATTTCTCTCTCTTTCACTGTCTTTGTTTCACGGGTTTTGAAAAGTAATTTATTTTTATAATGGGGTTTAGCTGCTTTTCACGGCTGTGTTTATGCCGCTTTACACCCCCTTGACTCACTTACAGAGAGCTATCAATACATAGGTTTGAAGATTCTTACTAGTCAGATATATTCTTGTGTGGTGAATAGGGGGTGTTGAGTCCAGTTCACTGAAAAAGGAATAGGTCTTGTCTCTTACATATTGGGTTTATGGAACGGTATCTGAGCTAATTTGAAACCCTTGTTTTATGCATCACCCCACCTCACCTTTCCCGTTCAGCAGCCATAGTGTGTTTCCTAAACGTGGGACTCTGTTCTGTTTTGCAATTCAGTTCAAGTGTAGCGGTTTTTACATTCCCTCTAGAAGTGATATCTTATGATAAGTGTCTTTTTCTGTGTGACTTATTTCACTTAGAATCGTCGTACCTAAATCCACTCATCGTGCTGCTACTAGCCTTATGACGTTGATTTCATGGCTGAGTGATATTCCATTGTACATGAGGACCACAACTTCTTTATCCATTTTTCTCTTTCCTAGGATATTTAAGGTGTAATGAAGTGGGGGTTCTTGTCCACAGAGCAGCCCTAAACTTTGGGGTGCCTGTGTCTTGCTGATTTTTAGTTTTCCCAATTTATACGCCCATGAGTGGAAGTGCCCTATGCTCTCCAAGCTGTGTTTTTTAGATGTTTCAGAACACACCGTACACTTCTCCGGAGTGCCTGTTGGCAATTTACATCCCACCCATCAGCGTAGCAAGGCTCCCATTTCTCCATGGTTGGTCCTGCATTTCTGGTTTGGACACTTTTTTCCGCATGGCCCTTTTGCCCGCTGGGAAGCGAGACTTCTTTGGAGCGCTGATTGGCCTTTCCAGGTTGCTTGGTTGGCCAAAAAGGGCGTATGCGTTTTTTCCTGAATATATTCAGGAAAAAACGCATACGCCCTTTTTGGCCAAGGGCATCATTGTCCACGTTTTGCCGCTTTTCATGTGCTTTCAAGGCGATTCGAATCTACCTCCTGAAATCTGTTTCCTGCAATTCTGCCTTGCTTTCAAAGCCTCTTCGTTGCCTTCCCTTAATATATTTGTGGACGAGAGGTATCATTTAAAACTCTGCAGGTTTGTGAATTGCAGTGCCCCTGAGCTCCATTTTTCAACTCGCTTTTTTGGGAGCTGGCCGCAAAAGCGCAGGATTGCTTCAGGCCCTCTTCTGGTTCTGGGGGGCAGGCTGAGCTTGTGCTTAATTCTTCTTCCTGATGGGAAAATAGAGTGACCTGTGCCTGTCCCAACACCTAGAGCTAGTCTCTCATTGGTTCCCCCTCTTCCCCTTCATCCTCAGGACAAATTGCAACCTGTACGGAACAGGAGGTTAAAGGTGCTGATTCTCCAAGGAGGGAGATGGCTAGTAAATCAGCTGGAATGGCGAACCCGAGCAAAGGAGATGAGAAATGAGGTGCGTTTTAGAAACCTTTCCTGATCACACGGTGTACCATCTTCTGGGTTTCTCATGCCTGTTTTCGACGTAGGAAGATGCCCTTGAACCTGGAGATTTGGGACCCATGGGATGGGTACCATGCAGTATTACTTGAAAGGGTCTGCGTTGGCTCACCCAACCTCACCGAACCTCTCAGCCCCAAGAGTGTCCACCCTTATGTCTCAATCAGCTGTGGGTCTAGATATGGTCAATCCAGGTTGCATCACAGCCCCTGAACGAATTTTGTAAGAATTTCTCTCTCTTTCACTGTCTTTGTTTCACGGGTTTTGAAAAGTAATTTATTTTTATAATGGGGTTTAGCTGCTTTTCACGGCTGTGTTTATGCCGCTTTACACCCCCTTGACTCACTTACAGAGAGATATCAATACATAGGTTTGAAGATTCTTACTAGTCAGATATATTCTTGTGCGGTGAATAGGGGGTGTTGAGTCCAGTTCACTGAAAAAGGAATAGGTCTTGTCTCTTACATATTGGGTTTATGGAACGGTATCTGAGCTAATTTGAAACCCTTGTTTTATGCATCACCCCACCTCACCTTTCCCGTTCAGCAGCCATAGTGTGTTTCCTAAACGTGGGACTCTGTTCTGTTTTGCAATTCAGTTCAAGTGTAGCGGTTTTTACATTCCCTCTAGAAGTGATATCTTATGATAAGTGTCTTTTTCTGTGTGACTTATTTCACTTAGAATCGTCGTACCTAAATCCACTCATCGTGCTGCTACTAGCCTTATGACGTTGATTTCATGGCTGAGTGATATTCCATTGTACATGAGGACCACAACTTCTTTATCCATTTTTCTCTTTCCTAGGATATTTAAGGTGTAGTGAAGTGGGGGTTCTTGTCCACAGAGCAGCCCTAAACTTTGGGGTGCCTGTGTCTTGCTGATTTTTAGTTTTCCCAATTTATACGCCCATGAGTGGAAGTGCCCTATGCTCTCCAAGCTGTGTTTTTTAGATGTTTCAGAACACACCGTACACTTCTCCAGAGTGGCTGTTGGCAATTTACATCCCACCCATCAGCGTAGCAAGGCTCCCATTTCTCCATGGCCGGTCCTGCATTTCTGGTTTGGACACTTTTTTCCGCATGGCCCTTTTGCCCGCTGGGAAGCGAGACTTCTTTGGAGCGCTAATTGGCCTTTCCAGGTTGCTTGGTTGGCCAAAAAGGGCGTATGCGTTTTTTCCTGAATATATTCAGGAAAAAACGCATACGCCCTTTTTGGCCAAGGGCATCATTGTCCACGTTTTGCCGCTTTTCATGTGCTTTCAAGGCGATTCGAATCTACCTCCTGAAATCTGTTTCCTGCAATTCTGCCTTGCTTTCAAAGCCTCTTCGTTGCCTTCCCTTAATATATTTGTGGACGAGAGGTATCATTTAAAACTCTGCAGGTTTGTGAATTGCAGTGCCCCTGAGCTCCATTTTTCAACTCGCTTTTTTGGGAGCTGGCCGCAAAAGCGCAGGATTGCTTCAGGCCCTCTTCTGGTTCTGGGGGGCAGGCTGAGCTTGTGCTTAATTCTTCTTCCTGATGGGAAAATAGAGTGACCTGTGCCTGTCCCAACACCTAGAGCTAGTCTCTCATTGGTTCCCCCTCTTCCCCTTCATCCTCAGGACAAATTGCAACCTGTACGGAACAGGAGGTTAAAGGTGCTGATTCTCCAAGGAGGGAGATGGCTAGTAAATCAGCTGGAATGGCGAACCCGAGCAAAGGAGATGAGAAATGAGGTGCGTTTTAGAAACCTTTCCTGATCACACGGTGTACCATCTTCTGGGTTTCTCATGCCTGTTTTCGACGTAGGAAGATGCCCTTGAACCTGGAGATTTGGGACCCATGGGATGGGTACCATGCAGTATTACTTGAAAGGGTCTGCGTTGGCTCACCCAACCTCACCGAACCTCTCAGCCCCAAGAGTGTCCACCCTTATGTCTCAATCAGCTGTGGGTCTAGATATGGTCAATCCAGGTTGCATCACAGCCCCTGAACGAATTTTGTAAGAATTTCTCTCTCTTTCACTGTCTTTGTTTCACGGGTTTTGAAAAGTAATTTATTTTTATAATGGGGTTTAGCTGCTTTTCACGGCTGTGTTTATGCCGCTTTACACCCCCTTGACTCACTTACAGAGAGATATCAATACATAGGTTTGAAGATTCTTACTAGTCAGATATATTCTTGTGCGGTGAATAGGGGGTGTTGAGTCCAGTTCACTGAAAAAGGAATAGGTCTTGTCTCTTACATATTGGGTTTATGGAACGGTATCGGAGCTAATTTGAAACCCTTGTTTTATGCATCACCCCACCTCACCTTTCCCGTTCAGCAGCCATAGTGTGTTTCCTAAACGTGGGACTCTGTTCTGTTTTGCAATTCAGTTCAAGGGTAGCGGTTTTTACATTCCCTCTAGAAGTGATATCTTATGATAAGTGTCTTTTTCTGTGTGACTTATTTCACTTAGAATCGTCGTACCTAAATCCACTCATCGTGCTGCTACTAGCCTTATGACGTTGATTTCATGGCTGAGTGATATTCCATTGTACATGAGGACCACAACTTCTTTATCCATTTTTCTCTTTCCTAGGATATTTAAGGTGTAATGAAGTGGGGGTTCTTGTCCACAGAGCAGCCCTAAACTTTGGGGTGCCTGTGTCTTGCTGATTTTTAGTTTTCCCAATTTATACGCCCATGAGTGGAAGTGCCCTATGCTCTCCAAGCTGTGTTTTTTAGATGTTTCAGAACACACCGTACACTTCTCCAGAGTGGCTGTTGGCAATTTACATCCCACCCATCAGCGTAGCAAGGCTCCCATTTCTCCATGGCCGGTCCTGCATTTCTGGTTTGGACACTTTTTTCCGCATGGCCCTTTTGCCCGCTGGGAAGCGAGACTTCTTTGGAGCGCTGATTGGCCTTTCCAGGTTGCTTGGTTGGCCAAAAAGGGCGTATGCGTTTTTTCCTGAATATATTCAGGAAAAAACGCATACGCCCTTTTTGGCCAAGGGCATCATTGTCCACGTTTTGCCGCTTTTCATGTGCTTTCAAGGCGATTCGAATCTACCTCCTGAAATCTGTTTCCTGCAATTCTGCCTTGCTTTCAAAGCCTCTTCGTTGCCTTCCCTTAATATATTTGTGGACGAGAGGTATCATTTAAAACTCTGCAGGTTTGTGAATTGCAGTGCCCCTGAGCTCCATTTTTCAACTCGCTTTTTTGGGAGCTGGCCGCAAAAGCGCAGGATTGCTTCAGGCCCTCTTCTGGTTCTGGGGGGCAGGCTGAGCTTGTGGTTGATTCTTCTTCCTGATGGGAAAATAGAGTGACCTGTGCCCGTCCCAACACCTAGAGCTAGTCTCTCATTGGTTCCCCCTCTTCCCGTTCATCCTCAGGACAAATTGCAACCTGTACGGAACAGGAGGTTAAAGGTGCTGATTCTCCAAGGAGGGAGATGGCTAGTAAATCGGCTGGAATGGCGAACCCGAGCAAAGGAGATGAGAAATGAGGTGCGTTTTAGAAACCTTTCCCGATCACACGGTGTACCATCTTCTGGGTTTCTCATGCCTGTTTTCGACGTAGGAAGATGCCCTTGAACCTGGAGATTTGGGACCCATGGGATGGGTACCATGCAGTATTACTTGAAAGGGTCTGCGTTGGCTCACCCAACCTCACCGAACCTCTCAGCCCCAAGAGTGTCCACCCTTATGTCTCAATCAGCTGTGGGTCTAGATATGGTCAATCCAGGTTGCATCACAGCCCCTGAACGAATTTTGTAAGAATTTCTCTCTCTTTCACTGTCTTTGTTTCACGGGTTTTGAAAAGTAATTTAGTTTTATAATGGGGTTTAGCTGCTTTTCACGGCTGTGTTTATGCCGCTTTACACCCCCTTGACTCACTTACAGAGAGATATCAATACATAGGTTTGAAGATTCTTACTAGTCAGATATATTCTTGTGCGGTGAATAGGGGGTGTTGAGTCCAGTTCACTGAAAAAGGAATAGGTCTTGTCTCTTACATATTGGGTTTATGGAACGGTATCTGAGCTAATTTGAAACCCTTGTTTTATGCATCACCCCTCCTCACCTTTCCCGTTCAGCAGCCATAGTGTGTTTCCTAAACGTGGGACTCTGTTCTGTTTTGCAATTCAGTTCAAGTGTAGCGGTTTTTACATTCCCTCTAGAAGTGATATCTTATGATAAGTGTCTTTTTCTGTGTGACTTATTTCACTTAGAATCGTCGTACCTAAATCCACTCATCGTGCTGCTACTAGCCTTATGACGTTGATTTCATGGCTGAGTGATATTCCATTGTACATGAGGACCACAACTTCTTTATCCATTTTTCTCTTTCCTAGGATATTTAAGGTGTAATGAAGTGGGGGTTCTTGTCCACAGGGCAGCCCTAAACTTTGGGGTGCCTGTGTCTTGCTGATTTTTAGTTTTCCCAATTTATACGCCCATGAGTGGAAGTGCCCTATGCTCTCCAAGCTGTGTTTTTTAGATGTTTCAGAACACACCGTACACTTCTCCAGAGTGGCTGTTGGCAATTTACATCCCACCCATCAGCGTAGCAAGGCTCCCATTTCTCCATGGCCGGTCCTGCATTTCTGGTTTGGACACTTTTTTCCGCATGGCCCTTTTGCCCGCTGGGAAGCGAGACTTCTTTGGAGCGCTGATTGGCCTTTCCAGGTTGCTTGGTTGGCCAAAAAGGGCGTATGCGTTTTTTCTTGAATATATTCAGGAAAAAACGCATACGCCCTTTTTGGCCAAGGGCATCATTGTCCACGTTTTGCCGCTTTTCATGTGCTTTCAAGGCGATTCGAATCTACCTCCTGAAATCTGTTTCCTGCAATTCTGCCTTGCTTTCAAAGCCTCTTCGTTGCCTTCCCTTAATATATTTGTGGACAAGAGGTATCATTTAAAACTCTGCAGGTTTGTGAATTGCAGTGCCCCTGAGGTCCATTTTTCAACTCGCTTTTTTGGGAGCTGGCCGCAAAAGCGCAGGATTGCTTCAGGCCCTGTTCTGGTTCTGGGGGGCAGGCTGAGCTTGTGCTTAATTCTTCTGCCTGATGGGAAAATAGAGTGACCTGTGCCTGTCCCAACACCTAGAGCTAGTCTCTCATTGGTTCCCCCTCTTCCCCTTCATCCTCAGGACAAATTGCAACCTGTACGGAACAGGAGGTTAAAGGTGCTGATTCTCCAAGGAGGGAGATGGCTAGTAAATCGGCTGGAATGGCGAACCCGAGCAAAGGAGATGAGAAATGAGGTGCGTTTTAGAAACCTTTCCCGATCACACAGTGTACCATCTTCTGGGTTTCTCATGCCTGTTTTCGACGTAGGAAGATGCCCTTGAACGTGGAGATTTGGGACCCATGGGATTGGTACCATGCAGTATTACTTGAAAGGGTCTGCGTTGGCTCACCCAACCTCACCGAACCTCTCAGCCCCAAGAGTGTCCACCCTTATGTCTCAATCAGCTGTGGGTCTAGATATGGTCAATCCAGGTTGCATCACAGCCCCTGAACGAATTTTGTAAGAATTTCTCTCTCTTTCACTGTCTTTGTTTCACGGGTTTTGAAAAGTAATTTATTTTTATAATGGGGTTTAGCTGCTTTTCACGGCTGTGTTTATGCCGCTTTACACCCCCTTGACTCACTTACAGAGAGATATCAATACATAGGTTTGAAGATTCTTACTAGTCAGATATATTCTTGTGCGGTGAATAGGGGGTGTTGAGTCCAGTTCACTGAAAAAGGAATAGGTCTTGTCTCTTACATATTGGGTTTATGGAACGGTATCGGAGCTAATTTGAAACCCTTGTTTTATGCATCACCCCACCTCACCTTTCCCGTTCAGCAGCCATAGTGTGTTTCCTAAACGTGGGACTCTGTTCTGTTTTGCAATTCAGTTCAAGTGTAGCGGTTTTTACATTCCCTCTCTAAGTGATATCTTAGGATAAGTGTCTTTTTCTGTGTGACTTATTTCACTTAGAATCGTCGTACCTAAATCCACTCATCGTGCTGCTACTAGCCTTATGACGTTGATTTCATGGCTGAGTGATATTCCATTGTACATGAGGACCACAACTTCTTTATCCATTTTTCTCTTTCCTAGGATATTTAAGGTGTAATGAAGTGGGGGTTCTTGTCCACAGAGCAGCCCTAAACTTTGGGGTGCCTGTGTCTTGCTGATTTTTAGTTTTCCCAATTTATACGGCCATGAGTGGAAGTGCCCTATGCTCTCCAAGCTGTGTTTTTAGATGTTTCAGAACACACCGTACACTTCTCCGGAGTGCCTGTTGGCAATTTACATCCCACCCATCAGCGTAGCAAGGCTCCCATTTCTCCATGGCCGGTCCTGCATTTCTGGTTTGGACACTTTTTTCCCCATGGCCCTTTTGCCCGCTGGGAAGCGAGACTTCTTTGGAGCGCTGATTGGCCTTTCCAGGTTGCTTGGTTGGCCAAAAAGGGCGTATGCGTTTTTTCCTGAATATATTCAGGAAAAAACGCATACGCCCTTTTTGGCCAAGGGCATCATTGTCCACGTTTTGCCGCTTTTCATGTGCTTTCAAGGCGATTCGAATCTACCTCCTGACATCTGTTTCCTGCAATTCTGCCTTGCTTTCAAAGCCTCTTCGTTGCCTTCCCTTAATATATTTGTGGACGAGAGGTATCATTTAAAACTCTGCAGGTTTGTGAATTGCAGTGCCCCTGAGCTCCATTTTTCAACTCGCTTTTTTGGGAGCTGGCCGCAAAAGCGCAGGATTGCTTCAGGCCCTCTTCTGGTTCTGGGGGGCAGGCTGAGCTTGTGCTTGAATCTTCTTCCTGATGGGAAAATAGAGTGACCTGTGCCTGTCCCAACACCTAGAGCTAGTCTCTCATTGGTTCCCCCTCTTCCCCTTCATCCTCAGGACAAATTGCAACCTGTACGGAACAGGAGGTTAAAGGTGCTGATTCTCCAAGGAGGGAGATGGCTAGTAAATCGGCTGGAATGGCGAACCCGAGCAAAGGAGATGAGAAATGAGGTGCGTTTTAGAAACCTTTCCCGATCACACGGTGTACCATCTTCTGGGTTTCTCATGCCTGTTTTCGACGTAGGAAGATGCCCTTGAACCTGGAGATTTGGGACCCATGGGATGGGTACCATGCAGTATTACTTGAAAGGGTCTGCGTTGGCTCACCCAACCTCACCGAACCTCTCAGCCCCAAGAGTGTCCACCCTTATGTCTCAATCAGCTGTGGGTCTAGATATGGTCAATCCAGGTTGCATCACAGCCCGTGAACGAATTTTGTAAGAATTACTCTCGCTTTCACTGTCTTTGTTTCACGGGTTTTGAAAAGTAATTTATTTTTATAATGGGGTTTAGCTGCTTTTCACGGCTGTGTTTATGCCGCTTTACACCCCCTTGACTCACTTACAGAGAGATATCAATACATAGGTTTGAAGATTCTTACTAGTCAGATATATTCTTGTGCGGTGAATAGGGGGTGTTGAGTCCAGTTCACTGAAAAAGGAATAGGTCTTGTCTCTTACATATTGGGATTATGGAACGGTATTGGAGCTAATTTGAAACCCTTGTTTTATGCATCAGCCCACCTCACCTTTCCCGTTCAGCAGCCATAGTGTGTTTCCTAAACGTGGGACTCTGTTCTGTTTTGCAATTCAGTTCAAGTGTAGCGGTTTTTACATTCCCTCTCTAAGTGATATCTTATGATAAGTGTCTTTTTCTGTGTGACTTATTTCACTTAGAATCGTCGTACCTAAATCCACTCATCGTGCTGCTACTAGCCTTATGACGTTGATTTCATGGCTGAGTGATATTCCATTGTACATGAGGACCACAACTTCTTTATCCATTTTTCTCTTTCCTAGGATATTTAAGGTGTAATGAAGTGCGGGTTCTTGTCAACAGAGCAGCCCTAAACTTTGGGGTGCCTGTGTCTTGCTGATTTTTAGTTTTCCCAATTTATACGCCCATGAGTGGAAGTGCCCTATGCTCTCCAAGCTGTGTTTTTAGATGTTTCAGAACACACCGTACACTTCTCCGGAGTCCCTGTTGGCAATTTACATCCCACCCATCAGCGTAGCAAGGCTCCCATTTCTCCATGGCTGGTCCTGCATTTCTGGTTTGGACACTTTTTTCCGCATGGCCCTTTTGCCCGCTGGGAAGCGATACTTCTTTGGAGCGCTGATTGGCCTTTCCAGGTTGCTTGGTTGGCCAAAAAGGGCGTATGCGTTTTTTCTTGAATATATTCAGGAAAAACGCATACGCCCTTTTTGGCCAAGGGCATCATTGTCCACGTTTTGCCGCTTTTCATGTGCTTTCAAGGCGATTCGAATCTACCTCCTGAAATCTGTTTCCTGCAATTCTGCCTTGCTTTCAAAGCCTCTTCGTTGCCTTCCCTTAATATATTTGTGGACGAGAGGTATCATTTAAAACTCTGCAGGTTTGTGAATTGCAGTGCCCCTGAGCTCCATTTTTCAACTCGCTTTTTTGGGAGCTGGCCGCAAAAGCGCAGGATTGCTTCAGGCCCTCTTTTGGTTCTGGGGGGCAGGCTGAGCTTGTGCTTGATTCTTCTTCCTGATGGGAAAATAGAGTGACCTGTGCCTGTCCCAACACCTAGAGCTAGTCTCTCATTGGTTCCCCCTCTTCCCGTTCATCCTCAGGACAAATTGCAACCTGTACGGAACAGGAGGTTAAAGGTGCTGATTCTCCAAGGAGGGAGATGGCTAGTAAATCGGCTGGAATGGCGAACCCGAGCAAAGGAGATGAGAAATGAGGTGCGTTTTAGAAACCTTTCCCGATCACACGGTGTACCATCTTCTGGGTTTCTCATGCCTGTTTTCGACGTAGGAAGATGCCCTTGAACCTGGAGATTTGGGACCCATGGGATGGGTACCATGCAGTATTACTTGAAAGGGTCTGCGTTGGCTCACCCAACCTCACCGAACCTCTCAGCCCCAAGAGTGTCCACCCTTATGTCTCAATCAGCTGTGGGTCTAGATATGGTCAATCCAGGTTGCATCACAGCCCGTGAACGAATTTTGTAAGAATTACTCTCGCTTTCACTGTCTTTGTTTCACGGGTTTTGAAAAGTAATTTATTTTTATAATGGGGTTTAGCTGCTTTTCACGGCTGTGTTTATGCCGCTTTACACCCCCTTGACTCACTTACAGAGAGCTATCAATACATAGGTTTGAAGATTCTTACTAGTCAGATATATTCTTGTGCGGTGAAAAGGGGGTGTTGAGTCCAGTTCACTGAAAAAGGAATAGGTCTTGTCTCTTACATATTGGGATTATGGAACGGTATTGGAGCTAATTTGAAACCCTTGTTTTATGCATCAGCCCACCTCACCTTTCCCGTTCAGCAGCCATAGTGTGTTTCCTAAACGTGGGACTCTGTTCTGTTTTGCAATTCAGTTCAAGTGTAGCGGTTTTTACATTCCCTCTCTAAGTGATATCTTATGATAAGTGTCTTTTTCTGTGTGACTTATTTCACTTAGAATCGTCGTACCTAAATCCACTCATCGTGCTGCTACTAGCCTTATGACGTTGATTTCATGGCTGAGTGATATTCCATTGTACATGAGGACCACAACTTCTTTATCCATTTTTCTCTTTCCTAGGATATTTAAGGTGTAATGAAGTGGGGGTTCTTGTCCACAGAGCAGCCCTAAACTTTGGGGTGCCTGTGTCTTGCTGATTTTTAGTTTTCCCAATTTATACGCCCATGAGTGGAAGTGCCCTATGCTCTCCAAGCTGTGTTTTTAGATGTTTCAGAACACACCGTACACTTCTCCGGAGTCCCTGTTGGCAATTTACATCCCACCCATCAGCGTAGCAAGGCTCCCATTTCTCCATGGCTGGTCCTGCATTTCTGGTTTGGACACTTTTTTCCGCATGGCCCTTTTGCCCGCTGGGAAGCGACACTTCTTTGGAGCGCTGATTGGCCTTTCCAGGTTGCTTGGTTGGCCAAAAAGGGCGTATGCGTTTTTTCTTGAATATATTCAGGAAAAACGCATACGCCCTTTTTGGCCAAGGGCATCATTGTCCACGTTTTGCCGCTTTTCATGTGCTTTCAAGGCGATTCGAATCTACCTCCTGAAATCTGTTTCCTGCAATTCTGCCTTGCTTTCAAAGCCTCTTCGTTGCCTTCCCTTAATATATTTGTGGACGAGAGGTATCATTTAAAACTCTGCAGGTTTGTGAATTGCAGTGCCCCTGAGCTCCATTTTTCAACTCGCTTTTTTGGGAGCTGGCCGCAAAAGCGCAGGATTGCTTCAGGCCCTCTTTTGGTTCTGGGGGGCAGGCTGAGCTTGTGCTTGATTCTTCTTCCTGATGGGAAAATAGAGTGACCTGTGCCTGTCCCAACACCTAGAGCTAGTCTCTCATTGGTTCCCCCTCTTCCCGTTCATCCTCAGGACAAATTGCAACCTGTACGGAACAGGAGGTTAAAGGTGCTGATTCTCCAAGGAGGGAGATGGCTAGTAAATCGGCTGGAATGGCGAACCCGAGCAAAGGAGATGAGAAATGAGGTGCGTTTTAGAAACCTTTCCCGATCACACGGTGTACCATCTTCTGGGTTTCTCATGCCTGTTTTCGACGTAGGAAGATGCCCTTGAACCTGGAGATTTGGGACCCATGGGATGGGTACCATGCAGTATTACTTGAAAGGGTCTGCGTTGGCTCACCCAACCTCACCGAACCTCTCAGCCCCAAGAGTGTCCACCCTTATGTCTCAATCAGCTGTGGGTCTAGATATGGTCAATCCAGGTTGCATCACAGCCCGTGAACGAATTTTGTAAGAATTACTCTCGCTTTCACTGTCTTTGTTTCACGGGTTTTGAAAAGTAATTTATTTTTATAATGGGGTTTAGCTGCTTTTCACGGCTGTGTTTATGCCGCTTTACACCCCCTTGACTCACTTACAGAGAGCTATCAATACATAGGTTTGAAGATTCTTACTAGTCAGATATATTCTTGTGCGGTGAATAGGGGGTGTTGAGTCCAGTTCACTGAAAAAGGAATAGGTCTTGTCTCTTACATATTGGGATTATGGAACGGTATTGGAGCTAATTTGAAACCCTTGTTTTATGCATCAGCCCACCTCACCTTTCCCGTTCAGCAGCCATAGTGTGTTTCCTAAACGTGGGACTCTGTTCTGTTTTGCAATTCAGTTCAAGTGTAGCGGTTTTTACATTCCCTCTCTAAGTGATATCTTATGATAAGTGTCTTTTTCTGTGTGACTTATTTCACTTAGAATCGTCGTACCTAAATCCACTCATCGTGCTGCTACTAGCCTTATGACGTTGATTTCATGGCTGAGTGATATTCCATTGTACATGAGGACCACAACTTCTTTATCCATTTTTCTCTTTCCTAGGATATTTAAGGTGTAATGAAGTGGGGGTTCTTGTCAACAGAGCAGCCCTAAACTTTGGGGTGCCTGTGTCTTGCTGATTTTTAGTTTTCCCAATTTATACGCCCATGAGTGGAAGTGCCCTATGCTCTCCAAGCTGTGTTTTTAGATGTTTCAGAACACACCGTACACTTCTCCGGAGTCCCTGTTGGCAATTTACATCCCACCCATCAGCGTAGCAAGGCTCCCATTTCTCCATGGCTGGTCCTGCATTTCTGGTTTGGACACTTTTTTCCGCATGGCCCTTTTGCCCGCTGGGAAGCGACACTTCTTTGGAGCGCTGATTGGCCTTTCCAGGTTGCTTGGTTGGCCAAAAAGGGCGTATGCGTTTTTTCTTGAATATATTCAGGAAAAACGCATACGCCCTTTTTGGCCAAGGGCATCATTGTCCACGTTTTGCCGCTTTTCATGTGCTTTCAAGGCGATTCGAATCTACCTCCTGAAATCTGTTTCCTGCAATTCTGCCTTGCTTTCAAAGCCTCTTCGTTGCCTTCCCTTAATATATTTGTGGACAAGAGGTATCATTTAAAACTCTGCAGGTTTGTGAATTGCAGTGCCCCTGAGCTCCATTTTTCAACTCGCTTTTTTGGGAGCTGGCCGCAAAAGCGCAGGATTGCTTCAGGCCCTCTTCTGGTTCTGGGGGGCAGGCTGAGCTTGTGCTTAATTCTTCTTCCTGACGGGAAAATAGAGTGACCTGTGCCTGTCCCAACACCTAGAGCTAGTCTCTCATTGGTTCCCCCTCTTCCCGTTCATCCTCAGGACAAATTGCAACCTGTACGGAACAGGAGGTTAAAGGTGCTGATTCTCCAAGGAGGGAGATGGCTAGTAAATCGGCTGGAATGGCGAACCCGAGCAAAGGAGATGAGAAATGAGGTGCGTTTTAGAAACCTTTCCCGATCACACGGTGTACCATCTTCTGGGTTTCTCATGCCTGTTTTCGACGTAGGAAGATGCCCTTGAACCTGGAGATTTGGGACCCATGGGATGGGTACCATGCAGTATTACTTGAAAGGGTCTGCGTTGGCTCACCCAACCTCACCGAACCTCTCAGCCCCAAGAGTGTCCACCCTTATGTCTCAATCAGCTGTGGGTCTAGATATGGTCAATCCAGGTTGCATCACAGCCCCTGAACGAATTTTGTAAGAATTTCTCTCTCTTTCACTGTCTTTGTTTCACGGGTTTTGAAAAGTAATTTATTTTTATAATGGGGTTTAGCTGCTTTTCACGGCTGTGTTTATGCCGCTTTACACCCCCTTGACTCACTTACAGAGAGATATCAATACATAGGTTTGAAGATTCTTACTAGTCAGATATATTCTTGTGCGGTGAATAGGGGGTGTTGAGTCCAGTTCACTGAAAAAGGAATAGGTCTTGTCTCTTACATATTGGGTTTATGGAACGGTATCGGAGCTAATTTGAAACCCTTGTTTTATGCATCACCCCACCTCACCTTTCCCGTTCAGCAGCCATAGTGTGTTTCCTAAACGTGGGACTCTGTTCTGTTTTGCAATTCAGTTCAAGTGTAGCGGTTTTTACATTCCCTCTAGAAGTGATATCTTATGATAAGTGTCTTTTTCTGTGTGACTTATTTCACTTAGAATCGTCGTACCTAAATCCACTCATCGTGCTGCTACTAGCCTTATGACGTTGATTTCATGGCTGAGTGATATTCCATTGTACATGAGGACCACAACTTCTTTATCCATTTTCCTCTTTCCTAGGATATTTAAGGTGTAATGAAGTGGGGGTTCTTGTCCACAGAGCAGCCCTAAACTTTGGGGTGCCTGTGTCTTGCTGATTTTTAGTTTTCCCAATTTATACGGCCATGAGTGGAAGTGCCCTATGCTCTCCAAGCTGTGTTTTTAGATGTTTCAGAACACACCGTACACTTCTCCGGAGTGCCTGTTGGCAATTTACATCCCACCCATCAGCGTAGCAAGGCTCCCATTTCTCCATGGCCGGTCCTGCATTTCTGGTTTGGACACTTTTTTCCCCATGGCCCTTTTGCCCGCTGGGAAGCGAGACTTCTTTGGAGCGCTGATTGGCCTTTCCAGGTTGCTTGGTTGGCCAAAAAGGGCGTATGCGTTTTTTCCTGAATATATTCAGGAAAAAACGCATACGCCCTTTTTGGCCAAGGGCATCATTGTCCACGTTTTGCCGCTTTTCATGTGCTTTCAAGGCGATTCGAATCTACCTCCTGAAATCTGTTTCCTGCAATTCTGCCTTGCTTTCAAAGCCTCTTCGTTGCCTTCCCTTAATATATTTGTGGACGAGAGGTATCATTTAAAACTCTGCAGGTTTGTGAATTGCAGTGCCCCTGAGCTCCATTTTTCAACTCGCTTTTTTGGGAGCTGGCCGCAAAAGCGCAGGATTGCTTCAGGCCCTCTTCTGGTTCTGGGGGGCAGGCTGAGCTTGTGCTTGATTCTTCTTCCTGATGGGAAAATAGAGTGACCTGTGCCTGTCCCAACACCTAGAGCTAGTCTCTCATTGGTTCCCCCTCTTCCCGTTCATCCTCAGGACAAATTGCAACCTGTACGGAACAGGAGGTTAAAGGTGCTGATTCTCCAAGGAGGGAGATGGCTAGTAAATCGGCTGGAATGGCGAACCCGAGCAAAGGAGATGAGAAATGAGGTGCGTTTTAGAAACCTTTCCCGATCACACGGTGTACCATCTTCTGGGTTTCTCATGCCTGTTTTCGACGTAGGAAGATGCCCTTGAACCTGGAGATTTGGGACCCATGGGATGGGTACCATGCAGTATTACTTGAAAGGGTCTGCGTTGGCTCACCCAACCTCACCGAACCTCTCAGCCCCAAGAGTGTCCACCCTTATGTCTCAATCAGCTGTGGGTCTAGATATGGTCAATCTAGGTTGCATCACAGCCCGTGAACGAATTTTGTAAGAATTTCTCTCGCTTTCACTGTCTTTGTTTCACGGGTTTTGAAAAGTAATTTATTTTTATAATGGGGTTTAGCTGCTTTTCACGGCTGTGTTTATGCCGCTTTACACCCCCTTGACTCACTTACAGAGAGATATCAATACATAGGTTTGAAGATTCTTACTAGTCAGATATATTCTTGTGCGGTGAATAGGGGGTGTTGAGTCCAGTTCACTGAAAAAGGAATAGGTCTTGTCTCTTACATATTGGGATTATGGAACGGTATCGGAGCTAATTTGAAACCCTTGTTTTATGCATCACCCCACCTCACCTTTCCCGTTCAGCAGCCATAGTGTGTTTCCTAAACGTGGGACTCTGTTCTGTTTTGCAATTCAGTTCAAGTGTAGCGGTTTTTACATTCCCTCTCTAAGTGATATCTTAGGATAAGTGTCTTTTTCTGTGTGACTTATTTCACTTAGAATCGTCGTACCTAAATCCACTCATCGTGCTGCTACTAGCCTTATGACGTTGATTTCATGGCTGAGTGATATTCCATTGTACATGAGGACCACAACTTCTTTATCCATTTTTCTCTTTCCTAGGATATTTAAGGTGTAATGAAGTGGGGGTTCTTGTCCACAGAGCAGCCCTAAACTTTGGGGTGCCTGTGTCTTGCTGATTTTTAGTTTTCCCAATTTATACGGCCATGAGTGGAAGTGCCCTATGCTCTCCAAGCTGTGTTTTTAGATGTTTCAGAACACACCGTACACTTCTCCGGAGTGCCTGTTGGCAATTTACATCCCACCCATCAGCGTAGCAAGGCTCCCATTTCTCCATGGCCGGTCCTGCATTTCTGGTTTGGACACTTTTTTCCCCATGGCCCTTTTGCCCGCTGGGAAGCGAGACTTCTTTGGAGCGCTGATTGGCCTTTCCAGGTTGCTTGGTTGGCCAAAAAGGGCGTATGCGTTTTTTCCTGAATATATTCAGGAAAAAACGCATACGCCCTTTTTGGCCAAGGGCATCATTGTCCACGTTTTGCCGCTTTTCATGTGCTTTCAAGGCGATTCGAATCTACCTCCTGAAATCTGTTTCCTGCAATTCTGCCTTGCTTTCAAAGCCTCTTCGTTGCCTTCCCTTAATATATTTCTGGACAAGAGGTATCATTTAAAACTCTGCAGGTTTGTGAATTGCAGTGCCCCTGAGCTCCATTTTTCAACTCGCTTTTTTGGGAGCTGGCCGCAAAAGCGCAGGATTGCTTCAGGCCCTCTTCTGGTTCTGGGGGGCAGGCTGAGCTTGTGCTTAATTCTTCTTCCTGATGGGAAAATAGAGTGACCTGTGCCTGTCCCAACACCTAGAGCTAGTCTCTCATTGGTTCCCCCTCTTCCCGTTCATCCTCAGGACAAATTGCAACCTGTACGGAACAGGAGGTTAAAGGTGCTGATTTTCCAAGGAGGGAGATGGCTAGTAAATCGGCTGTAATGGCGAACCCGAGCAAAGGAGATGAGAAATGAGGTGCGTTTTAGAAACCTTTCCCGATCACACGGTGTACCATCTTCTGGGTTTCTCATGCCTGTTTTCGACGTAGGAAGATGCCCTTGAACCTGGAGATTTGGGACCCATGGGATGGGTACCATGCAGTATTACTTGAAAGGGTCTGCGTTGGCTCACCCAACCTCACCGAACCTCTCAGCCCCAAGAGTGTCCACCCTTATGTCTCAATCAGCTGTGGGTCTAGATATGGTCAATCCAGGTTGCATCACAGCCCCTGAACGAATTTTGTAAGAATTTCTCTCTCTTTCACTGTCTTTGTTTCACGGGTTTTGAAAAGTAATTTATTTTTATAATGGGGTTTAGCTGCTTTTCACGGCTGTGTTTATGCCGCTTTACACCCCCTTGACTCACTTACAGAGAGATATCAATACATAGGTTTGAAGATTCTTACTAGTCAGATATATTCTTGTGCGGTGAATAGGGGGTGTTGAGTCCAGTTCACTGAAAAAGGAATAGGTCTTGTCTCTTACATATTGGGTTTATGGAACGGTATCGGAGCTAATTTGAAACCCTTGTTTTATGCATCACCCCACCTCACCTTTCCCGTTCAGCAGCCATAGTGTGTTTCCTAAACGTGGGACTCTGTTCTGTTTTGCAATTCAGTTCAAGTGTAGCGGTTTTTACATTCCCTCTAGAAGTGATATCTTATGATAAGTGTCTTTTTCTGTGTGACTTATTTCACTTAGAATCGTCGTACCTAAATCCACTCATCGTGCTGCTACTAGCCTTATGACGTTGATTTCATGGCTGAGTGATATTCCATTGTACATGAGGACCACAACTTCTTTATCCATTTTTCTCTTTCCTAGGATATTTAAGGTGTAATGAAGTGGGGGTTCTTGTCCACAGAGCAGCCCTAAACTTTGGGGTGCCTGTGTCTTGCTGATTTTTAGTTTTCCCAATTTATACGCCCATGAGTGGAAGTGCCCTATGCTCTCCAAGCTGTGTTTTTAGATGTTTCAGAACACACCGTACACTTCTCCGGAGTGCCTGTTGGCAATTTACATCCCACCCATCAGCGTAGCAAGGCTCCCATTTCTCCATGGCCGGTCCTGCATTTCTGGTTTGGACACTTTTTTCCCCATGGCCCTTTTGCCCGCTGGGAAGCGAGACTTCTTTGGAGCGCTGATTGGCCTTTCCAGGTTGCTTGGTTGGCCAAAAAGGGCGTATGCGTTTTTTCCTGAATATATTCAGGAAAAAACGCATACGCCCTTTTTGGCCAAGGGCATCATTGTCCACGTTTTGCCGCTTTTCATGTGCTTTCAAGGCGATTCGAATCTACCTCCTGAAATCTGTTTCCTGCAATTCTGCCTTGCTTTCAAAGCCTCTTCGTTGCCTTCCCTTAATATATTTGTGGATGAGAGGTATCATTTAAAACTCTGCAGGTTTGTGAATTGCAGTGCCCCTGAGCTCCATTTTTCAACTCGCTTTTTTGGGAGCTGGCCGCAAAAGCGCAGGATTGCTTCAGGCCCTCTTCTGGTTTTGGGGGGCAGGCTGAGCTTGTGCTTAATTCTTCTTCCTGATGGGAAAATAGAGTGACCTGTGCCTGTCCCAATACCTAGAGCTAGTCTCTCATTGGTTCCCCCTCTTCCCGTTCATCCTCAGGACAAATTGCAACCTGTACGGAACAGGAGGTTAAAGGTGCTGATTCTCCAAGGAGGGAGATGGCTAGTAAATCGGCTGGAATGGCGAACCCGAGCAAAGGAGATGAGAAATGAGGTGCGTTTTAGAAACCTTTCCCGATCACACGGTGTAGCATCTTCTGGGTTTCTCATGCCTGTTTTCGACGTAGGAAGATGCCCTTGAACCTGGAGATTTGGGACCCATGGGATGGGTACCATGCAGTATTACTTGAAAGGGTCTGCGTTGGCTCACCCAACCTCACCGAACCTCTCAGCCCCAAGAGTGTCCACCCTTATGTCTCAATCAGCTGTGGGTCTAGATATGGTCAATCCAGGTTGCATCACAGCCCGTGAACGAATTTTGTAAGAATTTCTCTCGCTTTCACTGTCTTTGTTTCACGGGTTTTGAAAAGTAATTTATTTTTATAATGGGGTTTAGCTGCTTTTCACGGCTGTGTTTATGCCGCTTTACACCCCCTTGACTCACTTACAGAGAGATATCAATACATAGGTTTGAAGATTCTTACTAGTCAGATATATTCTTGTGCGGTGAATAGGGGGTGTTGAGTCCAGTTCACTGAAAAAGGAATAGGTCTTGTCTCTTACATATTGGGATTATGGAACGGTATCGGAGCTAATTTGAAACCCTTGTTTTATGCATCACCCCACCTCACCTTTCCCGTTCAGCAGCCATAGTGTGTTTCCTAAACGTGTGACTCTGTTCTGTTTTGCAATTCAGTTCAAGTGTAGCGGTTTTTACATTCCCTCTCTAAGTGATATCTTATGATAAGTGTCTTTTTCTGTGTGACTTATTTCACTTAGAATCGTCGTACCTAAATCCACTCATCGTGCTGCTACTAGCCTTATGACGTTGATTTCATGGCTGAGTGATATTCCATTGTACATGAGGACCACAACTTCTTTAACCATTTTTCTCTTTCCTAGGATATTTAAGGTGTAATGAAGTGGGGGTTCTTGTCAACAGAGCAGCCCTAAACTTTGGGGTGCCTGTGTCTTGCTGATTTTTAGTTTTCCCAATTTATACGCCCATGAGTGGAAGTGCCCTATGCTCTCCAAGCTGTGTTTTTAGATGTTTCAGAACACACCGTACACTTCTCCGGAGTGCCTGTTGGCAATTTACATCCCACCCATCAGCGTAGCAAGGCTCCCATTTCTCCATGGCCGGTCCTGCATTTCTGGTTTGGACACTTTTTTCCGCATGGCCCTTTTGCCCGCTGGGAAGCGAGACTTCTTTGGAGCGCTGATTGGCCTTTCCAGGTTGCTTGGTTGGCCAAAAAGGGCGTATGCGTTTTTTCCTGAATATATTCAGGAAAAAACGCATACGCCCTTTTTAGCCAAGGGCATCATTGTCCACGTTTTGCCGCTTTTCATGTGCTTTCAAGGCGATTCGAATCTACCTCCTGAAATCTGTTTCCTGCAATTCTGCCTTGCTTTCAAAGCCTCTTCGTTGCCTTCCCTTAATATATTTGTGGACGAGAGGTATCATTTAAAACTCTGCAGGTTTGTGAATTGCAGTGCCCCTGAGCTCCATTTTTCAACTCGCTTTTTTGGGAGCTGGCCGCAAAAGCGCAGGATTGCTTCAGGCCCTCTTCTGGTTCTGGGGGGCAGGCTGAGCTTGTGCTTGATTCTTCTTCCTGATGGGAAAATAGAGTGACCTGTGCCTGTCCCAACACCTAGAGCTAGTCTCTCATTGGTTCCCCCTCTTCCCCTTCATCCTCAGGACAAATTGTAACCTGTACGGAACAGGAGGTTAAAGGTGCTGATTCTCCAAGGAGGGAGATGGCTAGTAAATCGGCTGGAATGGCGAACCCGAGCAAAGGAGATGAGAAATGAGGTGCGTTTTAGAAACCTTTCCCGATCACACGGTGTACCATCTTCTGGGTTTCTCTTGCCTGTTTTCGACGTAGGATGATGCCCTTGAACCTGGAGATTTGGGACCCATGGGATGGGTACCATGCAGTATTACTTGAAAGGGTCTGCGTTGGCTCACCCAACCTCACCGAACCTCTCAGCCCCAAGAGTGTCCACCCTTATGTCTCAATCAGCTGTGGGTCTAGATATGGTCAATCCAGGTTGCATCACAGCCCCTGAACGAATTTTGTAAGAATTTCTCTCTCTTTCACTGTCTTTGTTTCACGGGTTTTGAAAAGTAATTTATTTTTATAATGGGGTTTAGCTGCTTTTCACGGCTGTGTTTATGCCGCTTTACACCCCCTTGACTCACTTACAGAGAGATATCAATACATAGGTTTGAAGATTCTTACTAGTCAGATATATTCTTGTGCGGTGAATAGGGGGTGTTGAGTCCAGTTCACTGAAAAAGGAATAGGTCTTGTCTCTTACATATTGGGTTTATGGAACGGTATCTGAGCTAATTTGAAACCCTTGTTTTATGCATCACCCCACCTCACCTTTCCTGTTCAGCAGCCATAGTGTGTTTCCTAAACGTGTGACTCTGTTCTGTTTTGCAATTCAGTTCAAGTGTAGCGGTTTTTACATTCCCTCTACAAGTGATATCTTAGGATAAGTGTCTTTTTCTGTGTGACTTATTTCACTTAGAATCGTCGTACCTAAATCCACTCATCGTGCTGCTACTAGCCTTATGACGTTGATTTCATGGCTGAGTGATATTCCATTGTACATGAGGACCACAACTTCTTTATCCATTTTTCTCTTTCCTAGGATATTTAAGGTGTAA
The DNA here is from genome assembly GCF_949987535.1 of Balaenoptera acutorostrata. NCBI lineage: Eukaryota > Metazoa > Chordata > Mammalia > Artiodactyla > Balaenopteridae > Balaenoptera > Balaenoptera acutorostrata. The sequence continues at coordinate 51,377 of NW_026645771.1, read as the reverse complement.
TGAAGTGGGGGTTCTTGTCAACAGAGCAGCCCTAAACTTTGGGGTGCCTGTGTCTTGCTGATTTTTAGTTTTCCCAATTTATACGCCCATGAGTGGAAGTGCCCTATGCTCTCCAAGCTGTGTTTTTAGATGTTTCAGAACACACCGTACACTTCTCCGGAGTGCCTGTTGGCAATTTACATCCCACCCATCAGCGTAGCAAGGCTCCCATTTCTCCATGGCCTGTCCTGCATTTCTGGTTTGGACACTTTTTTCCGCATGGCCCTTTTGCCCGCTGGGAAGCGAGACTTCTTTGGAGCGCTGATTGGCCTTTCCAGGTTGCTTGGTTGGCCAAAAAGGGCGTATGCGTTTTTTCCTGAATATATTCAGGAAAAAACGCATACGCCCTTTTTAGCCAAGGGCATCATTGTCCACGTTTTGCCGCTTTTCATGTGCTTTCAAGGCGATTCGAATCTACCTCCTGAAATCTGTTTCCTGCAATTCTGCCTTGCTTTCAAAGCCTCTTCGTTGCCTTCCCTTAATATATTTGTGGACGAGAGGTATCATTTAAAACTCTGCAGGTTTGTGAATTGCAGTGCCCCTGAGCTCCATTTTTCAACTCGCTTTTTTGGGAGCTGGCCGCAAAAGCGCAGGATTGCTTCAGGCCCTCTTCTGGTTCTGGGGGGCAGGCTGAGCTTGTGCTTGATTCTTCTTCCTGATGGGAAAATAGAGTGACCTGTGCCTGTCCCAACACCTAGAGCTAGTCTCTCATTGGTTCCCCCTCTTCCCCTTCATCCTCAGGACAAATTGTAACCTGTACGGAACAGGAGGTTAAAGGTGCTGATTCTCCAAGGAGGGAGATGGCTAGTAAATCGGCTGGAATGGCGAACCCGAGCAAAGGAGATGAGAAATGAGGTGCGTTTTAGAAACCTTTCCCGATCACACGGTGTACCATCTTCTGGGTTTCTCATGCCTGTTTTCGACGTAGGATGATGCCCTTGAACCTGGAGATTTGGGACCCATGGGATGGGTACCATGCAGTATTACTTGAAAGGGTCTGCGTTGGCTCACCCAACCTCACCGAACCTCTCAGCCCCAAGAGTGTCCACCCTTATGTCTCAATCAGCTGTGGGTCTAGATATGGTCAATCCAGGTTGCATCACAGCCCGTGAACGAATTTTGTAAGAATTTCTCTCGCTTTCACTGTCTTTGTTTCACGGGTTTTGAAAAGTAATTTATTTTTATAATGGGGTTTAGCTGCTTTTCACGGCTGTGTTTATGCCGCTTTACACCCCCTTGACTCACTTACAGAGAGATATCAATACATAGGTTTGAAGATTCTTACTAGTCAGATATATTCTTGTGCGGTGAATAGGGGGTGTTGAGTCCAGTTCACTGAAAAAGGAATAGGTCTTGTCTCTTACATATTGGGATTATGGAACGGTATCGGAGCTAATTTGAAACCCTTGTTTTATGCATCACCCCACCTCACCTTTCCCGTTCAGCAGCCATAGTGTGTTTCCTAAACGTGGGACTCTGTTCTGTTTTGCAATTCAGTTCAAGTGTAGCGGTTTTTACATTCCCTCTCTAAGTGATATCTTATGATAAGTGTCTTTTTCTGTGTGACTTATTTCACTTAGAATCGTCGTACCTAAATCCACTCATCGTGCTGCTACTAGCCTTATGACGTTGATTTCATGGCTGAGTGATATTCCATTGTACATGAGGACCACAACTTCTTTATCCATTTTTCTCTTTCCTAGGATATTTAAGGTGTAATGAAGTGGGGGTTCTTGTCAACAGAGCAGCCCTAAACTTTGGGGTGCCTGTGTCTTGCTGATTTTTAGTTTTCCCAATTTATACGCCCATGAGTGGAAGTGCCCTATGCTCTCCAAGCTGTGTTTTTAGATGTTTCAGAACACACCGTACACTTCTCCGGAGTGCCTGTTGGCAATTTACATCCCACCCATCAGCGTAGCAAGGCTCCCATTTCTCCATGGCCTGTCCTGCATTTCTGGTTTGGACACTTTTTTCCGCATGGCCCTTTTGCCCGCTGGGAAGCGAGACTTCTTTGGAGCGCTGATTGGCCTTTCCAGGTTGCTTGGTTGGCCAAAAAGGGCGTATGCGTTTTTTCCTGAATATATTCAGGAAAAAACGCATACGCCCTTTTTGGCCAAGGGCATCATTGTCCACGTTTTGCCGCTTTTCATGTGCTTTCAAGGCGATTCGAATCTACCTCCTGAAATCTGTTTCTTGCAATTCTGCCTTGCTTTCAAAGCCTCTTCGTTGCCTTCCCTTAATATATTTGTGGACGAGAGGTATCATTTAAAACTCTGCAGGTTTGTGAATTGCAGTGCCCCTGAGCTCCATTTTTCAACTCGCTTTTTTGGGAGCTGGCCGCAAAAGCGCAGGATTGCTTCAGGCCCTCTTCTGGTTCTGGGGGGCAGGCTGAGCTTGTGCTTGATTCTTCTTCCTGATGGGAAAATAGAGTGACCTGTGCCTGTCCCAACACCTAGAGCTAGTCTCTCATTGGTTCCCCCTCTTCCCGTTCATCCTCAGGACAAATTGCAACCTGTACGGAACTGGAGGTTAAAGGTGCTGATTCTCCAAGGAGGGAGATGGCTAGTAAATCGGCTGGAATGGCGAACCCGAGCAAAGGAGATGAGAAATGAGGTGCGTTTTAGAAACCTTTCCCGATCACACGGTGTACCATCTTCTGGGTTTCTCATGCCTGTTTTCGACGTAGGAAGATGCCCTTGAACCTGGAGATTTGGGACCCATGGGATGGGTCCCATGCAGTATTACTTGAAAGGGTCTGCGTTGGCTCACCCAACCTCACCGAACCTCTCAGCCCCAAGAGTGTCCACCCTTATGTCTCAATCAGCTGTGGGTCTAGATATGGTCAATCCAGGTTGCATCACAGCCCCTGAACGAATTTTGTAAGAATTTCTCTCTCTTTCACTGTCTTTGTTTCACGGGTTTTGAAAAGTAATTTATTTTTATAATGGGGTTTAGCTGCTTTTCACGGCTGTGTTTATGCCGGTTTACACCCCCTTGACTCACTTACAGAGAGATATCAATACATAGGTTTGAAGATTCTTACTAGTCAGATATATTCTTGTGCGGTGAATAGGGGGTGTTGAGTCCAGTTCACTGAAAAAGGAATAGGTCTTGTCTCTTACATATTGGGTTTATGGAACGGTATCTGAGCTAATTTGAAACCCTTGTTTTATGCATCACCCCACCTCACCTTTCCTGTTCAGCAGCCATAGTGTGTTTCCTAAACGTGTGACTCTGTTCTGTTTTGCAATTCAGTTCAAGTGTAGCGGTTTTTACATTCCCTCTACAAGTGATATCTTAGGATAAGTGTCTTTTTCTGTGTGACTTATTTCACTTAGAATCGTCGTACCTAAATCCACTCATCGTGCTGCTACTAGCCTTATGACGTTGATTTCATGGCTGAGTGATATTCCATTGTACATGAGGACCACAACTTCTTTATCCATTTTTCTCTTTCCTAGGATATTTAAGGTGTAATGAAGTGGGGGTTCTTGTCCACAGAGCAGCCCTAAACTTTGGGGTGCCTGTGTCTTGCTGATTTTTAGTTTTCCCAATTTATACGCCCATGAGTGGAAGTGCCCTATGCTCTCCAAGCTGTGTTTTTAGATGTTTCAGAACACACCGTACACTTCTCCGGAGTGCCTGTTGGCAATTTACATCCCACCCATCAGCGTAGCAAGGCTCCCATTTCTCCATGGCCTGTCCTGCATTTCTGGTTTGGACACTTTTTTCCGCATGGCCCTTTTGCCCGCTGGGAAGCGAGACTTCTTTGGAGCGCTGATTGGCCTTTCCAGGTTGCTTGGTTGGCCAAAAAGGGCGTATGCGTTTTTTCCTGAATATATTCAGGAAAAAACGCATACGCCCTTTTTAGCCAAGGGCATCATTGTCCACGTTTTGCCGCTTTTCATGTGCTTTCAAGGCGATTCGAATCTACCTCCTGAAATCTGTTTCCTGCAATTCTGCCTTGCTTTCAAAGCCTCTTCGTTGCCTTCCCTTAATATATTTGTGGACGAGAGGTATCATTTAAAACTCTGCAGGTTTGTGAATTGCAGTGCCCCTGAGCTCCATTTTTCAACTCGCTTTTTTGGGAGCTGGCCGCAAAAGCGCAGGATTGCTTCAGGCCCTCTTCTGGTTCTGGGGGGCAGGCTGAGCTTGTGCTTGATTCTTCTTCCTGATGGGAAAATAGAGTGACCTGTGCCTGTCCCAACACCTAGAGCTAGTCTCTCATTGGTTCCCCCTCTTCCCCTTCATCCTCAGGACAAATTGTAACCTGTACGGAACAGGAGGTTAAAGGTGCTGATTCTCCAAGGAGGGAGATGGCTAGTAAATCGGCTGGAATGGCGAACCCGAGCAAAGGAGATGAGAAATGAGGTGCGTTTTAGAAACCTTTCCCGATCACACGGTGTACCATCTTCTGGGTTTCTCTTGCCTGTTTTCGACGTAGGATGATGCCCTTGAACCTGGAGATTTGGGACCCATGGGATGGGTACCATGCAGTATTACTTGAAAGGGTCTGCGTTGGCTCACCCAACCTCACCGAACCTCTCAGCCCCAAGAGTGTCCACCCTTATGTCTCAATCAGCTGTGGGTCTAGATATGGTCAATCCAGGTTGCATCACAGCCCCTGAACGAATTTTGTAAGAATTTCTCTCTCTTTCACTGTCTTTGTTTCACGGGTTTTGAAAAGTAATTTATTTTTATAATGGGGTTTAGCTGCTTTTCACGGCTGTGTTTATGCCGCTTTACACCCCCTTGACTCACTTACAGAGAGATATCAATACATAGGTTTGAAGATTCTTACTAGTCAGATATATTCTTGTGCGGTGAATAGGGGGTGTTGAGTCCAGTTCACTGAAAAAGGAATAGGTCTTGTCTCTTACATATTGGGTTTATGGAACGGTATCTGAGCTAATTTGAAACCCTTGTTTTATGCATCACCCCACCTCACCTTTCCTGTTCAGCAGCCATAGTGTGTTTCCTAAACGTGTGACTCTGTTCTGTTTTGCAATTCAGTTCAAGTGTAGCGGTTTTTACATTCCCTCTACAAGTGATATCTTAGGATAAGTGTCTTTTTCTGTGTGACTTATTTCACTTAGAATCGTCGTACCTAAATCCACTCATCGTGCTGCTACTAGCCTTATGACGTTGATTTCATGGCTGAGTGATATTCCATTGTACATGAGGACCACAACTTCTTTATCCATTTTTCTCTTTCCTAGGATATTTAAGGTGTAATGAAGTGGGGGTTCTTGTCAACAGAGCAGCCCTAAACTTTGGGGTGCCTGTGTCTTGCTGATTTTTAGTTTTCCCAATTTATACGCCCATGAGTGGAAGTGCCCTATGCTCTCCAAGCTGTGTTTTTAGATGTTTCAGAACACACCGTACACTTCTCCGGAGTGCCTGTTGGCAATTTACATCCCACCCATCAGCGTAGCAAGGCTCCCATTTCTCCATGGCCTGTCCTGCATTTCTGGTTTGGACACTTTTTTCCGCATGGCCCTTTTGCCCGCTGGGAAGCGAGACTTCTTTGGAGCGCTGATTGGCCTTTCCAGGTTGCTTGGTTGGCCAAAAAGGGCGTATGCGTTTTTTCCTGAATATATTCAGGAAAAAACGCATACGCCCTTTTTAGCCAAGGACATCATTGTCCACGTTTTGCCGCTTTTCATGTGCTTTCAAGGCGATTCGAATCTACCTCCTGAAATCTGTTTCCTGCAATTCTGCCTTGCTTTCAAAGCCTCTTCGTTGCCTTCCCTTAATATATTTGTGGACGAGAGGTATCATTTAAAACTCTGCAGGTTTGTGAATTGCAGTGCCCCTGAGCTCCATTTTTCAACTCGCTTTTTTGGGAGCTGGCCGCAAAAGCGCAGGATTGCTTCAGGCCCTCTTCTGGTTCTGGGGGGCAGGCTGAGCTTGTGCTTGATTCTTCTTCCTGATGGGAAAATAGAGTGACCTGTGCCTGTCCCAACACCTAGAGCTAGTCTCTCATTGGTTCCTCCTCTTCCCCTTCATCCTCAGGACAAATTGTAACCTGTACGGAACAGGAGGTTAAAGGTGCTGATTCTCCAAGGAGGGAGATGGCTAGTAAATCGGCTGGAATGGCGAACCCGAGCAAAGGAGATGAGAAATGAGGTGCGTTTTAGAAACCTTTCCCGATCACACGGTGTACCATCTTCTGGGTTTCTCTTGCCTGTTTTCGACGTAGGATGATGCCCTTGAACCTGGAGATTTGGGACCCATGGGATGGGTACCATGCAGTATTACTTGAAAGGGTCTGCGTTGGCTCACCCAACCTCACCGAACCTCTCAGCCCCAAGAGTGTCCACCCTTATGTCTCAATCAGCTGTGGGTCTAGATATGGTCAATCCAGGTTGCATCACAGCCCCTGAACGAATTTTGTAAGAATTTCTCTCTCTTTCACTGTCTTTGTTTCACGGGTTTTGAAAAGTAATTTATTTTTATAATGGGGTTTAGCTGCTTTTCACGGCTGTGTTTATGCCGCTTTACACCCCCTTGACTCACTTACAGAGAGATATCAATACATAGGTTTGAAGATTCTTACTAGTCAGATATATTCTTGTGCGGTGAATAGGGGGTGTTGAGTCCAGTTCACTGAAAAAGGAATAGGTCTTGTCTCTTACATATTGGGTTTATGGAACGGTATCTGAGCTAATTTGAAACCCTTGTTTTATGCATCACCCCACCTCACCTTTCCTGTTCAGCAGCCATAGTGTGTTTCCTAAACGTGTGACTCTGTTCTGTTTTGCAATTCAGTTCAAGTGTAGCGGTTTTTACATTCCCTCTACAAGTGATATCTTAGGATAAGTGTCTTTTTCTGTGTGACTTATTTCACTTAGAATCGTCGTACCTAAATCCACTCATCGTGCTGCTACTAGCCTTATGACGTTGATTTCATGGCTGAGTGATATTCCATTGTACATGAGGACCACAACTTCTTTATCCATTTTTCTCTTTCCTAGGATATTTAAGGTGTAATGAAGTGGGGGTTCTTGTCCACAGAGCAGCCCTAAACTTTGGGGTGCCTGTGTCTTGCTGATTTTTAGTTTTCCCAATTTATACGCCCATGAGTGGAAGTGCCCTATGCTCTCCAAGCTGTGTTTTTAGATGTTTCAGAACACACCGTACACTTCTCCGGAGTGCCTGTTGGCAATTTACATCCCACCCATCAGCGTAGCAAGGCTCCCATTTCTCCATGGCCTGTCCTGCATTTCTGGTTTGGACACTTTTTTCCGCATGGCCCTTTTGCCCGCTGGGAAGCGAGACTTCTTTGGAGCGCTGATTGGCCTTTCCAGGTTGCTTGGTTGGCCAAAAAGGGCGTATGCGTTTTTTCCTGAATATATTCAGGAAAAAACGCATACGCCCTTTTTAGCCAAGGGCATCATTGTCCACGTTTTGCCGCTTTTCATGTGCTTTCAAGGCGATTCGAATCTACCTCCTGAAATCTGTTTCCTGCAATTCTGCCTTGCTTTCAAAGCCTCTTCGTTGCCTTCCCTTAATATATTTGTGGACGAGAGGTATCATTTAAAACTCTGCAGGTTTGTGAATTGCAGTGCCCCTGAGCTCCATTTTTCAACTCGCTTTTTTGGGAGCTGGCCGCAAAAGCGCAGGATTGCTTCAGGCCCTCTTCTGGTTCTGGGGGGCAGGCTGAGCTTGTGCTTGATTCTTCTTCCTGATGGGAAAATAGAGTGACCTGTGCCTGTCCCAACACCTAGAGCTAGTCTCTCATTGGTTCCCCCTCTTCCCCTTCATCCTCAGGACAAATTGTAACCTGTACGGAACAGGAGGTTAAAGGTGCTGATTCTCCAAGGAGGGAGATGGCTAGTAAATCGGCTGGAATGGCGAACCCGAGCAAAGGAGATGAGAAATGAGGTGCGTTTTAGAAACCTTTCCCGATCACACGGTGTACCATCTTCTGGGTTTCTCATGCCTGTTTTCGACGTAGGATGATGCCCTTGAACCTGGAGATTTGGGACCCATGGGATGGGTACCATGCAGTATTACTTGAAAGGGTCTGCGTTGGCTCACCCAACCTCACCGAACCTCTCAGCCCCAAGAGTGTCCACCCTTATGTCTCAATCAGCTGTGGGTCTAGATATGGTCAATCCAGGTTGCATCACAGCCCGTGAACGAATTTTGTAAGAATTTCTCTCGCTTTCACTGTCTTTGTTTCACGGGTTTTGAAAAGTAATTTATTTTTATAATGGGGTTTAGCTGCTTTTCACGGCTGTGTTTATGCCGCTTTACACCCCCTTGACTCACTTACAGAGAGATATCAATACATAGGTTTGAAGATTCTTACTAGTCAGATATATTCTTGTGCGGTGAATAGGGGGTGTTGAGTCCAGTTCACTGAAAAAGGAATAGGTCTTGTCTCTTACATATTGGGTTTATGGAACGGTATCTGAGCTAATTTGAAACCCTTGTTTTATGCATCACCCCACCTCACCTTTCCTGTTCAGCAGCCATAGTGTGTTTCCTAAACGTGTGACTCTGTTCTGTTTTGCAATTCAGTTCAAGTGTAGCGGTTTTTACATTCCCTCTACAAGTGATATCTTAGGATAAGTGTCTTTTTCTGTGTGACTTATTTCACTTAGAATCGTCGTACCTAAATCCACTCATCGTGCTGCTACTAGCCTTATGACGTTGATTTCATGGCTGAGTGATATTCCATTGTACATGAGGACCACAACTTCTTTATCCATTTTTCTCTTTCCTAGGATATTTAAGGTGTAATGAAGTGGGGGTTCTTGTCAACAGAGCAGCCCTAAACTTTGGGGTGCCTGTGTCTTGCTGATTTTTAGTTTTCCCAATTTATACGCCCATGAGTGGAAGTGCCCTATGCTCTCCAAGCTGTGTTTTTAGATGTTTCAGAACACACCGTACACTTCTCCGGAGTGCCTGTTGGCAATTTACATCCCACCCATCAGCGTAGCAAGGCTCCCATTTCTCCATGGCCTGTCCTGCATTTCTGGTTTGGACACTTTTTTCCGCATGGCCCTTTTGCCCGCTGGGAAGCGAGACTTCTTTGGAGCGCTGATTGGCCTTTCCAGGTTGCTTGGTTGGCCAAAAAGGGCGTATGCGTTTTTTCCTGAATATATTCAGGAAAAAACGCATACGCCCTTTTTAGCCAAGGACATCATTGTCCACGTTTTGCCGCTTTTCATGTGCTTTCAAGGCGATTCGAATCTACCTCCTGAAATCTGTTTCCTGCAATTCTGCCTTGCTTTCAAAGCCTCTTCGTTGCCTTCCCTTAATATATTTGTGGACGAGAGGTATCATTTAAAACTCTGCAGGTTTGTGAATTGCAGTGCCCCTGAGCTCCATTTTTCAACTCGCTTTTTTGGGAGCTGGCCGCAAAAGCGCAGGATTGCTTCAGGCCCTCTTCTGGTTCTGGGGGGCAGGCTGAGCTTGTGCTTGATTCTTCTTCCTGATGGGAAAATAGAGTGACCTGTGCCTGTCCCAACACCTAGAGCTAGTCTCTCATTGGTTCCCCCTCTTCCCCTTCATCCTCAGGACAAATTGTAACCTGTACGGAACAGGAGGTTAAAGGTGCTGATTCTCCAAGGAGGGAGATGGCTAGTAAATCGGCTGGAATGGCGAACCCGAGCAAAGGAGATGAGAAATGAGGTGCGTTTTAGAAACCTTTCCCGATCACACGGTGTACCATCTTCTGGGTTTCTCTTGCCTGTTTTCGACGTAGGATGATGCCCTTGAACCTGGAGATTTGGGACCCATGGGATGGGTACCATGCAGTATTACTTGAAAGGGTCTGCGTTGGCTCACCCAACCTCACCGAACCTCTCAGCCCCAAGAGTGTCCACCCTTATGTCTCAATCAGCTGTGGGTCTAGATATGGTCAATCCAGGTTGCATCACAGCCCCTGAACGAATTTTGTAAGAATTTCTCTCTCTTTCACTGTCTTTGTTTCACGGGTTTTGAAAAGTAATTTATTTTTATAATGGGGTTTAGCTGCTTTTCACGGCTGTGTTTATGCCGCTTTACACCCCCTTGACTCACTTACAGAGAGATATCAATACATAGGTTTGAAGATTCTTACTAGTCAGATATATTCTTGTGCGGTGAATAGGGGGTGTTGAGTCCAGTTCACTGAAAAAGGAATAGGTCTTGTCTCTTACATATTGGGTTTATGGAACGGTATCTGAGCTAATTTGAAACCCTTGTTTTATGCATCACCCCACCTCACCTTTCCTGTTCAGCAGCCATAGTGTGTTTCCTAAACGTGTGACTCTGTTCTGTTTTGCAATTCAGTTCAAGTGTAGCGGTTTTTACATTCCCTCTACAAGTGATATCTTAGGATAAGTGTCTTTTTCTGTGTGACTTATTTCACTTAGAATCGTCGTACCTAAATCCACTCATCGTGCTGCTACTAGCCTTATGACGTTGATTTCATGGCTGAGTGATATTCCATTGTACATGAGGACCACAACTTCTTTATCCATTTTTCTCTTTCCTAGGATATTTAAGGTGTAATGAAGTGGGGGTTCTTGTCCACAGAGCAGCCCTAAACTTTGGGGTGCCTGTGTCTTGCTGATTTTTAGTTTTCCCAATTTATACGCCCATGAGTGGAAGTGCCCTATGCTCTCCAAGCTGTGTTTTTAGATGTTTCAGAACACACCGTACACTTCTCCGGAGTGCCTGTTGGCAATTTACATCCCACCCATCAGCGTAGCAAGGCTCCCATTTCTCCATGGCCTGTCCTGCATTTCTGGTTTGGACACTTTTTTCCGCATGGCCCTTTTGCCCGCTGGGAAGCGAGACTTCTTTGGAGCGCTGATTGGCCTTTCCAGGTTGCTTGGTTGGCCAAAAAGGGCGTATGCGTTTTTTCCTGAATATATTCAGGAAAAAACGCATACGCCCTTTTTAGCCAAGGGCATCATTGTCCACGTTTTGCCGCTTTTCATGTGCTTTCAAGGCGATTCGAATCTACCTCCTGAAATCTGTTTCCTGCAATTCTGCCTTGCTTTCAAAGCCTCTTCGTTGCCTTCCCTTAATATATTTGTGGACGAGAGGTATCATTTAAAACTCTGCAGGTTTGTGAATTGCAGTGCCCCTGAGCTCCATTTTTCAACTCGCTTTTTTGGGAGCTGGCCGCAAAAGCGCAGGATTGCTTCAGGCCCTCTTCTGGTTCTGGGGGGCAGGCTGAGCTTGTGCTTGATTCTTCTTCCTGATGGGAAAATAGAGTGACCTGTGCCTGTCCCAACACCTAGAGCTAGTCTCTCATTGGTTCCCCCTCTTCCCCTTCATCCTCAGGACAAATTGTAACCTGTACGGAACAGGAGGTTAAAGGTGCTGATTCTCCAAGGAGGGAGATGGCTAGTAAATCGGCTGGAATGGCGAACCCGAGCAAAGGAGATGAGAAATGAGGTGCGTTTTAGAAACCTTTCCCGATCACACGGTGTACCATCTTCTGGGTTTCTCATGCCTGTTTTCGACGTAGGATGATGCCCTTGAACCTGGAGATTTGGGACCCATGGGATGGGTACCATGCAGTATTACTTGAAAGGGTCTGCGTTGGCTCACCCAACCTCACCGAACCTCTCAGCCCCAAGAGTGTCCACCCTTATGTCTCAATCAGCTGTGGGTCTAGATATGGTCAATCCAGGTTGCATCACAGCCCGTGAACGAATTTTGTAAGAATTTCTCTCGCTTTCACTGTCTTTGTTTCACGGGTTTTGAAAAGTAATTTATTTTTATAATGGGGTTTAGCTGCTTTTCACGGCTGTGTTTATGCCGCTTTACACCCCCTTGACTCACTTACAGAGAGATATCAATACATAGGTTTGAAGATTCTTACTAGTCAGATATATTCTTGTGCGGTGAATAGGGGGTGTTGAGTCCAGTTCACTGAAAAAGGAATAGGTCTTGTCTCTTACATATTGGGTTTATGGAACGGTATCTGAGCTAATTTGAAACCCTTGTTTTATGCATCACCCCACCTCACCTTTCCTGTTCAGCAGCCATAGTGTGTTTCCTAAACGTGTGACTCTGTTCTGTTTTGCAATTCAGTTCAAGTGTAGCGGTTTTTACATTCCCTCTACAAGTGATATCTTAGGATAAGTGTCTTTTTCTGTGTGACTTATTTCACTTAGAATCGTCGTACCTAAATCCACTCATCGTGCTGCTACTAGCCTTATGACGTTGATTTCATGGCTGAGTGATATTCCATTGTACATGAGGACCACAACTTCTTTATCCATTTTTCTCTTTCCTAGGATATTTAAGGTGTAATGAAGTGGGGGTTCTTGTCAACAGAGCAGCCCTAAACTTTGGGGTGCCTGTGTCTTGCTGATTTTTAGTTTTCCCAATTTATACGCCCATGAGTGGAAGTGCCCTATGCTCTCCAAGCTGTGTTTTTAGATGTTTCAGAACACACCGTACACTTCTCCGGAGTGCCTGTTGGCAATTTACATCCCACCCATCAGCGTAGCAAGGCTCCCATTTCTCCATGGCCTGTCCTGCATTTCTGGTTTGGACACTTTTTTCCGCATGGCCCTTTTGCCCGCTGGGAAGCGAGACTTCTTTGGAGCGCTGATTGGCCTTTCCAGGTTGCTTGGTTGGCCAAAAAGGGCGTATGCGTTTTTTCCTGAATATATTCAGGAAAAAACGCATACGCCCTTTTTAGCCAAGGACATCATTGTCCACGTTTTGCCCCTTTTCATGTGCTTTCAAGGCGATTCGAATCTACCTCCTGAAATCTGTTTCCTGCAATTCTGCCTTGCTTTCAAAGCCTCTTCGTTGCCTTCCCTTAATATATTTGTGGACGAGAGGTATCATTTAAAACTCTGCAGGTTTGTGAATTGCAGTGCCCCTGAGCTCCATTTTTCAACTCGCTTTTTTGGGAGCTGGCCGCAAAAGCGCAGGATTGCTTCAGGCCCTCTTCTGGTTCTGGGGGGCAGGCTGAGCTTGTGCTTGATTCTTCTTCCTGATGGGAAAATAGAGTGACCTGTGCCTGTCCCAACACCTAGAGCTAGTCTCTCATTGGTTCCCCCTCTTCCCCTTCATCCTCAGGACAAATTGTAACCTGTACGGAACAGGAGGTTAAAGGTGCTGATTCTCCAAGGAGGGAGATGGCTAGTAAATCGGCTGGAATGGCGAACCCGAGCAAAGGAGATGAGAAATGAGGTGCGTTTTAGAAACCTTTCCCGATCACACGGTGTACCATCTTCTGGGTTTCTCTTGCCTGTTTTCGACGTAGGATGATGCCCTTGAACCTGGAGATTTGGGACCCATGGGATGGGTACCATGCAGTATTACTTGAAAGGGTCTGCGTTGGCTCACCCAACCTCACCGAACCTCTCAGCCCCAAGAGTGTCCACCCTTATGTCTCAATCAGCTGTGGGTCTAGATATGGTCAATCCAGGTTGCATCACAGCCCCTGAACGAATTTTGTAAGAATTTCTCTCTCTTTCACTGTCTTTGTTTCACGGGTTTTGAAAAGTAATTTATTTTTATAATGGGGTTTAGCTGCTTTTCACGGCTGTGTTTATGCCGCTTTACACCCCCTTGACTCACTTACAGAGAGATATCAATACATAGGTTTGAAGATTCTTACTAGTCAGATATATTCTTGTGCGGTGAATAGGGGGTGTTGAGTCCAGTTCACTGAAAAAGGAATAGGTCTTGTCTCTTACATATTGGGTTTATGGAACGGTATCTGAGCTAATTTGAAACCCTTGTTTTATGCATCACCCCACCTCACCTTTCCTGTTCAGCAGCCATAGTGTGTTTCCTAAACGTGTGACTCTGTTCTGTTTTGCAATTCAGTTCAAGTGTAGCGGTTTTTACATTCCCTCTACAAGTGATATCTTAGGATAAGTGTCTTTTTCTGTGTGACTTATTTCACTTAGAATCGTCGTACCTAAATCCACTCATCGTGCTGCTACTAGCCTTATGACGTTGATTTCATGGCTGAGTGATATTCCATTGTACATGAGGACCACAACTTCTTTATCCATTTTTCTCTTTCCTAGGATATTTAAGGTGTAATGAAGTGGGGGTTCTTGTCCACAGAGCAGCCCTAAACTTTGGGGTGCCTGTGTCTTGCTGATTTTTAGTTTTCCCAATTTATACGCCCATGAGTGGAAGTGCCCTATGCTCTCCAAGCTGTGTTTTTAGATGTTTCAGAACACACCGTACACTTCTCCGGAGTGCCTGTTGGCAATTTACATCCCACCCATCAGCGTAGCAAGGCTCCCATTTCTCCATGGCCTGTCCTGCATTTCTGGTTTGGACACTTTTTTCCGCATGGCCCTTTTGCCCGCTGGGAAGCGAGACTTCTTTGGAGCGCTGATTGGCCTTTCCAGGTTGCTTGGTTGGCCAAAAAGGGCGTATGCGTTTTTTCCTGAATATATTCAGGAAAAAACGCATACGCCCTTTTTAGCCAAGGGCATCATTGTCCACGTTTTGCCGCTTTTCATGTGCTTTCAAGGCGATTCGAATCTACCTCCTGAAATCTGTTTCCTGCAATTCTGCCTTGCTTTCAAAGCCTCTTCGTTGCCTTCCCTTAATATATTTGTGGACGAGAGGTATCATTTAAAACTCTGCAGGTTTGTGAATTGCAGTGCCCCTGAGCTCCATTTTTCAACTCGCTTTTTTGGGAGCTGGCCGCAAAAGCGCAGGATTGCTTCAGGCCCTCTTCTGGTTCTGGGGGGCAGGCTGAGCTTGTGCTTGATTCTTCTTCCTGATGGGAAAATAGAGTGACCTGTGCCTGTCCCAACACCTAGAGCTAGTCTCTCATTGGTTCCCCCTCTTCCCCTTCATCCTCAGGACAAATTGTAACCTGTACGGAACAGGAGGTTAAAGGTGCTGATTCTCCAAGGAGGGAGATGGCTAGTAAATCGGCTGGAATGGCGAACCCGAGCAAAGGAGATGAGAAATGAGGTGCGTTTTAGAAACCTTTCCCGATCACACGGTGTACCATCTTCTGGGTTTCTCATGCCTGTTTTCGACGTAGGATGATGCCCTTGAACCTGGAGATTTGGGACCCATGGGATGGGTACCATGCAGTATTACTTGAAAGGGTCTGCGTTGGCTCACCCAACCTCACCGAACCTCTCAGCCCCAAGAGTGTCCACCCTTATGTCTCAATCAGCTGTGGGTCTAGATATGGTCAATCCAGGTTGCATCACAGCCCGTGAACGAATTTTGTAAGAATTTCTCTCGCTTTCACTGTCTTTGTTTCACGGGTTTTGAAAAGTAATTTATTTTTATAATGGGGTTTAGCTGCTTTTCACGGCTGTGTTTATGCCGCTTTACACCCCCTTGACTCACTTACAGAGAGATATCAATACATAGGTTTGAAGATTCTTACTAGTCAGATATATTCTTGTGCGGTGAATAGGGGGTGTTGAGTCCAGTTCACTGAAAAAGGAATAGGTCTTGTCTCTTACATATTGGGATTATGGAACGGTATCGGAGCTAATTTGAAACCCTTGTTTTATGCATCACCCCACCTCACCTTTCCCGTTCAGCAGCCATAGTGTGTTTCCTAAACGTGGGACTCTGTTCTGTTTTGCAATTCAGTTCAAGTGTAGCGGTTTTTACATTCCCTCTCTAAGTGATATCTTATGATAAGTGTCTTTTTCTGTGTGACTTATTTCACTTAGAATCGTCGTACCTAAATCCACTCATCGTGCTGCTACTAGCCTTATGACGTTGATTTCATGGCTGAGTGATATTCCATTGTACATGAGGACCACAACTTCTTTAACCATTTTTCTCTTTCCTAGGATATTTAAGGTGTAATGAAGTGGGGGTTCTTGTCAACAGAGCAGCCCTAAACTTTGGGGTGCCTGTGTCTTGCTGATTTTTAGTTTTCCCAATTTATACGCCCATGAGTGGAAGTGCCCTATGCTCTCCAAGCTGTGTTTTTAGATGTTTCAGAACACACCGTACACTTCTCCGGAGTGCCTGTTGGCAATTTACATCCCACCCATCAGCGTAGCAAGGCTCCCATTTCTCCATGGCCGGTCCTGCATTTCTGGTTTGGACACTTTTTTCCGCATGGCCCTTTTGCCCGCTGGGAAGCGAGACTTCTTTGGAGCGCTGATTGGCCTTTCCAGGTTGCTTGGTTGGCCAAAAAGGGCGTATGCGTGTTTTCCTGAATATATTCAGGAAAAAACGCATACGCCCTTTTTGGCCAAGGGCATCATTGTCCACGTTTTGCCGCTTTTCATGTGCTTTCAAGGCGATTCGAATCTACCTCCTGAAATCTGTTTCTTGCAATTCTGCCTTGCTTTCAAAGCCTCTTCGTTGCCTTCCCTTAATATATTTGTGGACGAGAGGTATCATTTAAAACTCTGCAGGTTTGTGAATTGCAGTGCCCCTGAGCTCCATTTTTCAACTCGCTTTTTTGGGAGCTGGCCGCAAAAGCGCAGGATTGCTTCAGGCCCTCTTCTGGTTCTGGGGGGCAGGCTGAGCTTGTGCTTGATTCTTCTTCCTGATGGGAAAATAGAGTGACCTGTGCCTGTCCCAACACCTAGAGCTAGTCTCTCATTGGTTCCCCCTCTTCCCGTTCATCCTCAGGACAAATTGCAACCTGTACGGAACTGGAGGTTAAAGGTGCTGATTCTCCAAGGAGGGAGATGGGTAGTAAATCGGCTGGAATGGCGAACCCGAGCAAAGGAGATGAGAAATGAGGTGCGTTTTAGAAACCTTTCCCGATCACACGGTGTACCATCTTCTGGGTTTCTCATGCCTGTTTTCGACGTAGGAAGATGCCCTTGAACCTGGAGATTTGGGACCCATGGGATGGGTCCCATGCAGTATTACTTGAAAGGGTCTGCGTTGGCTCACCCAACCTCACCGAACCTCTCAGCCCCAAGAGTGTCCACCCTTATGTCTCAATCAGCTGTGGGTCTAGATATGGTCAATCCAGGTTGCATCACAGCCCCTGAACGAATTTTGTAAGAATTTCTCTCTCTTTCACTGTCTTTGTTTCACGGGTTTTGAAAAGTAATTTATTTTTATAATGGGGTTTAGCTGCTTTTCACGGCTGTGTTTATGCCGCTTTACACCCCCTTGACTCACTTACAGAGAGATATCAATACATAGGTTTGAAGATTCTTACTAGTCAGATATATTCTTGTGCGGTGAATAGGGGGTGTTGAGTCCAGTTCACTGAAAAAGGAATAGGTCTTGTCTCTTACATATTGGGTTTATGGAACGGTATCTGAGCTAATTTGAAACCCTTGTTTTATGCATCACCCCACCTCACCTTTCCTGTTCAGCAGCCATAGTGTGTTTCCTAAACGTGTGACTCTGTTCTGTTTTGCAATTCAGTTCAAGTGTAGCGGTTTTTACATTCCCTCTACAAGTGATATCTTAGGATAAGTGTCTTTTTCTGTGTGACTTATTTCACTTAGAATCGTCGTACCTAAATCCACTCATCGTGCTGCTACTAGCCTTATGACGTTGATTTCATGGCTGAGTGATATTCCATTGTACATGAGGACCACAACTTCTTTATCCATTTTTCTCTTTCCTAGGATATTTAAGGTGTAATGAAGTGGGGGTTCTTGTCAACAGAGCAGCCCTAAACTTTGGGGTGCCTGTGTCTTGCTGATTTTTAGTTTTCCCAATTTATACGCCCATGAGTGGAAGTGCCCTATGCTCTCCAAGCTGTGTTTTTAGATGTTTCAGAACACACCGTACACTTCTCCGGAGTGCCTGTTGGCAATTTACATCCCACCCATCAGCGTAGCAAGGCTCCCATTTCTCCATGGCCTGTCCTGCATTTCTGGTTTGGACACTTTTTTCCGCATGGCCCTTTTGCCCGCTGGGAAGC
Organism: Balaenoptera acutorostrata; assembly: GCF_949987535.1. Classification (NCBI taxonomy): domain Eukaryota; kingdom Metazoa; phylum Chordata; class Mammalia; order Artiodactyla; family Balaenopteridae; genus Balaenoptera; species Balaenoptera acutorostrata. The sequence continues at coordinate 33,514 of NW_026645771.1, read as the reverse complement.
GAGACTTCTTTGGAGCGCTGATTGGCCTTTCCAGGTTGCTTGGTTGGCCAAAAAGGGCGTATGCGTTTTTTCCTGAATATATTCAGGAAAAAACGCATACGCCCTTTTTAGCCAAGGGCATCATTGTCCACGTTTTGCCGCTTTTCATGTGCTTTCAAGGCGATTCGAATCTACCTCCTGAAATCTGTTTCCTGCAATTCTGCCTTGCTTTCAAAGCCTCTTCGTTGCCTTCCCTTAATATATTTGTGGACGAGAGGTATCATTTAAAACTCTGCAGGTTTGTGAATTGCAGTGCCCCTGAGCTCCATTTTTCAACTCGCTTTTTTGGGAGCTGGCCGCAAAAGCGCAGGATTGCTTCAGGCCCTCTTCTGGTTCTGGGGGGCAGGCTGAGCTTGTGCTTGATTCTTCTTCCTGATGGGAAAATAGAGTGACCTGTGCCTGTCCCAACACCTAGAGCTAGTCTCTCATTGGTTCCCCCTCTTCCCGTTCATCCTCAGGACAAATTGCAACCTGTACGGAACAGGAGGTTAAAGGTGCTGATTCTCCAAGGAGGGAGATGGCTAGTAAATCGGCTGGAATGGCGAACCCGAGCAAAGGAGATGAGAAATGAGGTGCGTTTTAGAAACCTTTCCCGATCACACGGTGTACCATCTTCTGGGTTTCTCTTGCCTGTTTTCGACGTAGGATGATGCCCTTGAACCTGGAGATTTGGGACCCATGGGATGGGTACCATGCAGTATTACTTGAAAGGGTCTGCGTTGGCTCACCCAACCTCACCGAACCTCTCAGCCCCAAGAGTGTCCACCCTTATGTCTCAATCAGCTGTGGGTCTAGATATGGTCAATCCAGGTTGCATCACAGCCCCTGAACGAATTTTGTAAGAATTTCTCTCTCTTTCACTGTCTTTGTTTCACGGGTTTTGAAAAGTAATTTATTTTTATAATGGGGTTTAGCTGCTTTTCACGGCTGTGTTTATGCCGCTTTACACCCCCTTGACTCACTTACAGAGAGATATCAATACATAGGTTTGAAGATTCTTACTAGTCAGATATATTCTTGTGCGGTGAATAGGGGGTGTTGAGTCCAGTTCACTGAAAAAGGAATAGGTCTTGTCTCTTACATATTGGGTTTATGGAACGGTATCTGAGCTAATTTGAAACCCTTGTTTTATGCATCACCCCACCTCACCTTTCCCGTTCAGCAGCCATAGTGTGTTTCCTAAACGTGTGACTCTGTTCTGTTTTGCAATTCAGTTCAAGTGTAGCGGTTTTTACATTCCCTCTACAAGTGATATCTTAGGATAAGTGTCTTTTTCTGTGTGACTTATTTCACTTAGAATCGTCGTACCTAAATCCACTCATCGTGCTGCTACTAGCCTTATGACGTTGATTTCATGGCTGAGTGATATTCCATTGTACATGAGGACCACAACTTCTTTATCCATTTTTCTCTTTCCTAGGATATTTAAGGTGTAATGAAGTGGGGGTTCTTGTCAACAGAGCAGCCCTAAACTTTGGGGTGCCTGTGTCTTGCTGATTTTTAGTTTTCCCAATTTATACGCCCATGAGTGGAAGTGCCCTATGCTCTCCAAGCTGTGTTTTTAGATGTTTCAGAACACACCGTACACTTCTCCGGAGTGCCTGTTGGCAATTTACATCCCACCCATCAGCGTAGCAAGGCTCCCATTTCTCCATGGCCTGTCCTGCATTTCTGGTTTGGACACTTTTTTCCGCATGGCCCTTTTGCCCGCTGGGAAGCGAGACTTCTTTGGAGCGCTGATTGGCCTTTCCAGGTTGCTTGGTTGGCCAAAAAGGGCGTATGCGTTTTTTCCTGAATATATTCAGGAAAAAACGCATACGCCCTTTTTAGCCAAGGGCATCATTGTCCACGTTTTGCCGCTTTTCATGTGCTTTCAAGGCGATTCGAATCTACCTCCTGAAATCTGTTTCCTGCAATTCTGCCTTGCTTTCAAAGCCTCTTCGTTGCCTTCCCTTAATATATTTGTGGACGAGAGGTATCATTTAAAACTCTGCAGGTTTGTGAATTGCAGTGCCCCTGAGCTCCATTTTTCAACTCGCTTTTTTGGGAGCTGGCCGCAAAAGCGCAGGATTGCTTCAGGCCCTCTTCTGGTTCTGGGGGGCAGGCTGAGCTTGTGCTTGATTCTTCTTCCTGATGGGAAAATAGAGTGACCTGTGCCTGTCCCAACACCTAGAGCTAGTCTCTCATTGGTTCCCCCTCTTCCCCTTCATCCTCAGGACAAATTGTAACCTGTACGGAACAGGAGGTTAAAGGTGCTGATTCTCCAAGGAGGGAGATGGCTAGTAAATCGGCTGGAATGGCGAACCCGAGCAAAGGAGATGAGAAATGAGGTGCGTTTTAGAAACCTTTCCCGATCACACGGTGTACCATCTTCTGGGTTTCTCATGCCTGTTTTCGACGTAGGATGATGCCCTTGAACCTGGAGATTTGGGACCCATGGGATGGGTACCATGAAGTATTACTTGAAAGGGTCTGCGTTGGCTCACCCAACCTCACCGAACCTCTCAGCCCCAAGAGTGTCCACCCTTATGTCTCAATCAGCTGTGGGTCTAGATATGGTCAATCCAGGTTGCATCACAGCCCGTGAACGAATTTTGTAAGAATTTCTCTCGCTTTCACTGTCTTTGTTTCACGGGTTTTGAAAAGTAATTTATTTTTATAATGGGGTTTAGCTGCTTTTCACGGCTGTGTTTATGCCGCTTTACACCCCCTTGACTCACTTACAGAGAGCTATCAATACATAGGTTTGAAGATTCTTACTAGTCAGATATATTCTTGTGCGGTGAATAGGGGGTGTTGAGTCCAGTTCACTGAAAAAGGAATAGGTCTTGTCTCTTACATATTGGGATTATGGAACGGTATCGGAGCTAATTTGAAACCCTTGTTTTATGCATCACCCCACCTCACCCTTCCCGTTCAGCAGCCATAGTGTGTTTCCTAAACGTGGGACTCTGTTCTGTTTTGCAATTCAGTTCAAGTGTAGCGGTTTTTACATTCCCTCTAGAAGTGATATCTTATCATAAGTGTCTTTTTCTGTGTGACTTATTTCACTTAGAATCGTCGTACCTAAATCCACTCATCGTGCTGCTACTAGCCTTATGACGTTGATTTCATGGCTGAGTGATATTCCATTGTACATGAGGACCACAACTTCTTTATCCATTTTTCTCTTTCCTAGGATATTTAAGGTGTAATGAAGTGGGGGTTCTTGTCCACAGAGCAGCCCTAAACTTTGGGGTGCCTGTGTCTTGCTGATTTTTAGTTTTCCCAATTTATACGCCCATGAGTGGAAGTGCCCTATGCTCTCCAAGCTGTGTTTTTTAGATGTTTCAGAACACACCGTACACTTCTCCGGAGTGCCTGTTGGCAATTTACATCCCACCCATCAGCGTAGCAAGGCTCCCATTTCTCCATGGCTGGTCCTGCATTTCTGGTTTGGACACTTTTTTCCGCATGGCCCTTTTGCCCGCTGGGAAGCGAGACTTCTTTGGAGCGCTGATTGGCCTTTCCAGGTTGCTTGGTTGGCCAAAAAGGGCGTATGCGTTTTTTCCTGAATATATTCAGGAAAAAACGCATACGCCCTTTTTGGCCAAGGGCATCATTGTCCACGTTTTGCCGCTTTTCATGTGCTTTCAAGGCGATTCGAATCTACCTCCTGAAATCTGTTTCCTGCAATTCTGCCTTGCTTTCAAAGCCTCTTCGTTGCCTTCCCTTAATATATTTGTGGACGAGAGGTATCATTTAAAACTCTGCAGGTTTGTGAATTGCAGTGCCCCTGAGCTCCATTTTTCAACTCGCTTTTTTGGGAGCTGGCCGCAAAAGCGCAGGATTGCTTCAGGCCCTCTTCTGGTTCTGGGGGGCAGGCTGAGCTTGTGCTTGATTCTTCTTCCTGATGGGAAAATAGAGTGACCTGTGCCTGTCCCAACACCTAGAGCTAGTCTCTCATTGGTTCCCCCTCTTCCCGTTCATCCTCAGGACAAATTGCAACCTGTACGGAACAGGAGGTTAAAGGTGCTGATTCTCCAAGGAGGGAGATGGCTAGTAAATCGGCTGGAATGGCGAACCCGAGCAAAGGAGATGAGAAATGAGGTGCGTTTTAGAAACCTTTCCCGATCACACGGTGTACCATCTTCTGGGTTTCTCATGCCTGTTTTCGACGTAGGAAGATGCCCTTGAACCTGGAGATTTGGGACCCATGGGATGGGTACCATGCAGTATTACTTGAAAGGGTCTGCGTTGGCTCACCCAACCTCACCGAACCTCTCAGCCCCAAGAGTGTCCACCCTTATGTCTCAATCAGCTGTGGGTCTAGATATGGTCAATCCAGGTTGCATCACAGCCCGTGAACGAATTTTGTAAGAATTTCTCTCGCTTTCACTGTCTTTGTTTCACGGGTTTTGAAAAGTAATTTATTTTTATAATGGGGTTTAGCTGCTTTTCACGGCTGTGTTTATGCCGCTTTACACCCCCTTGACTCACTTACAGAGAGATATCAATACATAGGTTTGAAGATTCTTACTAGTCAGATATATTCTTGTGCGGTGAATAGGGGGTGTTGAGTCCAGTTCACTGAAAAAGGAATAGGTCTTGTCTCTTACATATTGGGATTATGGAACGGTATCGGAGCTAATTTGAAACCCTTGTTTTATGCATCACCCCACCTCACCTTTCCCGTTCAGCAGCCATAGTGTGTTTCCTAAACGTGGGACTCTGTTCTGTTTTGCAATTCAGTTCAAGTGTAGCGGTTTTTACATTCCCTCTCTAAGTGATATCTTATGATAAGTGTCTTTTTCTGTGTGACTTATTTCACTTAGAATCGTCGTACCTAAATCCACTCATCGTGCTGCTACTAGCCTTATGACGTTGATTTCATGGCTGAGTGATATTCCATTGTACATGAGGACCACAACTTCTTTAACCATTTTTCTCTTTCCTAGGATATTTAAGGTGTAATGAAGTGGGGGTTCTTGTCAACAGAGCAGCCCTAAACTTTGGGGTGCCTGTGTCTTGCTGATTTTTAGTTTTCCCAATTTATACGCCCATGAGTGGAAGTGCCCTATGCTCTCCAAGCTGTGTTTTTAGATGTTTCAGAACACACCGTACACTTCTCCGGAGTGCCTGTTGGCAATTTACATCCCACCCATCAGCGTAGCAAGGCTCCCATTTCTCCATGGCCGGTCCTGCATTTCTGGTTTGGACACTTTTTTCCGCATGGCCCTTTTGCCCGCTGGGAAGCGAGACTTCTTTGGAGCGCTGATTGGCCTTTCCAGGTTGCTTGGTTGGCCAAAAAGGGCGTATGCGTTTTTTCCTGAATATATTCAGGAAAAAACGCATACGCCCTTTTTGGCCAAGGGCATCATTGTCCACGTTTTGCCGCTTTTCATGTGCTTTCAAGGCGATTCGAATCTACCTCCTGAAATCTGTTTCTTGCAATTCTGCCTTGCTTTCAAAGCCTCTTCGTTGCCTTCCCTTAATATATTTGTGGACGAGAGGTATCATTTAAAACTCTGCAGGTTTGTGAATTGCAGTGCCCCTGAGCTCCATTTTTCAACTCGCTTTTTTGGGAGCTGGCCGCAAAAGCGCAGGATTGCTTCAGGCCCTCTTCTGGTTCTGGGGGGCAGGCTGAGCTTGTGCTTGATTCTTCTTCCTGATGGGAAAATAGAGTGACCTGTGCCTGTCCCAACACCTAGAGCTAGTCTCTCATTGGTTCCCCCTCTTCCCGTTCATCCTCAGGACAAATTGCAACCTGTACGGAACTGGAGGTTAAAGGTGCTGATTCTCCAAGGAGGGAGATGGCTAGTAAATCGGCTGGAATGGCGAACCCGAGCAAAGGAGATGAGAAATGAGGTGCGTTTTAGAAACCTTTCCCGATCACACGGTGTACCATCTTCTGGGTTTCTCATGCCTGTTTTCGACGTAGGAAGATGCCCTTGAACCTGGAGATTTGGGACCCATGGGATGGGTCCCATGCAGTATTACTTGAAAGGGTCTGCGTTGGCTCACCCAACCTCACCGAACCTCTCAGCCCCAAGAGTGTCCACCCTTATGTCTCAATCAGCTGTGGGTCTAGATATGGTCAATCCAGGTTGCATCACAGCCCCTGAACGAATTTTGTAAGAATTTCTCTCTCTTTCACTGTCTTTGTTTCACGGGTTTTGAAAAGTAATTTATTTTTATAATGGGGTTTAGCTGCTTTTCACGGCTGTGTTTATGCCGCTTTACACCCCCTTGACTCACTTACAGAGAGATATCAATACATAGGTTTGAAGATTCTTACTAGTCAGATATATTCTTGTGCGGTGAATAGGGGGTGTTGAGTCCAGTTCACTGAAAAAGGAATAGGTCTTGTCTCTTACATATTGGGTTTATGGAACGGTATCTGAGCTAATTTGAAACCCTTGTTTTATGCATCACCCCACCTCACCTTTCCTGTTCAGCAGCCATAGTGTGTTTCCTAAACGTGTGACTCTGTTCTGTTTTGCAATTCAGTTCAAGTGTAGCGGTTTTTACATTCCCTCTACAAGTGATATCTTAGGATAAGTGTCTTTTTCTGTGTGACTTATTTCACTTAGAATCGTCGTACCTAAATCCACTCATCGTGCTGCTACTAGCCTTATGACGTTGATTTCATGGCTGAGTGATATTCCATTGTACATGAGGACCACAACTTCTTTATCCATTTTTCTCTTTCCTAGGATATTTAAGGTGTAATGAAGTGGGGGTTCTTGTCAACAGAGCAGCCCTAAACTTTGGGGTGCCTGTGTCTTGCTGATTTTTAGTTTTCCCAATTTATACGCCCATGAGTGGAAGTGCCCTATGCTCTCCAAGCTGTGTTTTTAGATGTTTCAGAACACACCGTACACTTCTCCGGAGTGCCTGTTGGCAATTTACATCCCACCCATCAGCGTAGCAAGGCTCCCATTTCTCCATGGCCTGTCCTGCATTTCTGGTTTGGACACTTTTTTCCGCATGGCCCTTTTGCCCGCTGGGAAGCGAGACTTCTTTGGAGCGCTGATTGGCCTTTCCAGGTTGCTTGGTTGGCCAAAAAGGGCGTATGCGTTTTTTCCTGAATATATTCAGGAAAAAACGCATACGCCCTTTTTAGCCAAGGGCATCATTGTCCACGTTTTGCCGCTTTTCATGTGCTTTCAAGGCGATTCGAATCTACCTCCTGAAATCTGTTTCCTGCAATTCTGCCTTGCTTTCAAAGCCTCTTCGTTGCCTTCCCTTAATATATTTGTGGACGAGAGGTATCATTTAAAACTCTGCAGGTTTGTGAATTGCAGTGCCCCTGAGCTCCATTTTTCAACTCGCTTTTTTGGGAGCTGGCCGCAAAAGCGCAGGATTGCTTCAGGCCCTCTTCTGGTTCTGGGGGGCAGGCTGAGCTTGTGCTTGATTCTTCTTCCTGATGGGAAAATAGAGTGACCTGTGCCTGTCCCAACACCTAGAGCTAGTCTCTCATTGGTTCCCCCTCTTCCCCTTCATCCTCAGGACAAATTGTAACCTGTACGGAACAGGAGGTTAAAGGTGCTGATTCTCCAAGGAGGGAGATGGCTAGTAAATCGGCTGGAATGGCGAACCCGAGCAAAGGAGATGAGAAATGAGGTGCGTTTTAGAAACCTTTCCCGATCACACGGTGTACCATCTTCTGGGTTTCTCATGCCTGTTTTCGACGTAGGATGATGCCCTTGAACCTGGAGATTTGGGACCCATGGGATGGGTACCATGCAGTATTACTTGAAAGGGTCTGCGTTGGCTCACCCAACCTCACCGAACCTCTCAGCCCCAAGAGTGTCCACCCTTATGTCTCAATCAGCTGTGGGTCTAGATATGGTCAATCCAGGTTGCATCACAGCCCGTGAACGAATTTTGTAAGAATTTCTCTCGCTTTCACTGTCTTTGTTTCACGGGTTTTGAAAAGTAATTTATTTTTATAATGGGGTTTAGCTGCTTTTCACGGCTGTGTTTATGCCGCTTTACACCCCCTTGACTCACTTACAGAGAGCTATCAATACATAGGTTTGAAGATTCTTACTAGTCAGATATATTCTTGTGCGGTGAATAGGGGGTGTTGAGTCCAGTTCACTGAAAAAGGAATAGGTCTTGTCTCTTACATATTGGGATTATGGAACGGTATCGGAGCTAATTTGAAACCCTTGTTTTATGCATCACCCCACCTCACCCTTCCCGTTCAGCAGCCATAGTGTGTTTCCTAAACGTGGGACTCTGTTCTGTTTTGCAATTCAGTTCAAGTGTAGCGGTTTTTACATTCCCTCTAGAAGTGATATCTTATGATAAGTGTCTTTTTCTGTGTGACTTATTTCACTTAGAATCGTCGTACCTAAATCCACTCATCGTGCTGCTACTAGCCTTATGACGTTGATTTCATGGCTGAGTGATATTCCATTGTACATGAGGACCACAACTTCTTTATCCATTTTTCTCTTTCCTAGGATATTTAAGGTGTAATGAAGTGGGGGTTCTTGTCCACAGAGCAGCCCTAAACTTTGGGGTGCCTGTGTCTTGCTGATTTTTAGTTTTCCCAATTTATACGCCCATGAGTGGAAGTGCCCTATGCTCTCCAAGCTGTGTTTTTAGATGTTTCAGAACACACCGTACACTTCTCCGGAGTGCCTGTTGGCAATTTACATCCCACCCATCAGCGTAGCAAGGCTCTCATTTCTCCATGGCCGGTCCTGCATTTCTGGTTTGGACACTTTTTTCCCCATGGCCCTTTTGCCCGCTGGGAAGCGAGACTTCTTTGGAGCGCTGATTGGCCTTTCCAGGTTGCTTGGTTGGCCAAAAAGGGCGTATGCGTTTTTTCCTGAATATATTCAGGAAAAAACGCATACGCCCTTTTTGGCCAAGGGCATCATTGTCCACGTTTTGCCGCTTTTCATGTGCTTTCAAGGCGATTCGAATCTACCTCCTGAAATCTGTTTCCTGCAATTCTGCCTTGCTTTCAAAGCCTCTTCGTTGCCTTCCCTTAATATATTTGTGGACGAGAGGTATCATTTAAAACTCTGCAGGTTTGTGAATTGCAGTGCCCCTGAGCTCCATTTTTCAACTCGCTTTTTTGGGAGCTGGCCGCAAAAGCGCAGGATTGCTTCAGGCCCTCTTCTGGTTTTGGGTGGCAGGCTGAGCTTGTGCTTAATTCTTCTTCCTGATGGGAAAATAGAGTGACCTGTGCCTGTCCCAATACCTAGAGCTAGTCTCTCATTGGTTCCCCCTCTTCCCGTTCATCCTCAGGACAAATTGCAACCTGTACGGAACAGGAGGTTAAAGGTGCTGATTCTCCAAGGAGGGAGATGGCTAGTAAATCGGCTGGAATGGCGAACCCGAGCAAAGGAGATGAGAAATGAGGTGCGTTTTAGAAACCTTTCCCGATCACACGGTGTAGCATCTTCTGGGTTTCTCATGCCTGTTTTCGACGTAGGAAGATGCCCTTGAACCTGGAGATTTGGGACCCATGGGATGGGTACCATGCAGTATTACTTGAAAGGGTCTGCGTTGGCTCACCCAACCTCACCGAACCTCTCAGCCCCAAGAGTGTCCACCCTTATGTCTCAATCAGCTGTGGGTCTAGATATGGTCAATCCAGGTTGCATCACAGCCCCTGAACGAATTTTGTAAGAATTTCTCTCTCTTTCACTGTCTTTGTTTCACGGGTTTTGAAAAGTAATTTATTTTTATAATGGGGTTTAGCTGCTTTTCACGGCTGTGTTTATGCCGCTTTACACCCCCTTGACTCACTTACAGAGAGATATCAATACATAGGTTTGAAGATTCTTACTAGTCAGATATATTCTTGTGCGGTGAATAGGGGGTGATGAGTCCAGTTCACTGAAAAAGGAATAGGTCTTGTCTCTTACATATTGGGTTTATGGAACGGTATCTGAGCTAATTTGAAACCCTTGTTTTATGCATCACCCCACCTCACCTTTCCTGTTCAGCAGCCATAGTGTGTTTCCTAAACGTGGGACTCTGTTCTGTTTTGCAATTCAGTTCAAGTGTAGCGGTTTTTACATTCCCTCTCTAAGTGATATCTTATGATAAGTGTCTTTTCTGTGTGACTTATTTCACTTAGAATCGTCGTACCTAAATCCACTCATCGTGCTGCTACTAGCCTTATGACGTTGATTTCATGGCTGAGTGATATTCCATTGTACATGAGGACCACAACTTCTTTATCCATTTTTCTCTTTCCTAGGATATTTAAGGTGTAATGAAGTGGGGGTTCTTGTCCACAGAGCAGCCCTAAACTTTGGGGTGCCTGTGTCTTGCTGATTTTTAGTTTTCCCAATTCATACGGCTATGAGTGGAAGTGCCCTATGCTCTCCAAGCTGTGTTTTTAGATGTTTCAGAACACACCGTACACTTCTCCGGAGTGCCTGTTGTCAATTTACATCCCACCCATCAGCGTAGCAAGGCTCCCATTTCTCCATGGCCGGTCCTGCATTTCTGGTTTGGACACTTTTTTCCCCATGGCCCTTTTGCCCGCTGGGAAGCGAGACTTCTTTGGAGCGCTGATTGGCCTTTCCAGGTTGCTTGGTTGGTCAAAAAGGGCGTATGCGTTTTTTCCTGAATATATTCAGGAAAAAACGCATACGCCCTTTTTGGCCAAGGGCATCATTGTCCACGTTTTGCCGCTTTTCATGTGCTTTCAAGGTGATTCGAATCTACCTCCTGAAATCTGTTTCCTGCAATTCTGCCTTGCTTTCAAAGCCTCTTCGTTGCCTTCCCTTAATATATTTGTGGACGAGAGGTATCATTTAAAACTCTGCAGGTTTGTGAATTGCAGTGCCCCTGAGCTCCATTTTTCAACTCGCTTTTTTGGGAGCTGGCCGCAAAAGCGCAGGATTGCTTCAGGCCCTCTTCTGGTTCTGGGGGGCAGGCTGAGCTTGTGCTTGATTCTTCTTCCTGATGGGAAAATAGAGTGACCTGTGCCTGTCCCAACACCTAGAGCTAGTCTCTCATTGGTTCCCCCTCTTCCCGTTCATCCTCAGGACAAATTGCAACCTGTACGGAACAGGAGGTTAAAGGTGCTGATTCTCCAAGGAGGGAAATGGCTAGTAAATCGGCTGGAATGGCGAACCCGAGCAAAGGAGATGAGAAATGAGGTGCGTTTTAGAAACCTTTCCCGATCACACGGTGTACCATCTTCTGGGTTTCTCATGCCTGTTTTCGACGTAGGAAGATGCCCTTGAACCTGGAGATTTGGGACCCATGGGATGGGTACCATGCAGTATTACTTGAAAGGGTCTGCGTTGGCTCACCCAACCTCACCGAACCTCTCAGCCCCAAGAGTGTCCACCCTTATGTCTCAATCAGCTGTGGGTCTAGATATGGTCAATCCAGGTTGCATCACAGCCCGTGAACGAATTTTGTAAGAATTTCTCTCGCTTTCACTGTCTTTGTTTCACGGGTTTTGAAAAGTAATTTATTTTTATAATGGGGTTTAGCTGCTTTTCACGGCTGTGTTTATGCCGCTTTACACCCCCTTGACTCACTTACAGAGAGATATCAATACATAGGTTTGAAGATTCTTACTAGTCAGATATATTCTTGTGCGGTGAATAGGGGGTGTTGAGTCCAGTTCACTGAAAAAGGAATAGGTCTTGTCTCTTACATATTGGGATTATGGAACGGTATCGGAGCTAATTTGAAACCCTTGTTTTATGCATCACCCCACCTCACCTTTCCCGTTCAGCAGCCATAGTGTGTTTCCTAAACGTGTGACTCTGTTCTGTTTTGCAATTCAGTTCAAGTGTAGCGGTTTTTACATTCCCTCTCTAAGTGATATCTTATGATAAGTGTCTTTTTCTGTGTGACTTATTTCACTTAGAATCGTCGTACCTAAATCCACTCATCGTGCTGCTACTAGCCTTATGACGTTGATTTCATGGCTGAGTGATATTCCATTGTACATGAGGACCACAACTTCTTTAACCATTTTTCTCTTTCCTAGGATATTTAAGGTGTAATGAAGTGGGGGTTCTTGTCAACAGAGCAGCCCTAAACTTTGGGGTGCCTGTGTCTTGCTGATTTTTAGTTTTCCCAATTTATACGCCCATGAGTGGAAGTGCCCTATGCTCTCCAAGCTGTGTTTTTAGATGTTTCAGAACACACCGTACACTTCTCCGGAGTGCCTGTTGGCAATTTACATCCCACCCATCAGCGTAGCAAGGCTCCCATTTCTCCATGGCCGGTCCTGCATTTCTGGTTTGGACACTTTTTTCCGCATGGCCCTTTTGCCCGCTGGGAAGCGAGACTTCTTTGGAGCGCTGATTGGCCTTTCCAGGTTGCTTGGTTGGCCAAAAAGGGCGTATGCGTTTTTTCCTGAATATATTCAGGAAAAAACGCATACGCCCTTTTTGGCCAAGGGCATCATTGTCCACGTTTTGCCGCTTTTCATGTGCTTTCAAGGCGATTCGAATCTACCTCCTGAAATCTGTTTCTTGCAATTCTGCCTTGCTTTCAAAGCCTCTTCGTTGCCTTCCCTTAATATATTTGTGGACGAGAGGTATCATTTAAAACTCTGCAGGTTTGTGAATTGCAGTGCCCCTGAGCTCCATTTTTCAACTCGCTTTTTTGGGAGCTGGCCGCAAAAGCGCAGGATTGCTTCAGGCCCTCTTCTGGTTCTGGGGGGCAGGCTGAGCTTGTGCTTGATTCTTCTTCCTGATGGGAAAATAGAGTGACCTGTGCCTGTCCCAACACCTAGAGCTAGTCTCTCATTGGTTCCCCCTCTTCCCGTTCATCCTCAGGACAAATTGCAACCTGTACGGAACAGGAGGTTAAAGGTGCTGATTCTCCAAGGAGGGAGATGGCTAGTAAATCGGCTGGAATGGCGAACCCGAGCAAAGGAGATGAGAAATGAGGTGCGTTTTAGAAACCTTTCCCGATCACACGGTGTACCATCTTCTGGGTTTCTCATGCCTGTTTTCGACGTAGGAAGATGCCCTTGAACCTGGAGATTTGGGACCCATGGGATGGGTCCCATGCAGTATTACTTGAAAGGGTCTGCGTTGGCTCACCCAACCTCACCGAACCTCTCAGCCCCAAGAGTGTCCACCCTTATGTCTCAATCAGCTGTGGGTCTAGATATGGTCAATCCAGGTTGCATCACAGCCCCTGAACGAATTTTGTAAGAATTTCTCTCTCTTTCACTGTCTTTGTTTCACGGGTTTTGAAAAGTAATTTATTTTTATAATGGGGTTTAGCTGCTTTTCACGGCTGTGTTTATGCCGCTTTACACCCCCTTGACTCACTTACAGAGAGATATCAATACATAGGTTTGAAGATTCTTACTAGTCAGATATATTCTTGTGCGGTGAATAGGGGGTGATGAGTCCAGTTCACTGAAAAAGGAATAGGTCTTGTCTCTTACATATTGGGTTTATGGAACGGTATCTGAGCTAATTTGAAACCCTTGTTTTATGCATCACCCCACCTCACCTTTCCTGTTCAGCAGCCATAGTGTGTTTCCTAAACGTGGGACTCTGTTCTGTTTTGCAATTCAGTTCAAGTGTAGCGGTTTTTACATTCCCTCTCTAAGTGATATCTTATGATAAGTGTCTTTTCTGTGTGACTTATTTCACTTAGAATCGTCGTACCTAAATCCACTCATCGTGCTGCTACTAGCCTTATGACGTTGATTTCATGGCTGAGTGATATTCCATTGTACATGAGGACCACAACTTCTTTATCCATTTTTCTCTTTCCTAGGATATTTAAGGTGTAATGAAGTGGGGGTTCTTGTCCACAGAGCAGCCCTAAACTTTGGGGTGCCTGTGTCTTGCTGATTTTTAGTTTTCCCAATTCATACGGCCATGAGTGGAAGTGCCCTATGCTCTCCAAGCTGTGTTTTTAGATGTTTCAGAACACACCGTACACTTCTCCGGAGTGCCTGTTGTCAATTTACATCCCACCCATCAGCGTAGCAAGGCTCCCATTTCTCCATGGCCGGTCCTGCATTTCTGGTTTGGACACTTTTTTCCCCATGGCCCTTTTGCCCGCTGGGAAGCGAGACTTCTTTGGAGCGCTGATTGGCCTTTCCAGGTTGCTTGGTTGGCCAAAAAGGGCGTATGCGTTTTTTCCTGAATATATTCAGGAAAAAACGCATACGCCCTTTTTGGCCAAGGGCATCATTGTCCACGTTTTGCCGCTTTTCATGTGCTTTCAAGGTGATTCGAATCTACCTCCTGAAATCTGTTTCCTGCAATTCTGCCTTGCTTTCAAAGCCTCTTCGTTGCCTTCCCTTAATATATTTGTGGACGAGAGGTATCATTTAAAACTCTGCAGGTTTGTGAATTGCAGTGCCCCTGAGCTCCATTTTTCAACTCGCTTTTTTGGGAGCTGGCCGCAAAAGCGCAGGATTGCTTCAGGCCCTCTTCTGGTTCTGGGGGGCAGGCTGAGCTTGTGCTTGATTCTTCTTCCTGATGGGAAAATAGAGTGACCTGTGCCTGTCCCAACACCTAGAGCTAGTCTCTCATTGGTTCCCCCTCTTCCCGTTCATCCTCAGGACAAATTGCAACCTGTACGGAACAGGAGGTTAAAGGTGCTGATTCTCCAAGGAGGGAGATGGCTAGTAAATCGGCTGGAATGGCGAACCCGAGCAAAGGAGATGAGAAATGAGGTGCGTTTTAGAAACCTTTCCCGATCACACGGTGTACCATCTTCTGGGTTTCTCATGCCTGTTTTCGACGTAGGAAGATGCCCTTGAACCTGGAGATTTGGGACCCATGGGATGGGTACCATGCAGTATTACTTGAAAGGGTCTGCGTTGGCTCACCCAACCTCACCGAACCTCTCAGCCCCAAGAGTGTCCACCCTTATGTCTCAATCAGCTGTGGGTCTAGATATGGTCAATCCAGGTTGCATCACAGCCCGTGAACGAATTTTGTAAGAATTTCTCTCGCTTTCACTGTCTTTGTTTCACGGGTTTTGAAAAGTAATTTATTTTTATAATGGGGTTTAGCTGCTTTTCACGGCTGTGTTTATGCCGCTTTACACCCCCTTGACTCACTTACAGAGAGATATCAATACATAGGTTTGAAGATTCTTACTAGTCAGATATATTCTTGTGCGGTGAATAGGGGGTGTTGAGTCCAGTTCACTGAAAAAGGAATAGGTCTTGTCTCTTACATATTGGGATTATGGAACGGTATCGGAGCTAATTTGAAACCCTTGTTTTATGCATCACCCCACCTCACCTTTCCCGTTCAGCAGCCATAGTGTGTTTCCTAAACGTGTGACTCTGTTCTGTTTTGCAATTCAGTTCAAGTGTAGCGGTTTTTACATTCCCTCTCTAAGTGATATCTTATGATAAGTGTCTTTTTCTGTGTGACTTATTTCACTTAGAATCGTCGTACCTAAATCCACTCATCGTGCTGCTACTAGCCTTATGACGTTGATTTCATGGCTGAGTGATATTCCATTGTACATGAGGACCACAACTTCTTTAACCATTTTTCTCTTTCCTAGGATATTTAAGGTGTAATGAAGTGGGGGTTCTTGTCAACAGAGCAGCCCTAAACTTTGGGGTGCCTGTGTCTTGCTGATTTTTAGTTTTCCCAATTTATACGCCCATGAGTGGAAGTGCCCTATGCTCTCCAAGCTGTGTTTTTAGATGTTTCAGAACACACCGTACACTTCTCCGGAGTGCCTGTTGGCAATTTACATCCCACCCATCAGCGTAGCAAGGCTCCCATTTCTCCATGGCCGGTCCTGCATTTCTGGTTTGGACACTTTTTTCCGCATGGCCCTTTTGCCCGCTGGGAAGCGAGACTTCTTTGGAGCGCTGATTGGCCTTTCCAGGTTGCTTGGTTGGCCAAAAAGGGCGTATGCGTTTTTTCCTGAATATATTCAGGAAAAAACGCATACGCCCTTTTTGGCCAAGGGCATCATTGTCCACGTTTTGCCGCTTTTCATGTGCTTTCAAGGCGATTCGAATCTACCTC
This sequence comes from Balaenoptera acutorostrata, assembly GCF_949987535.1. Lineage (NCBI taxonomy): Eukaryota > Metazoa > Chordata > Mammalia > Artiodactyla > Balaenopteridae > Balaenoptera > Balaenoptera acutorostrata. The sequence continues at coordinate 17,516 of NW_026645771.1, read as the reverse complement.
CTGAAATCTGTTTCTTGCAATTCTGCCTTGCTTTCAAAGCCTCTTCGTTGCCTTCCCTTAATATATTTGTGGACGAGAGGTATCATTTAAAACTCTGCAGGTTTGTGAATTGCAGTGCCCCTGAGCTCCATTTTTCAACTCGCTTTTTTGGGAGCTGGCCGCAAAAGCGCAGGATTGCTTCAGGCCTTCTTCTGGTTCTGGGGGGCAGGCTGAGCTTGTGCTTGATTCTTCTTCCTGATGGGAAAATAGAGTGACCTGTGCCTGTCCCAACACCTAGAGCTAGTCTCTCATTGGTTCCCCCTCTTCCCGTTCATCCTCAGGACAAATTGCAACCTGTACGGAACAGGAGGTTAAAGGTGCTGATTCTCCAAGGAGGGAGATGGCTAGTAAATCGGCTGGAATGGCGAACCCGAGCAAAGGAGATGAGAAATGAGGTGCGTTTTAGAAACCTTTCCCGATCACACGGTGTACCATCTTCTGGGTTTCTCATGCCTGTTTTCGACGTAGGAAGATGCCCTTGAACCTGGAGATTTGGGACCCATGGGATGGGTCCCATGCAGTATTACTTGAAAGGGTCTGCGTTGGCTCACCCAACCTCACCGAACCTCTCAGCCCCAAGAGTGTCCACCCTTATGTCTCAATCAGCTGTGGGTCTAGATATGGTCAATCCAGGTTGCATCACAGCCCCTGAACGAATTTTGTAAGAATTTCTCTCTCTTTCACTGTCTTTGTTTCACGGGTTTTGAAAAGTAATTTATTTTTATAATGGGGTTTAGCTGCTTTTCACGGCTGTGTTTATGCCGCTTTACACCCCCTTGACTCACTTACAGAGAGATATCAATACATAGGTTTGAAGATTCTTACTAGTCAGATATATTCTTGTGCGGTGAATAGGGGGTGATGAGTCCAGTTCACTGAAAAAGGAATAGGTCTTGTCTCTTACATATTGGGTTTATGGAACGGTATCTGAGCTAATTTGAAACCCTTGTTTTATGCATCACCCCACCTCACCTTTCCTGTTCAGCAGCCATAGTGTGTTTCCTAAACGTGGGACTCTGTTCTGTTTTGCAATTCAGTTCAAGTGTAGCGGTTTTTACATTCCCTCTCTAAGTGATATCTTATGATAAGTGTCTTTTCTGTGTGACTTATTTCACTTAGAATCGTCGTACCTAAATCCACTCATCGTGCTGCTACTAGCCTTATGACGTTGATTTCATGGCTGAGTGATATTCCATTGTACATGAGGACCACAACTTCTTTATCCATTTTTCTCTTTCCTAGGATATTTAAGGTGTAATGAAGTGGGGGTTCTTGTCCACAGAGCAGCCCTAAACTTTGGGGTGCCTGTGTCTTGCTGATTTTTAGTTTTCCCAATTCATACGGCCATGAGTGGAAGTGCCCTATGCTCTCCAAGCTGTGTTTTTAGATGTTTCAGAACACACCGTACACTTCTCCGGAGTGCCTGTTGTCAATTTACATCCCACCCATCAGCGTAGCAAGGCTCCCATTTCTCCATGGCCGGTCCTGCATTTCTGGTTTGGACACTTTTTTCCCCATGGCCCTTTTGCCCGCTGGGAAGCGAGACTTCTTTGGAGCGCTGATTGGCCTTTCCAGGTTGCTTGGTTGGCCAAAAAGGGCGTATGCGTTTTTTCCTGAATATATTCAGGAAAAAACGCATACGCCCTTTTTGGCCAAGGGCATCATTGTCCACGTTTTGCCGCTTTTCATGTGCTTTCAAGGTGATTCGAATCTACCTCCTGAAATCTGTTTCCTGCAATTCTGCCTTGCTTTCAAAGCCTCTTCGTTGCCTTCCCTTAATATATTTGTGGACGAGAGGTATCATTTAAAACTCTGCAGGTTTGTGAATTGCAGTGCCCCTGAGCTCCATTTTTCAACTCGCTTTTTTGGGAGCTGGCCGCAAAAGCGCAGGATTGCTTCAGGCCCTCTTCTGGTTCTGGGGGGCCGGCTGAGCTTGTGCTTAATTCTTCTTCCTGATGGGAAAATAGAGTGACCTGTGCCTGTCCCAACACCTAGAGCTAGTCTCTCATTGGTTCCCCCTCTTCCCCTTCATCCTCAGGACAAATTGCAACCTGTACGGAACAGGAGGTTAAAGGTGCTGATTCTCCAAGGAGGGAGATGGCTAGTAAATCGGCTGGAATGGCGAACCCGAGCAAAGGAGATGAGAAATGAGGTGCGTTTTAGAAACCTTTCCCGATCACACGGTGTACCATCTTCTGGGTTTCTCATGCCTGTTTTCGACGTAGGAAGATGCCCTTGAACCTGGAGATTTGGGACCCATGGGATGGGTACCATGCAGTATTACTTGAAAGGGTCTGCGTTGGCTCACCCAACCTCACCGAACCTCTCAGCCCCAAGAGTGTCCACCCTTATGTCTCAATCAGCTGTGGGTCTAGATATGGTCAATCCAGGTTGCATCACAGCCCGTGAACGAATTTTGTAAGAATTTCTCTCGCTTTCACTGTCTTTGTTTCACGGGTTTTGAAAAGTAATTTATTTTTATAATGGGGTTTAGCTGCTTTTCACGGCTGTGTTTATGCCGCTTTACACCCCCTTGACTCACTTACAGAGAGATATCAATACATAGGTTTGAAGATTCTTACTAGTCAGATATATTCTTGTGCGGTGAATAGGGGGTGTTGAGTCCAGTTCACTGAAAAAGGAATAGGTCTTGTCTCTTACATATTGGGATTATGGAACGGTATCGGAGCTAATTTGAAACCCTTGTTTTATGCATCACCCCACCTCACCTTTCCCGTTCAGCAGCCATAGTGTGTTTCCTAAACGTGTGACTCTGTTCTGTTTTGCAATTCAGTTCAAGTGTAGCGGTTTTTACATTCCCTCTCTAAGTGATATCTTATGATAAGTGTCTTTTTCTGTGTGACTTATTTCACTTAGAATCGTCGTACCTAAATCCACTCATCGTGCTGCTACTAGCCTTATGACGTTGATTTCATGGCTGAGTGATATTCCATTGTACATGAGGACCACAACTTCTTTAACCATTTTTCTCTTTCCTAGGATATTTAAGGTGTAATGAAGTGGGGGTTCTTGTCAACAGAGCAGCCCTAAACTTTGGGGTGCCTGTGTCTTGCTGATTTTTAGTTTTCCCAATTTATACGCCCATGAGTGGAAGTGCCCTATGCTCTCCAAGCTGTGTTTTTAGATGTTTCAGAACACACCGTACACTTCTCCGGAGTGCCTGTTGGCAATTTACATCCCACCCATCAGCGTAGCAAGGCTCCCATTTCTCCATGGCCGGTCCTGCATTTCTGGTTTGGACACTTTTTTCCGCATGGCCCTTTTGCCCGCTGGGAAGCGAGACTTCTTTGGAGCGCTGATTGGCCTTTCCAGGTTGCTTGGTTGGCCAAAAAGGGCGTATGCGTTTTTTCCTGAATATATTCAGGAAAAAACGCATACGCCCTTTTTGGCCAAGGGCATCATTGTCCACGTTTTGCCGCTTTTCATGTGCTTTCAAGGCGATTCGAATCTACCTCCTGAAATCTGTTTCTTGCAATTCTGCCTTGCTTTCAAAGCCTCTTCGTTGCCTTCCCTTAATATATTTGTGGACGAGAGGTATCATTTAAAACTCTGCAGGTTTGTGAATTGCAGTGCCCCTGAGCTCCATTTTTCAACTCGCTTTTTTGGGAGCTGGCCGCAAAAGCGCAGGATTGCTTCAGGCCCTCTTCTGGTTCTGGGGGGCAGGCTGAGCTTGTGCTTGATTCTTCTTCCTGATGGGAAAATAGAGTGACCTGTGCCTGTCCCAACACCTAGAGCTAGTCTCTCATTGGTTCCCCCTCTTCCCGTTCATCCTCAGGACAAATTGCAACCTGTACGGAACAGGAGGTTAAAGGTGCTGATTCTCCAAGGAGGGAGATGGCTAGTAAATCGGCTGGAATGGCGAACCCGAGCAAAGGAGATGAGAAATGAGGTGCGTTTTAGAAACCTTTCCCGATCACACGGTGTACCATCTTCTGGGTTTCTCATGCCTGTTTTCGACGTAGGAAGATGCCCTTGAACCTGGAGATTTGGGACCCATGGGATGGGTCCCATGCAGTATTACTTGAAAGGGTCTGCGTTGGCTCACCCAACCTCACCGAACCTCTCAGCCCCAAGAGTGTCCACCCTTATGTCTCAATCAGCTGTGGGTCTAGATATGGTCAATCCAGGTTGCATCACAGCCCCTGAACGAATTTTGTAAGAATTTCTCTCTCTTTCACTGTCTTTGTTTCACGGGTTTTGAAAAGTAATTTATTTTTATAATGGGGTTTAGCTGCTTTTCACGGCTGTGTTTATGCCGCTTTACACCCCCTTGACTCACTTACAGAGAGATATCAATACATAGGTTTGAAGATTCTTACTAGTCAGATATATTCTTGTGCGGTGAATAGGGGGTGTTGAGTCCAGTTCACTGAAAAAGGAATAGGTCTTGTCTCTTACATATTGGGTTTATGGAACGGTATCTGAGCTAATTTGAAACCCTTGTTTTATGCATCACCCCACCTCACCTTTCCTGTTCAGCAGCCATAGTGTGTTTCCTAAACGTGTGACTCTGTTCTGTTTTGCAATTCAGTTCAAGTGTAGCGGTTTTTACATTCCCTCTACAAGTGATATCTTAGGATAAGTGTCTTTTTCTGTGTGACTTATTTCACTTAGAATCGTCGTACCTAAATCCACTCATCGTGCTGCTACTAGCCTTATGACGTTGATTTCATGGCTGAGTGATATTCCATTGTACATGAGGACCACAACTTCTTTATCCATTTTTCTCTTTCCTAGGATATTTAAGGTGTAATGAAGTGGGGGTTCTTGTCAACAGAGCAGCCCTAAACTTTGGGGTGCCTGTGTCTTGCTGATTTTTAGTTTTCCCAATTTATACGCCCATGAGTGGAAGTGCCCTATGCTCTCCAAGCTGTGTTTTTAGATGTTTCAGAACACACCGTACACTTCTCCGGAGTGCCTGTTGGCAATTTACATCCCACCCATCAGCGTAGCAAGGCTCCCATTTCTCCATGGCCTGTCCTGCATTTCTGGTTTGGACACTTTTTTCCGCATGGCCCTTTTGCCCGCTGGGAAGCGAGACTTCTTTGGAGCGCTGATTGGCCTTTCCAGGTTGCTTGGTTGGCCAAAAAGGGCGTATGCGTTTTTTCCTGAATATATTCAGGAAAAAACGCATACGCCCTTTTTAGCCAAGGGCATCATTGTCCACGTTTTGCCGCTTTTCATGTGCTTTCAAGGCGATTCGAATCTACCTCCTGAAATCTGTTTCCTGCAATTCTGCCTTGCTTTCAAAGCCTCTTCGTTGCCTTCCCTTAATATATTTGTGGACGAGAGGTATCATTTAAAACTCTGCAGGTTTGTGAATTGCAGTGCCCCTGAGCTCCATTTTTCAACTCGCTTTTTTGGGAGCTGGCCGCAAAAGCGCAGGATTGCTTCAGGCCCTCTTCTGGTTCTGGGGGGCAGGCTGAGCTTGTGCTTGATTCTTCTTCCTGATGGGAAAATAGAGTGACCTGTGCCTGTCCCAACACCTAGAGCTAGTCTCTCATTGGTTCCCCCTCTTCCCGTTCATCCTCAGGACAAATTGCAACCTGTACGGAACAGGAGGTTAAAGGTGCTGATTCTCCAAGGAGGGAGATGGCTAGTAAATCGGCTGGAATGGCGAACCCGAGCAAAGGAGATGAGAAATGAGGTGCGTTTTAGAAACCTTTCCCGATCACACGGTGTACCATCTTCTGGGTTTCTCATGCCTGTTTTCGACGTAGGAAGATGCCCTTGAACCTGGAGATTTGGGACCCATGGGATGGGTACCATGCAGTATTACTTGAAAGGGTCTGCGTTGGCTCACCCAACCTCACCGAACCTCTCAGCCCCAAGAGTGTCCACCCTTATGTCTCAATCAGCTGTGGGTCTAGATATGGTCAATCCAGGTTGCATCACAGCCCGTGAACGAATTTTGTAAGAATTTCTCTCGCTTTCACTGTCTTTGTTTCACGGGTTTTGAAAAGTAATTTATTTTTATAATGGGGTTTAGCTGCTTTTCACGGCTGTGTTTATGCCGCTTTACACCCCCTTGACTCACTTACAGAGAGATATCAATACATAGGTTTGAAGATTCTTACTAGTCAGATATATTCTTGTGCGGTGAATAGGGGGTGTTGAGTCCAGTTCACTGAAAAAGGAATAGGTCTTGTCTCTTACATATTGGGATTATGGAACGGTATCGGAGCTAATTTGAAACCCTTGTTTTATGCATCACCCCACCTCACCTTTCCCGTTCAGCAGCCATAGTGTGTTTCCTAAACGTGTGACTCTGTTCTGTTTTGCAATTCAGTTCAAGTGTAGCGGTTTTTACATTCCCTCTCTAAGTGATATCTTATGATAAGTGTCTTTTTCTGTGTGACTTATTTCACTTAGAATCGTCGTACCTAAATCCACTCATCGTGCTGCTACTAGCCTTATGACGTTGATTTCATGGCTGAGTGATATTCCATTGTACATGAGGACCACAACTTCTTTAACCATTTTTCTCTTTCCTAGGATATTTAAGGTGTAATGAAGTGGGGGTTCTTGTCAACAGAGCAGCCCTAAACTTTGGGGTGCCTGTGTCTTGCTGATTTTTAGTTTTCCCAATTTATACGCCCATGAGTGGAAGTGCCCTATGCTCTCCAAGCTGTGTTTTTAGATGTTTCAGAACACACCGTACACTTCTCCGGAGTGCCTGTTGGCAATTTACATCCCACCCATCAGCGTAGCAAGGCTCCCATTTCTCCATGGCCGGTCCTGCATTTCTGGTTTGGACACTTTTTTCCGCATGGCCCTTTTGCCCGCTGGGAAGCGAGACTTCTTTGGAGCGCTGATTGGCCTTTCCAGGTTGCTTGGTTGGCCAAAAAGGGCGTATGCGTTTTTTCCTGAATATATTCAGGAAAAAACGCATACGCCCTTTTTGGCCAAGGGCATCATTGTCCACGTTTTGCCGCTTTTCATGTGCTTTCAAGGCGATTCGAATCTACCTCCTGAAATCTGTTTCTTGCAATTCTGCCTTGCTTTCAAAGCCTCTTCGTTGCCTTCCCTTAATATATTTGTGGACGAGAGGTATCATTTAAAACTCTGCAGGTTTGTGAATTGCAGTGCCCCTGAGCTCCATTTTTCAACTCGCTTTTTTGGGAGCTGGCCGCAAAAGCGCAGGATTGCTTCAGGCCCTCTTCTGGTTCTGGGGGGCAGGCTGAGCTTGTGCTTGATTCTTCTTCCTGATGGGAAAATAGAGTGACCTGTGCCTGTCCCAACACCTAGAGCTAGTCTCTCATTGGTTCCCCCTCTTCCCCTTCATCCTCAGGACAAATTGTAACCTGTACGGAACAGGAGGTTAAAGGTGCTGATTCTCCAAGGAGGGAGATGGCTAGTAAATCGGCTGGAATGGCGAACCCGAGCAAAGGAGATGAGAAATGAGGTGCGTTTTAGAAACCTTTCCCGATCACACGGTGTACCATCTTCTGGGTTTCTCTTGCCTGTTTTCGACGTAGGATGATGCCCTTGAACCTGGAGATTTGGGACCCATGGGATGGGTACCATGCAGTATTACTTGAAAGGGTCTGCGTTGGCTCACCCAACCTCACCGAACCTCTCAGCCCCAAGAGTGTCCACCCTTATGTCTCAATCAGCTGTGGGTCTAGATATGGTCAATCCAGGTTGCATCACAGCCCCTGAACGAATTTTGTAAGAATTTCTCTCTCTTTCACTGTCTTTGTTTCACGGGTTTTGAAAAGTAATTTATTTTTATAATGGGGTTTAGCTGCTTTTCACGGCTGTGTTTATGCCGCTTTACACCCCCTTGACTCACTTACAGAGAGATATCAATACATAGGTTTGAAGATTCTTACTAGTCAGATATATTCTTGTGCGGTGAATAGGGGGTGTTGAGTCCAGTTCACTGAAAAAGGAATAGGTCTTGTCTCTTACATATTGGGTTTATGGAACGGTATCTGAGCTAATTTGAAACCCTTGTTTTATGCATCACCCCACCTCACCTTTCCTGTTCAGCAGCCATAGTGTGTTTCCTAAACGTGTGACTCTGTTCTGTTTTGCAATTCAGTTCAAGTGTAGCGGTTTTTACATTCCCTCTACAAGTGATATCTTAGGATAAGTGTCTTTTTCTGTGTGACTTATTTCACTTAGAATCGTCGTACCTAAATCCACTCATCGTGCTGCTACTAGCCTTATGACGTTGATTTCATGGCTGAGTGATATTCCATTGTACATGAGGACCACAACTTCTTTATCCATTTTTCTCTTTCCTAGGATATTTAAGGTGTAATGAAGTGGGGGTTCTTGTCAACAGAGCAGCCCTAAACTTTGGGGTGCCTGTGTCTTGCTGATTTTTAGTTTTCCCAATTTATACGCCCATGAGTGGAAGTGCCCTATGCTCTCCAAGCTGTGTTTTTAGGTGTTTCAGAACACACCGTACACTTCTCCGGAGTGCCTGTTGGCAATTTACATCCCACCCATCAGCGTAGCAAGGCTCCCATTTCTCCATGGCCTGTCCTGCATTTCTGGTTTGGACACTTTTTTCCGCATGGCCCTTTTGCCCGCTGGGAAGCGAGACTTCTTTGGAGCGCTGATTGGCCTTTCCAGGTTGCTTGGTTGGCCAAAAAGGGCGTATGCGTTTTTTCCTGAATATATTCAGGAAAAAACGCATACGCCCTTTTTAGCCAAGGGCATCATTGTCCACGTTTTGCCGCTTTTCATGTGCTTTCAAGGCGATTCGAATCTACCTCCTGAAATCTGTTTCCTGCAATTCTGCCTTGCTTTCAAAGCCTCTTCGTTGCCTTCCCTTAATATATTTGTGGACGAGAGGTATCATTTAAAACTCTGCAGGTTTGTGAATTGCAGTGCCCCTGAGCTCCATTTTTCAACTCGCTTTTTTGGGAGCTGGCCGCAAAAGCGCAGGATTGCTTCAGGCCCTCTTCTGGTTCTGGGGGGCAGGCTGAGCTTGTGCTTGATTCTTCTTCCTGATGGGAAAATAGAGTGACCTGTGCCTGTCCCAACACCTAGAGCTAGTCTCTCATTGGTTCCCCCTCTTCCCCTTCATCCTCAGGACAAATTGTAACCTGTACGGAACAGGAGGTTAAAGGTGCTGATTCTCCAAGGAGGGAGATGGCTAGTAAATCGGCTGGAATGGCGAACCCGAGCAAAGGAGATGAGAAATGAGGTGCGTTTTAGAAACCTTTCCCGATCACACGGTGTACCATCTTCTGGGTTTCTCATGCCTGTTTTCGACGTAGGATGATGCCCTTGAACCTGGAGATTTGGGACCCATGGGATGGGTACCATGCAGTATTACTTGAAAGGGTCTGCGTTGGCTCACCCAACCTCACCGAACCTCTCAGCCCCAAGAGTGTCCACCCTTATGTCTCAATCAGCTGTGGGTCTAGATATGGTCAATCCAGGTTGCATCACAGCCCCTGAACGAATTTTGTAAGAATTTCTCTCTCTTTCACTGTCTTTGTTTCACGGGTTTTGAAAAGTAATTTATTTTTATAATGGGGTTTAGCTGCTTTTCACGGCTGTGTTTATGCCGCTTTACACCCCCTTGACTCACTTACAGAGAGATATCAATACATAGGTTTGAAGATTCTTACTAGTCAGATATATTCTTGTGCGGTGAATAGGGGGTGATGAGTCCAGTTCACTGAAAAAGGAATAGGTCTTGTCTCTTACATATTGGGTTTATGGAACGGTATCTGAGCTAATTTGAAACCCTTGTTTTATGCATCACCCCACCTCACCTTTCCTGTTCAGCAGCCATAGTGTGTTTCCTAAACGTGGGACTCTGTTCTGTTTTGCAATTCAGTTCAAGTGTAGCGGTTTTTACATTCCCTCTAGAAGTGATATCTTAGGATAAGTGTCTTTTTCTGTGTGACTTATTTCACTTAGAATCGTCGTACCTAAATCCACTCATCGTGCTGCTACTAGCCTTATGACGTTTATTTCATGGCTGAGTGACATTCCATTGTACATGAGGACCACAACTTCTTTATCCATTTTTCTCTTTCCTAGGATATTTAAGGTGTAATGAAGTGGGGGTTCTTGTCAACAGAGCAGCCCTAAACTTTGGGGTGCCTGTGTCTTGCTGATTTTTAGTTTTCCCAATTTATACGCCCATGAGTGGAAGTGCCCTATGCTTTCCAAGCTGTGTTTTTAGATGTTTCAGAACACACCGTACACTTCTCCGGAGTGCCTGTTGGCAATTTACATCCCACCCATCAGCGTAGCAAGGCTCCCATTTCTCCATGGCCGGTCCTGCATTTCTGGTTTGGACACTTTTTTCCCCATGGCCCTTTTGCCCGCTGGGAAGCGAGACTTCTTTGGAGCGCTGATTGGCCTTTCCAGGTTGCTTGGTTGGCCAAAAAGGGCGTATGCGTTTTTTCCTGAATATATTCAGGAAAAAACGCATACGCCCTTTTTGGCCAAGGGCATCATTGTCCACGTTTTGCCGCTTTTCATGTGCTTTCAAGGCGATTCGAATCTACCTCCTGAAATCTGTTTCCTGCAATTCTGCCTTGCTTTCAAAGCCTCTTCGTTGCCTTCCCTTAATATATTTGTGGGCGAGAGGTATCATTTAAAACTGTGCAGGTTTGTGAATTGCAGTGCCCCTGAGCTCCATTTTTCAACTCGCTTTTTTGGGAGCTGGCCGCAAAAGCGCAGGATTGCTTCAGGCCCTCTTCTGGTTCTGGGGGGCAGGCTGAGCTTGTGCTTGATTCTTCTTCCTGATGGGAAAATAGAGTGACCTGTGCCTGTCCCAACACCTAGAGCTAGTCTCTCATTGGTTCCCCCTCTTCCCGTTCATCCTCAGGACAAATTGCAACCTGTACGGAACAGGAGGTTAAAGGTGCTGATTCTCCAAGGAGGGAGATGGCTAGTAAATCGGCTGGAATGGTGAACCCGAGCAAAGGAGATGAGAAATGAGGTGCGTTTTAGAAACCTTTCCCGATCACACGGTGTACCATCTTCTGGGTTTCTCATGCCTGTTTTCGACGTAGGAAGATGCCCTTGAACCTGGAGATTTGGGACCCATGGGATGGGTTCCATGCAGTATTACTTGAAAGGGTCTGCGTTGGCTCACCCAACCTCACCGAACCTCTCAGCCCCAAGAGTGTCCACCCTTATGTCTCAATCAGCTGTGGGTCTAGATATGGTCAATCCAGGTTGCATCACAGCCCGTGAACGAATTTTGTAAGAATTTCTCTCGCTTTCACTGTCTTTGTTTCACGGGTTTTGAAAAGTAATTTATTTTTATAATGGGGTTTAGCTGCTTTTCACGGCTGTGTTTATGCCGCTTTACACCCCCTTGACTCACTTACAGAGAGATATCAATACATAGGTTTGAAGATTCTTACTAGTCAGATATATTCTTGTGCGGTGAATAGGGGATGTTGAGTCCAGTTCACTGAAAAAGGAATAGGTCTTGTCTCTTACATATTGGGATTATGGAACGGTATCGGAGCTAATTTGAAACCCTTGTTTTATGCATCACCCCACCTCACCTTTCCCGTTCAGCAGCCATAGTGTGTTTCCTAAACGTGTGACTCTGTTCTGTTTTGCAATTCAGTTCAAGTGTAGCGGTTTTTACATTCCCTCTCTAAGTGATATCTTATGATAAGTGTCTTTTTCTGGTGACTTATTTCACTTAGAATCGTCATACCTAAATCCACTCATCGTGCTGCTACTAGCCTTATGACGTGGATTTCATGGCTGAGTGATATTCCATTGTACATGAGGACCACAACTTCTTTATCCATTTTTCTCTTTCCTAGGATATTTAAGGTGTAATGAAGTGGGGGTTCTTGTCCACAGAGCAGCCCTAAACTTTGGGGTGCCTGTGTCTTGCTGATTTTTAGTTTTCCCAATTCATACGGCCATGAGTGGAAGTGCCCTATGCTCTCCAAGCTGTGTTTTTAGATGTTTCAGAACACACCGTACACTTCTCCGGAGTGCCTGTTGTCAATTTACATCCCACCCATCAGCGTAGCAAGGCTCCCATTTCTCCATGGCCGGTCCTGCATTTCTGGTTTGGACACTTTTTTCCCCATGGCCCTTTTGCCCGCTGGGAAGCGAGACTTCTTTGGAGCGCTGATTGGCCTTTCCAGGTTGCTTGGTTGGCCAAAAAGGGCGTATGCGTTTTTTCCTGAATATATTCAGGAAAAAACGCATACGCCCTTTTTGGCCAAGGGCATCATTGTCCACGTTTTGCCGCTTTTCATGTGCTTTCAAGGTGATTCGAATCTACCTCCTGAAATCTGTTTCCTGCAATTCTGCCTTGCTTTCAAAGCCTCTTCGTTGCCTTCCCTTAATATATTTGTGGACGAGAGGTATCATTTAAAACTCTGCAGGTTTGTGAATTGCAGTGCCCCTGAGCTCCATTTTTCAACTCGCTTTTTTGGGAGCTGGCCGCAAAAGCGCAGGATTGCTTCAGGCCCTCTTCTGGTTCTGGGGGGCCGGCTGAGCTTGTGCTTAATTCTTCTTCCTGATGGGAAAATAGAGTGACCTGTGCCTGTCCCAACACCTAGAGCTAGTCTCTCATTGGTTCCCCCTCTTCCCCTTCATCCTCAGGACAAATTGCAACCTGTACGGAACAGGAGGTTAAAGGTGCTGATTCTCCAAGGAGGGAGATGGCTAGTAAATCGGCTGGAATGGCGAACCCGAGCAAAGGAGATGAGAAATGAGGTGCGTTTTAGAAACCTTTCCCGATCACACGGTGTACCATCTTCTGGGTTTCTCATGCCTGTTTTCGACGTAGGAAGATGCCCTTGAACCTGGAGATTTGGGACCCATGGGATGGGTACCATGCAGTATTACTTGAAAGGGTCTGCGTTGGCTCACCCAACCTCACCGAACCTCTCAGCCCCAAGAGTGTCCACCCTTATGTCTCAATCAGCTGTGGGTCTAGATATGGTCAATCCAGGTTGCATCACAGCCCGTGAACGAATTTTGTAAGAATTTCTCTCGCTTTCACTGTCTTTGTTTCACGGGTTTTGAAAAGTAATTTATTTTTATAATGGGGTTTAGCTGCTTTTCACGGCTGTGTTTATGCCGCTTTACACCCCCTTGACTCACTTACAGAGAGATATCAATACATAGGTTTGAAGATTCTTACTAGTCAGATATATTCTTGTGCGGTGAATAGGGGGTGTTGAGTCCAGTTCACTGAAAAAGGAATAGGTCTTGTCTCTTACATATTGGGATTATGGAACGGTATCGGAGCTAATTTGAAACCCTTGTTTTATGCATCACCCCACCTCACCTTTCCCGTTCAGCAGCCATAGTGTGTTTCCTAAACGTGTGACTCTGTTCTGTTTTGCAATTCAGTTCAAGTGTAGCGGTTTTTACATTCCCTCTCTAAGTGATATCTTATGATAAGTGTCTTTTTCTGTGTGACTTATTTCACTTAGAATCGTCGTACCTAAATCCACTCATCGTGCTGCTACTAGCCTTATGACGTTGATTTCATGGCTGAGTGATATTCCATTGTACATGAGGACCACAACTTCTTTAACCATTTTTCTCTTTCCTAGGATATTTAAGGTGTAATGAAGTGGGGGTTCTTGTCAACAGAGCAGCCCTAAACTTTGGGGTGCCTGTGTCTTGCTGATTTTTAGTTTTCCCAATTTATACGCCCATGAGTGGAAGTGCCCTATGCTCTCCAAGCTGTGTTTTTAGATGTTTCAGAACACACCGTACACTTCTCCGGAGTGCCTGTTGGCAATTTACATCCCACCCATCAGCGTAGCAAGGCTCCCATTTCTCCATGGCCGGTCCTGCATTTCTGGTTTGGACACTTTTTTCCGCATGGCCCTTTTGCCCGCTGGGAAGCGAGACTTCTTTGGAGCGCTGATTGGCCTTTCCAGGTTGCTTGGTTGGCCAAAAAGGGCGTATGCGTTTTTTCCTGAATATATTCAGGAAAAAACGCATACGCCCTTTTTGGCCAAGGGCATCATTGTCCACGTTTTGCCGCTTTTCATGTGCTTTCAAGGCGATTCGAATCTACCTCCTGAAATCTGTTTCTTGCAATTCTGCCTTGCTTTCAAAGCCTCTTCGTTGCCTTCCCTTAATATATTTGTGGACGAGAGGTATCATTTAAAACTCTGCAGGTTTGTGAATTGCAGTGCCCCTGAGCTCCATTTTTCAACTCGCTTTTTTGGGAGCTGGCCGCAAAAGCGCAGGATTGCTTCAGGCCCTCTTCTGGTTCTGGGGGGCAGGCTGAGCTTGTGCTTGATTCTTCTTCCTGATGGGAAAATAGAGTGACCTGTGCCTGTCCCAACACCTAGAGCTAGTCTCTCATTGGTTCCCCCTCTTCCCGTTCATCCTCAGGACAAATTGCAACCTGTACGGAACAGGAGGTTAAAGGTGCTGATTCTCCAAGGAGGGAGATGGCTAGTAAATCGGCTGGAATGGCGAACCCGAGCAAAGGAGATGAGAAATGAGGTGCGTTTTAGAAACCTTTCCCGATCACACGGTGTACCATCTTCTGGGTTTCTCATGCCTGTTTTCGACGTAGGAAGATGCCCTTGAACCTGGAGATTTGGGACCCATGGGATGGGTCCCATGCAGTATTACTTGAAAGGGTCTGCGTTGGCTCACCCAACCTCACCGAACCTCTCAGCCCCAAGAGTGTCCACCCTTATGTCTCAATCAGCTGTGGGTCTAGATATGGTCAATCCAGGTTGCATCACAGCCCCTGAACGAATTTTGTAAGAATTTCTCTCTCTTTCACTGTCTTTGTTTCACGGGTTTTGAAAAGTAATTTATTTTTATAATGGGGTTTAGCTGCTTTTCACGGCTGTGTTTATGCCGCTTTACACCCCCTTGACTCACTTACAGAGAGATATCAATACATAGGTTTGAAGATTCTTACTAGTCAGATATATTCTTGTGCGGTGAATAGGGGGTGTTGAGTCCAGTTCACTGAAAAAGGAATAGGTCTTGTCTCTTACATATTGGGTTTATGGAACGGTATCTGAGCTAATTTGAAACCCTTGTTTTATGCATCACCCCACCTCACCTTTCCTGTTCAGCAGCCATAGTGTGTTTCCTAAACGTGTGACTCTGTTCTGTTTTGCAATTCAGTTCAAGTGTAGCGGTTTTTACATTCCCTCTACAAGTGATATCTTAGGATAAGTGTCTTTTTCTGTGTGACTTATTTCACTTAGAATCGTCGTACCTAAATCCACTCATCGTGCTGCTACTAGCCTTATGACGTTGATTTCATGGCTGAGTGATATTCCATTGTACATGAGGACCACAACTTCTTTATCCATTTTTCTCTTTCCTAGGATATTTAAGGTGTAATGAAGTGGGGGTTCTTGTCAACAGAGCAGCCCTAAACTTTGGGGTGCCTGTGTCTTGCTGATTTTTAGTTTTCCCAATTTATACGCCCATGAGTGGAAGTGCCCTATGCTCTCCAAGCTGTGTTTTTAGATGTTTCAGAACACACCGTACACTTCTCCGGAGTGCCTGTTGGCAATTTACATCCCACCCATCAGCGTAGCAAGGCTCCCATTTCTCCATGGCCTGTCCTGCATTTCTGGTTTGGACACTTTTTTCCGCATGGCCCTTTTGCCCGCTGGGAAGCGAGACTTCTTTGGAGCGCTGATTGGCCTTTCCAGGTTGCTTGGTTGGCCAAAAAGGGCGTATGCGTTTTTTCCTGAATATATTCAGGAAAAAACGCATACGCCCTTTTTAGCCAAGGGCATCATTGTCCACGTTTTGCCGCTTTTCATGTGCTTTCAAGGCGATTCGAATCTACCTCCTGAAATCTGTTTCCTGCAATTCTGCCTTGCTTTCAAAGCCTCTTCGTTGCCTTCCCTTAATATATTTGTGGACGAGAGGTATCATTTAAAACTCTGCAGGTTTGTGAATTGCAGTGCCCCTGAGCTCCATTTTTCAACTCGCTTTTTTGGGAGCTGGCCGCAAAAGCGCAGGATTGCTTCAGGCCCTCTTCTGGTTCTGGGGGGCAGGCTGAGCTTGTGCTTGATTCTTCTTCCTGATGGGAAAATAGAGTGACCTGTGCCTGTCCCAACACCTAGAGCTAGTCTCTCATTGGTTCCCCCTCTTCCCGTTCATCCTCAGGACAAATTGCAACCTGTACGGAACAGGAGGTTAAAGGTGCTGATTCTCCAAGGAGGGAGATGGCTAGTAAATCGGCTGGAATGGCGAACCCGAGCAAAGGAGATGAGAAATGAGGTGCGTTTTAGAAACCTTTCCCGATCACACGGTGTACCATCTTCTGGGTTTCTCATGCCTGTTTTCGACGTAGGAAGATGCCCTTGAACCTGGAGATTTGGGACCCATGGGATGGGTACCATGCAGTATTACTTGAAAGGGTCTGCGTTGGCTCACCCAACCTCACCGAACCTCTCAGCCCCAAGAGTGTCCACCCTTATGTCTCAATCAGCTGTGGGTCTAGATATGGTCAATCCAGGTTGCATCACAGCCCGTGAACGAATTTTGTAAGAATTTCTCTCGCTTTCACTGTCTTTGTTTCACGGGTTTTGAAAAGTAATTTATTTTTATAATGGGGTTTAGCTGCTTTTCACGGCTGTGTTTATGCCGCTTTACACCCCCTTGACTCACTTACAGAGAGATATCAATACATAGGTTTGAAGATTCTTACTAGTCAGATATATTCTTGTGCGGTGAATAGGGGGTGTTGAGTCCAGTTCACTGAAAAAGGAATAGGTCTTGTCTCTTACATATTGGGATTATGGAACGGTATCGGAGCTAATTTGAAACCCTTGTTTTATGCATCACCCCACCTCACCTTTCCCGTTCAGCAGCCATAGTGTGTTTCCTAAACGTGTGACTCTGTTCTGTTTTGCAATTCAGTTCAAGTGTAGCGGTTTTTACATTCCCTCTCTAAGTGATATCTTATGATAAGTGTCTTTTTCTGTGTGACTTATTTCACTTAGAATCGTCGTACCTAAATCCACTCATCGTGCTGCTACTAGCCTTATGACGTTGATTTCATGGCTGAGTGATATTCCATTGTACATGAGGACCACAACTTCTTTAACCATTTTTCTCTTTCCTAGGATATTTAAGGTGTAATGAAGTGGGGGTTCTTGTCAACAGAGCAGCCCTAAACTTTGGGGGTGCCTGTGTCTTGCTGATTTTTAGTTTTCCCAATTTATACGCCCATGAGTGGAAGTGCCCTATGCTCTCCAAGCTGTGTTTTTAGATGTTTCAGAACACACCGTACACTTCTCCGGAGTGCCTGTTGGCAATTTACATCCCACCCATCAGCGTAGCAAGGCTCCCATTTCTCCATGGCCGGTCCTGCATTTCTGGTTTGGACACTTTTTTCCGCATGGCCCTTTTGCCCGCTGGGAAGCGAGACTTCTTTGGAGCGCTGATTGGCCTTTCCAGGTTGCTTGGTTGGCCAAAAAGGGCGTATGCGTTTTTTCCTGAATATATTCAGGAAAAAACGCATACGCCCTTTTTGGCCA